>NC_028643.1:36320384-36479887 GCF_001406875.1 Solanum pennellii
ATATATATATATATATATATATATATATTGTATACATAGACCCTTCGTATAGGAAGGTTACATAACCTTCTACTTTTATTGCACATACATATGAAAGATAGAAATTAGCCTCAAAGATTGTCTCATCTCATAACCATCTAACTAGATTAGCATTTTGGGCATAACCCATTCATCAATATAAAGGCAGCCACATATAAGTTTTATATAATCCTTACTTAAATGAAAGGAGATAGAATACAAGAGTTTAGAACAAAAATAACAACATACGCTCGATATTGGCACCGCCCTGGGAAAATTAGTACCTACCCTACTTTGATGATCAAAGGATCCAAGTCTTCTTCAAGTCGCCTTCCAAAACACTTCAACTACCGGAATCTTAAAATGTTGGGGGAAAGGAAGAAAATGGGTTTAGTACGCCACTTGTACAAAGTATGTGATCATATGCACATATAAGGTCAACATATGCCAAAAAGGGACATTTAGTTTAAACCATGCTATTTTACCCTTTAGAAGTCTTATGCATAATCAAGTCATACCATGTAACAAAACATGCTTAAGAACTCAAACAAGTAATATACATATCATCATACTCAGCCATAATCTACTACAATCCTACTATCAAGGAATAACATCATAAGCATGAATAAGAGTAAACCATATCATAATAAGCAAGACATTTACTCATTAATCCTCATCAAGTAAACCAGTGCAATGACCAAGTAAAGCCCCATAACCTTACTAAATCAAGTAACCAATAAGAATCATGACTAACACCCTACTTCACATGACATGACATTTAAATATACATTTCATCTTACCTTATCAATATAACCCAACACATACTCTTAAATGAACTAATCAACATATAGTATCAACACTGTGCAAGTTCATCATATACTTGTCATATATAATCATGAACATAACCATACATGAAAACATCCTCCTAAGACTCCCATGAAGGCTAACTATTTCAATGCTAGGTAGAGTCCCATACCCTTACCTAGATTAAGCTAGACTATTCTAGTTAGAGTTCAATCATTTTATTCATTTTACCTTTTGGGTACATCTTGCTCTAACCGACATAGACCACATGAGATAGTGTGGAATCCAGGGTCATAAAACACTACACCGAAAGAAGGAGGACTACATGCCAAGTTAGTAAAAAAACATAAAACATAGCAACTACGTTGATCCACTAGTTAGTATTCCTATTGGGGAAACATAGTTCAAGAACTAGGCGATATAGTTGGGACCCTATATATGCTCCATGCATTATAGTCTCCAATCTCATGAGTACTTTAGTACTACTACCTTACCTATGTGGGAAGGGACACTCCTCACTTTAATTCACTCGTTGCTAAGGTAGATTCCCTTTTTGAAAGGTCTTTAAGTCTTTAATTATCAATCATAGCTTTGTTTAGGTGATAGGGTCTACCACTTGTATAATCATCATCATCGATAGCTCAATAATAATTGCATGGGTATAAGTCCTTCCATTACAATTCATATAAGTGCGTTTAGCACATTAGCATTTCATATCATAATAAGGAGTCATCACTATCCTTATAATACATACACCTTAATTAACCTCAAAACATAGTAAAGACATTTCAATTCAAAATCATAAAATCCTATCATTCCTAATGCAAGGATTACAATAATATAACATTTTGACTTAACCAAAATTAATCACAATTGGGTTATAGATAATAAGACTTACCAAGTCTCATTGATAGTTTATCATTTAGGCCTTATGATAAGCCCTCATTTTAATTCAATTTAGATGCACCACTTCATAAGTCAATATAACATGATAACAAGACTAGAAGAGTATCTATACCTTAATTCAATAATAAATCTAGCTTAAGACAAGATACTTAGCTCAATTCTCATAACCTAGATCACTTCTCAAGAACTAGTATGAAAGACTACAAATCATCCTAATTTTTTCATGATTAGTGTAAAAACATCATCTAATAGTAATTTAACCAATAATCAAGTCAATTGAATAAATCACAACCTAATACACATCAAGATCAAACCTAGGGTTAAGGGTTTAGGATCATGTTATTCTATTTTGATCAAAACATCAAAAATTACCATAATCAAGTTAAAATACATGTTAATATACTCAATATATCCTAAATAAAACATAAACAACTTAGTTCCTAACATCAAATTCGTAATTGGTTTAAACCTACTTAAAAACCCAACTTTTTGAAATACTTTGAAGGAGCCCTTTGAGGAAAGAAGTCTCAAGGATGAATTCTATCCCATACCTTAACTCGTTTGATGAAGATTGATGGTGAAATTTTTCTTTCCATCCCCAAAACCTCCCCATAGCTTGTCTTCAATGGCATCTTCAAATAGAGAGAGAAAGTAGAGAGAAGGAAGATAGTTTATTTTGTGAGGTGTGTTTAGACCAATGAGGGTTGGGGGTATTTAAATTGGGGATATATTAACTTTATTAGATTTCCTTAAACCCCTAATTAATCACCTAAACCCCTAAAAAATAAAATTAACCAAACTTAAAAATGTGCAGGCACTGTTGACCCTCACAGATGGAACCCCGTCGACGGACCGTCTGTTAGTTGACGACTTGACCCCACTCCATCCTGTACACTTTGCATTTTGTTCTAAGACTTGTGCATGCGAGGGCTCCCCCATTTCCTCTAAGAGTGGGACAACGGTTTTCAACGATGCTTAGTCGATCCACACACGAGCCGTTCCTTGGCTTTCGTGGTTGATACATTGCCTAAGCATTGTTGCCTCTTACGTGCTAGGGTACTCCTAAATGGACCTTGGTTTGTCCTTGAGGATTTGTACCCGAAAGTTTTGACCACGAATTATCTTTAACATATGTTATACACCCTTCAACCGAATTTCATTAATTTCCGACTCCTAAAAGCTAGCCAAATAGGCTTAGGAACGCTAGTACATCTTAGAACTATTTTTACAAATGTCATTGACATTTTTGTTCTTAAACTTCGTAAATTACATATATTTCTTAAAATAGGTCTTATAACAGTGCCTAGACCATAAGTGAACTATGTTAGGCTCTACGACAATTCTTGTTTATTTAAAATATTACAATCATAAATATGAACGTCAAGGTAAATGTGAACGTCAAAATTAATGTAAATGTAAACGTCTTCATCAATGTCAATCTCAATGTAAACGTCAACGTCAATGTCACCGTGAAATTTAACGTCAATGTCCACATAAATGTGAATATCCACATGAACATCAACAACAACGTCAATGTATAAATTTTAACGTCAACAGAAAAGTTAATGTTAACATGAACATCAACATGAACATAAATGTCAATGAAAACGTCAACGTCAACGTCAACATAAATTTCAACATAAAAATGAAAGTCCACGTAAACGTAAGAGTCGACGCGAAGGTCTACATCAATGTGAACGTCATCGTGAATACTAATGTCTACGTGAATGTCAATATTGAAGTCAAAGTTAACATGAACGTTAACCTCAAGGTGAATGTCAACGTAAATATGAACATCAGCGTCAACGTCAAGATGAACTTCAACATCAATTTTAGCATCAAGGTGAACGTCAATAAGTACATCTACGTCAACATCACCATCAAAGTGAATGTCAAAGTGAATGTAGACATCAATGTCAACAACAACACCAATGGTACTGTCATCGTCAACATCAGCATGAATGTAAACATTAACATTCGTGTGAATGTCACCGTCAACATTGATGTAAAAGTCAACGTCAACTAATTATGAACATCAATGTCAATGTCAATTTCAACATAAACATGAACGTCAAAAATATCAACTGATTGTGAACATCAACGTGAACGTGAACGTCACCATAAATGTGAACGTGAACATCAACATAAGCGTCAACGTCAATTTGAATGTCAAAATAAACGTCAATGTCAATGTGATAAACGTGAACGTTAATGTGAATGTCAATGTCAGCGTCAATGTAAATGTGAACGCCAATGTAAATGTAAACATATGTGTCAACGTGAACGTCAACTTTAACATCAACATGAACATCAACATCAACATCAGCGTGAATGTAAACGTTAATTTGAACGTCAACATTAATGTTAACATAAACAAAAATGCAAATGTGAATGTCAACCAAAACATAAGAGTCAGTGAGAATATTATCATTAATATTAATGTCAATGTGAATGTTAACGTGAACATGAACGCCAACCTCTTACATAAACCTCAACGTGATCATCAACTTCAATATCAACGTCTACGTGTACGTTAATATGAATGTTAACATCAACATAAACATCAAGGTGAACAACAACGTCAATGTCAAGGTGAACGTCGACGTACATGACGTTAACTTCAACATTAACGTGATTACTAACGTCAACATTACATGATCCCCAGCGTCAATGTTTAAGTGAACGTGCATGTCAACGCCAACGTAAATGTGAACGTCAACGTTAATGTTAACATTAACATCAATATTTGAATCAACGTAAATGTCCACAAGTGCGGAAAATTAACATCAACGTCAATGTGAAAGTCAACGTTAAAGGGAATATCAACATAAATGTCAGTGTCAACGTGAACGTGAATGTCAAAATAAGCATGAACATCAACATCAACATCACCTTCAATGTAAATGTAAATGACTGCGTGAACGTTAATTTCAACATCAATGTAAACGTGAACGTCAACATAAATGTCAGCATCAATGTGAACATGAACATCAATGTAAATGTGAATGTCAATGTCAACATCACCATCAACGTAAACATAAATGATTTGGTGAACGTTAATATCAACGTCAATATGAAAGTCAACGTAAACTTGAATGTCAACATTAATATAAATGTAAACGGTAACGTGAATGTCAATATTAATGTGAATAAGAATTTGAATTTCAACATTAGAGTCAACGTAAATGTCAACGACAACATGAATGTGAACATCAATGTTAATGAACATCAACGAAAACGTGAATGTCATTGTAAATGTAAACGTAAACATCAATGTCATTGTTAACGTAAATCTGAACATCAACTTCAATGTGAGCATATAAACGGAAACACCAACGTTAAAGTTGTCATGTCCCGAGCTGCCCTTAATACGCGAAGACGGAACCTAGAACAATAAGTGATCCCAAGCTAACCTCGCTGTTATGATAATGAGCATACTAAAGATAATAAACTAAATGCGGAAGCTAAATCATAATTTAAATTGAAAAGATGGGGAATTCCCATATTCTATGACAGAGATAATTGAGAACAATGAGTTCAACACAAACAAAATGTTAACCCAATACTAAGCTGAAACTATGCCTTAAAATAGCCTAAAAAATGTACAAGAAATATTGGGACAAGCCCCAGCTAAGTCTAGTAAAAACTTAAAACAAATGACTAAAATACTAAAATGAAACTCATGAGTATTGTCCTCAGAGAATAAGGACTCACCACGGAATCTGCTGAACTGGGGATCGAAATCAATCTAAGTGTGATATGGATACTGAGTACCTGAACCTACATCACGAGAAGATGTAGCGCACATACGCATTAGTACTTGAAGGTACTAAGCATGTAGGATAGAATAAAACTAAAATAAAACATAGGAGAACAAGCATAAAAACAAGTATAATAATCTAAACATGATATACTAAATTTCTGAGCTAACTGAATGCAATGACAAATTTATCACATGCTGAAACTCAATACTTTATATCCTGATAAATGCTCAATCCAAGAGAGTATGAGTGAGTTGTGGGAGCTACTAATAACTGATAGTAAAACAAAATGAGCTAAATGTGGAGTCTGATGTATATACCCCATTGAGAGGAACAAATATACCCTGCCAGACGTATAAAGGCATGCTGGCTTATTCACTAAACTGATGCCAACAGACGGGACTTACAACCTACTTGGTTAGTAGTTCTGGGACTATTTGGGTACGCTAAACTCTAGTCCACCTCGGAATTCTGCTACTCCTATTGATTAACGTGGTTAGTTGATTATGTCTGAATTTTTTTAAATACTGGATAGGTAAAAACTGAACTTGCAAACTGAGAATGCAACATTTTATCTGATAATGATGCACTAATAATTGAAGCATGTATAATTGAATAACTAAAATATCTAACTTAGCATGTGTTATTTAAGAACTAAAGAAATATATAGCTAGGGTTATGAAATTCATGAGATAAACTGAATAATAACATTGCAATCTGATGTGGAACATATATTTAACGAATTCATAAAGTTCTATCAATGTTCTCGTAGGTTTTATCATTATAAGAGAATCTAGAACTAATTGATAATTATGGATCTAATGGGTGAAAGCAACCCCTAGTAAAATCCAAATACCTGGTGACGAAATCTACGAAGAAATATTTCGATTTTGGGGCTGGATCTGATGGAACCTTGTTGCGTTCTTGAACAAGGCTTCTTGACCTTTTTCTCCTTTCTTGCTTCTAATTTTCTATGTTTTGATTTAATGATTTGACTTCACTAAGTTTTAGTTATGTTTGTATGCATAAACTAACTAAACTAAGATGATTTAGGGTCAAAACGACATATCTTAGTGTTTACACGAAGTGGGAAAAGACAAAAAAACCGCTGACTCAATATTTGTTGGACCAAACGACGACCTCGACAGACAGGCCGTGGTTCAATCGACATGGGTTTACTAAAACGGGCATAACATTTTGCTCAGAGGTCTGATTTTAGCAAGGTCGGTGGTTATAGAAAGCTAATTCAATTATCTATCTGTTTGTATTTCACGAAACATAATATATTTTGTGTTCAGAGTTATGATCAATTGAAGTTGACACACTTGCATTTCCCCCTAACTATTTGTTAATTCCCACCTATGGTCAGACGTATGGACCATAGATCGAATGACGGTCTGTGCTGATCAATCGCCGTTCGAATAAGAGAATGGGTAACTGGGGTGTTGATCGACGGACAAAGCTACGGCCGTAGTCTATCCTACGAACCATAGGTCTATCTATAGTTCGACATTTAGTCAAATTTTTGTAGGCTGAGATTTTTGGGTTTTCTGACTCAATCGACGAATGTGCAGGATGGGCCGTGGGTTAGGCTACGGTCCATCGATGGAAACCGTCGACTACACCTATAGAGTTTTTGTTTGTTTTGGATATAGGGTGTTACCAAAGTAAACGTAAGCATCAACGTTAGCATTAGCATCAACGTCAGTGTAAGGGTTAACTTCAACATAAATGTGAATACCAGTGTAAAAGTAAGAGTAAGCATTAATGTTAACGTCATAGTGAATGTTAATGTGAATATCAACGTGCATGTGAACTTCAATATCTGGTTGAACGTCACGTGATTCTTAACATGAACGTAAAAATCTAATCAACATCAATGTGAACGTTATGTCTACATGAAAGTTAGCGAGAACATCAACGTCAATGTAAATATCAACGAAAAGTTCAAGGTGAACATGAACATCAACGTGGACATCAAGGTGAACGTCAACATTTACGTTGATATCAACGTCAATGTAAAAGACAACGTCGACGCTAGCAACAATATTAGCTTCAACGTAAACATCAATATTTGCGTAAATATCAGCATCAACGCCATTGTCAATGTGATTGTCAACATCAACGTCAATGTAAACGTCAATGTCAATGTCAACGAGAACATAAACGTCAATGTCAATTGATTGTGAACATCAACGTCCACTTCAACATAAACGTCAATGTTGACGTCAGTGTAAACTGATTGTGAACATCAATGTGAATGTGAACGTTCCAAATAAATGTCAACAGGTTCATCCACATAATTATCAACGTTAACGTCAGCGTCAATGAAAATGTGAACATCAACATAAATGTAAATATCTACGTAACCATGAACATTGACATCAACGTGAACGTGAACAGAAACGTCAAGTTCAACTACAACGCGAACGTCAACTTCAATGTTAATGTGAAAGCTAACATAAACGTCAACATCAACATGAATGTAAACGTCAACATTTGAATGAACATAAACGTCAATGTCAACATCAAAGTTAACGTAAACGTCAGCATCAACGTAAACGTCAATGTGAACGTCAATGTTAACATCAACTCCAATGTAAGCAAGAACGTTAATGTTAACATGACATCAATGTGAATGTGAACATGAACGTTAACAACAACATGAATGTACCAAATGTGAACGTCAACGTGTACGTCAACATTAACGTAAGCAAGTACTTGATCATCTATTTCAACATAAACATATATGTCAACATTAATGTGTACGTTAATGTCAGCGTAAATATGAACGCCTACGTCATTGTTAATGTAAATGTGAACTTTAAAGTAAATGTTAATGTCTGCGTCAATGAGAACGTCAACATCAACTTGAACATGTACATGAACGTCAATGTTAACGTCAACATTAATGTCAATGTAAATGTCAGCATACATATGAACATACACTGCAACGTAAATATATAAACGTGAACATAAATGTCAATGTCAACGTCAACATTAACATCTGTGTGAAAATAAACTTCAACATAAACGTTAATATAAACATAAACATCAATGTCAATATAAACGTGAACGTCAACCTAAATGTAAGATCAGTGAGTATGTCAATGTCAATGTAAACATCAATATGAACGTCAACGTTAACATAAACGTCAACATCTACATGAACGTCAACGTGATCATCAACATTAATGTTAACGTCAACATCAACGTCAATGTCAACTTTAACGTACAGATCAACAAGAATGTCAAGGTCAACATTAACATAAACATTAATGTCAACATAAATGTAAGAGTCAGCGAGAATTTTAACATCAATGTGATCGTGAACGTAAATGTAAGTATAAATGCAAATGTGAACTTCAACGTGAACCTAAACAACAGAGTGCATGTGAATGAGAATGTAAACGTGAACGTGAACTTCAACGTAAAGTGAACGACAATATGAAAGTTAATGTCAATGTTAAAATCAGCATCAAGGAAAATGTAAAAGACAGCATGAACGTTAACGTTAGGGTCAACGTCAACGTCGACGTGAACCGCAACCTCAATATGAACATTAATGTCAAGGTCAACGTAAACATCAGCCTCAACATCAACGTTAACATCAAGTTCAACGTCAACGTAAATGTGAACGTCAAAGTTAACATCAACGTGAGCTTATAAACGTTAACGTCAATGTCAAAATAAGCTAAAACATCAATGTTATCATGAACGTACTTAAATGTAAAAATAAGAGTCAAGTCGAAGTTGATATGCACATGAACGCCAATGCCTTATTGAGCGTCAATGTAATCATCAACATGTAATCAATGTCAACGTGAACGTCATTGTCTACGTGAAAGTCAATGTAAAAGTGAACGTCAATTTGAATATCTAGGTAAACATCAACATCAAGTTGAACATCAACGTGTATATCAACGTCAAGATCAACATTTTCATCAACATGAACGTAAACATCAATATTTGCGTGAAATCAAGAATAACTTCACCATCAACGTTAATGTGAATGTCAATGCTAAAGTTAACTTCATCATACACGTAAACCTGAACATCAATGTGAACGTGAACATCAATGTTAACGTCAACGTCAACATCAACATAAATGTCAACAACAGCATGAACCTTAACATCTATTTTATTATAAACGTCAACATCAACGTCACCATAAATGTGAACGTCAACGTGAACATGAACGTCAATATGAACATCACGTAAATGTGAACGTAAGTGTAAACGTTAACATCAACATCAACATCAGCGACAGCGTGAACAATAATCGCAACATCAATGTGAATGTTAAAATCTGTTAAAATGTAAATATAAACGTCAACGTAAATTTAAACGTCATTGTCAACGTGAACGTGAATGTCAATGTCAATGTAAGCATCAACATCAACATCAAAAATAAATGTGAACATCCACGTGAATGTCAACGTCAATGTTAACGTCAGCGTCCACGTGAACATCAACTTCAATGTAAACTTCAACGTGATTTTAAACATCAATATCAACATAAGTGAAATAGTAAGAGAGAATGTCAATGTGAACGTTGATGTGAATGTCAACGTGAACGTGAACGTCAATGTGATCGTCAATGAGTACGTCAATGTCAATGTCTACATGAACGTCAATAACAACGTCAACATGAATGTAGACGTGAATATCAACATAGACGTAAATGTCAACGTGAACATAATTGGTAATGTCAATATCAACGTAAACATCAACATCAACATACAAGCCAAGGACTACGTGAACATAAGTGTTAATGTCAATCTGAAAACGTCATTATAAACGTCAGTAATAACATCAACGTGAATGTCGACGTATGAGTGAACGTCAACATCAACATCAACTTTAAAGTAAATGTAAAGGACTGCCTGAACGTTAATCTCAATGTCAACGTAAATGGGAACATCAACATAAAACTCAGCGTTACGGTGAACGTCAATGTAAACCTTAGCGTCAACATAAATATAAACAATTGCGTGAACGTTAATGTCAAAGTCAATGTGAATGTCAACGTAAATGTGTATGTCAACGAAAGCGTAAGTCTTAGCGTTAACATGAACATGAATAAGAATGTAAACATCAGCATCATACTCAATGTAAACATCAATGACAATGTAAATGTAACTGTACACAAAAATGTGAACGTCAATGTTTACATCAGCATAAATATCAACATCAACGTCAATATCAACATAAACATTAATGTCAACGTCAATGTCAACGTAAACATAACCGCAAGTGTTAGCTAGAATGTGTACGTCAATGTGAATGTCAACGTGAATGTGGACGTGAATGAGTACATGACCATTTACATGAACGTCAACATCAATGTCAACATGAACGTCAACATCAATGTCAACATGAACGTCAACATCAATGAAAATATGAACATCACCGTCAATGTCCACGTCAATGTGATAGTAAACGATAATGTAAATGTCAACCTCTATGTGAACATAAATGTAAAGATAAACGTAACGTAAATGTAAACGTCAATATTGACAGCGATAACATCAATGTCAACATCAACATGAACGTCAACATCAATGTCAAAATCAATGTCCATGTGAACGTCAATGGCAACGTCAACGTCATTGTGAACATCAATGAAACTGTCAATTCAATATTAACTTAACATGAACGTTAACGTCAACGTAAACATAAATGTAATGTATTTAAATGTTCAGAAATGTTATGTAATATAATGAATGTCAAAGTAAACGTGAAAGTCAACAGAAACATGAACGTGAACGTCAATCTAAAAATCAAATTCAATGTGAACATGACCATCAATGTCAACGTTAATATCAATGTCAACATCAACATAATGTGAACGTCAACACGAACATGAACGTGAACGTCAATGTCAATATCAAAATATATATAAACATGAACATAGGCGTGTATGTAAACATCAATGTGAATGTCGACATAAATGTCAATATGAACGTCGATGTCAGTGTCAACGTTAATATGATTGTCAACATCAATGTCAATGTCAACACAAATATCAACTTACACGTATACATCCATGAGAACGTGAACATCAACGTGAATGTCAACATCAACATGAAAGTCAAAGTAAACATCATAGTCTACGTGAGTGTGAATGTGAATGTGAACGTGAATGTCTAATTAACGGTAACATTAAATTTATGTCAACGTCTATGTGAACGTGAACGTGAACGTAAACGTGAACGTAAACGTGAACGTAAACTTAAATGTTATTGTAAACCTATATGTAAATATCAATGTGAATGTCAACATGAACGACAATGTGAATATCAATGTCAATGTGAACATAAACATATACATCAACATCAACGTAAATGTCATCATAAACGTCAATGTCAATGTGAACGTCAACATGCGTGAACGTCAACGTCAATTTTAGTGTCAACATAAACATCAACGAATGCGTGAACGTCAATGTGAATGTTGACGTCAACGTCAACATCAATGTCAATGTTAACATAACTTGAATGTCAATGTCAGCGTCAGCGTGAATGTCATTGTCAACGAAAAACTCAGCATCAAAGTAAATGTCACCGTCAATATCAAAGTTAATGTGAATGTCAATGTATATATAAGCTTAAACATCAACATCAATGTGAAAATAACGTAAATGTCAATATTAACATAAATATCAATGTCAATGTCAACGTCTACATAAACGTCAGCATCAGAATCAACTTAAATGTGAATGACAGCATGATTGTTAACTTTAACGTCAATGTGAATGTCAACATCAATGTCACAATAAACGTGAATGTGAACGTCAACATCAACGTATACGTCAATATGAATGTGAACATAAATATTAACGTCAATGTCAACATAAATGACAGCATGAACGTTAACGTCAATGTCATTCTGAATGTTAAAGTCATCATTAACGTAAAAATGAACATTAACATAAATACAAACATCAAAGTCAACATAAATGTCAATGTCCACATTAACGTAAATGTGAAACTGAATTGCAATGTAACGTGAACGTGAATGTGAACATCAACATCAACGTGAATGCTAAAAGTGAACATGAACATCAACGTCAATATTAAGATCAATGTAAACATGAACGTAGACGTGTATGTAAATATGAATTGAATATCGACGTCAACGTTACCATCGATGTTATCATCAGTCGTTATTGTGAATCAGAACGTCAACCTTAATGTCAACATCATCTTTAATGTTAACATAAACATCAATATCAATGTATACGTCAATGAGAACGTGAATATCATCATGAACATCAACGTGAATGTCAATGTCAATATAAAGGTCAATATAAACTTCAATGTCTATGTAAGTGTGAATGTGAATGTGAATGTGAACATCTAATTAACGGTAACATTAACATCAACATCAACATCAACATCTAGGTGAACATGAACATGAACATAAATGTTAATATCAATGTCAACCTAAATGTAAACGTTCATGTGAACATGAACGTCAATATCAAACTGAACGTAAATATGAACGTAAACATTAATGTTAGCATCAACGTAAACGTCAGTGTCAATGTAAACAATAACATCAACATGAACGTGAATGTCAAAGTCAATATTAGTGTCAACATAAACGTTAATGAATGCGTGAACGTTAATTTGAATGCTAACGTTAATGTGAACGTCATATTAAATATTAGTATTAACATAAACATCAATTTGAATGCCAACGTCAACGTAAACATCAATGTCAATGTTAACATAACTTGGACATCAATGTCTGCGTTAACGTGAATGCAACGTTAATAGTAATGTCAATGTCAACATCAGCATAAAAGTAAATTTCACCATTAACATCAATGTTAATGTGAATGTAATTATGAACGTCAACATCAACATCCATGTCAGCGTCCGCATCAACATATGTGTCAATGATATCATGAACTTTAACTTCAATGTCAAGATGAATGTCAACATCAACGTCACAATAAACCTAAACGTGAACGTGAACATGAATGTCAAGGTGAATGTGAACGTAAATGTGAACATTACCCTCAATGTGAACATCAATGACAACATGAACGTTAACGTCAACATCAATATGAATAGTTAATGTCACCGCCAACGTAAACATGATTATCAACATAAATATAAACGTCCATATAAACGTGAATGTCAATGTCAACGTCAACGTTAATGTGAAAGTAAATTGCAATGTAATGTGAACATCAACATGAATTGAACGTGAACGTTAACGTCAATATCAAAAACAAAGTAATCATGAACAAAGACGTATATGTAAACATCAATGTGAATGTCGACGTCAACGTCAATGTAAACATCTACGTCAGTGTCAATGTTAATGTGAACGTGGACATCAATGTGAATGTCAACATCAACGTCAGCATAAACGTCAACGTCTATATATATACTTCAACGATAATGTGAACATCGGCTTTAATATTAACGTGAACGTCAATGTCAATACGAAAGTCAACGTAAACTTCTACATGAGTACGAATGTGACTGTAAATGTGAACATGAACATCTAAATAACGGTAACATTAACGTCAAGTTCAACGTCAACTCTATGTGAACGTGAACATGAACATAAATGTTATTGTCTATCTCAACCTATAAGTAAACGTTAATGTTTATTTAAACATCAATGTGAAGTTAAACGTAAACATCAACATCAACATGAACGTCAACGTAAATGTTATCGTCAATTTCAATGTTAACATCAATATGAACGCGAACGTTAACGTCAACGTCAATATTAATGTAATAATAAATATCAGCGACTACATCAATATCAATGTGAATGTAAACATCAACGTCAATGTAAACGTTAACATAACTTAAACGTCAATATCACCATCAACATAAACATCAACGTGAATGTTAATGCCAACGTTAATATCAACATCAAAGTAAACATTAACTACAACGTGAACATTAACATCAACGACAATGTAATGGCACCTTCAACATCAAATTTAATGTGAATATCAACATAAATATAAATGTAAATTTAAATGTCAACGTCAATGTGAATATAACATCAACGTCGACGTTAACATTAATGTCAATGTCAACTTCAACATCAACGTCAGGTCAGCATCAACATCAACGCAAACATCAACGATAATGTAAATGTTAACTTCAACGTCAATGTGAATGTCAATGTGAAAGTCACATTAAATATAAACGTGAATATCAACATGAACATGAACATAAATGTAAACATTAACGTCAACGTCAAAATCAATGACAGCGTGAATGTTAATTTCAATGTCAATGTGAGTATTAACGTCACTGTCAACGTAAAAATGAATGTCAACATAAATATAAATGTTAATGTCCACATCAAAGTAAATGTGAAAGTGAACTGAAATGTAACGTGAACGTCAACATGAATCTGAACATTAAAGTCAACGTGAAAGTCAATATCAATATCAAAATAAACGTAAAAATGAACATTTATGTGTATGTAAACATCAATGTGAATGCCGACATCAACGTCAATGTGAACATTGACGTCAGTGTCTACGTCAATGTGAGCATGAACTTCAAAGTGAATGTCATTGTCAATGTCAACATCAACGTCAATATAAATATCAACGTCAAAGTATATATTAACGAGAACGTGAATGTCAGCGTGAATATTAACGTGAACGTCAATGTTAGTATAAAAGTCAACGTCAATGTAAACGTCTATGTGAGTGTGAATGTGAATCTGAATATGAACATGAACATCTAATCAACGGTAACATTAACGTCAACGTCTATGTGGACATGAATGTAAATGTAAACGTTAATGTCAATGTCAACCTAAATGTAACCGTCAAATGTGAACGTTAACTGAATGATAACCTGAACGTGAAATTTAATGTGAATGTAAACGTGAATGTGAAGGTAAACATCAACATCACCATAAACTTCAACGTAAATGGAAATGTCAATGTCAACGTGAACATCAACATAAACTTTAACATCAACATCAACATTAGTGTCAACATAAATGTCAACGACAGCATGAAATGACCATGTCAATGTCAACATTAACGTCAACATCAATGTCAACGATAACATAACTTGAACGTCAATGAAAACGTCAATGGTAACGTCAACGTGAATGTTAATGTCAACATCAACATCAGCATCAAAGTAAACGTCAACGACACCGTGAATGTTAACATCAACGTCAATGTAAATTTCACCATCAGCATCAATGTTAATGTGAATGTCAATGTAAGCACAAACATAAATGTCTAGGTCAACGTGAACATAACATCAACATTAATGTTAATGTCAATATCAACGTCAACATCAACATCAACGTCAGCATCAACATCAATATAAATGTCAATGACAGCGTGAATGTTAACTTCAACGTCAATGTAAATGTAAATGTCAACGTCACAATAAATGTGAACATGAATGTGAACGTTAACGTAAACATCAACTTAAACATGAACGTAAACGTAAACATTAACATCTGCATTAATATCAATGATAGCATGAATATCAACATCAATGTAAATATGAATGCTTACATCACCTTCAATGTTAACATGAACATCACGTCAATATAAACCTTATTGTCAATATGAACGTCAATGTCAATATTAATGTAAACGTCTACGTCAACATCATTAAAAATATGAACATCCAAGTGAACATCAATATAAATGTCAACATCAACGTCAAAGCGAATATCATTTTTGACGTAAACATGAATGTAAACGTAAGAGTGAGAGGGATTGTCAATGTGAACATCAATATGAATGTCAACGTGAACCTCAATGTGAACGTGATCGTCAATATCAACGTCAACGTAAACACCAACATAAACGTATACATGAACATCAATATCAACGTCAACATTAGCATTAATGTAAATGTCAACATTTGTGTGAAGGTCAACTTCATCATTAACGTAATCATCAATATCAACTGATTGTGAACATCAACGTCAACTTCATGGTAAATATAAACGTCAATGTTAACTTATTGCAAACATCTACATTAACATGAATTTCCACCATAAATGTGAATGTGAATGTACACATAAACGTCAACTTCTAACGTCAATGTCAACTTCAATCTCAACGTTAATTTGAACTCTAAACGATTGTAACATTTCAAAAATTCAAGATGAGTGTTAAAGACTAATATAGGTGTCATGAGGTCTAAGCACTATTTTAAGACCTATTTTAATGAATATAATTCATTTAAAGTATAGGAACCAAAAGGTCCAAGAGCGTCCATGACGTTCAGAAACTAGTTTTAGGATGTCCTAGCTTTCCAAGCCTATTTGATTAGCTTTTAGAAATTGAAAATCCATAAAAATTGGTGGAAGGGTATTTAATTGGTGTTAAAGATGAATCGTGATCGAAATGTCCCGGTGCAACTCCCAAAGAAAAACCAAGTGCCCTTGAGGAGGACCCTATCCCGTAGGAGGCAACACTACCTAGGCGGTGTGCATTCACGAGGGGCGTCGATGCAAACCGTCATTCAACAATTAGATAAAATTCTGTAGCCCTCGCCTGCACAAGTCTCTAACCGCAACAACGGTTGTGTAGCACGGTGGGAGGCCTGGCCGTCGATGGACCAACGGCTAGTCAGTCGTGGTCATATCGATGGGCCTACAAATTTTCCTGCACTTTGAAGTTATTTCATTCAATTAGTTAAGGAGGTAAGGTGATTAACTACGGGTTTAAGGGAGCATAATTTAGAGAATTAAAACCCATATAAAAGGCCCCAATCCTCATTAGATTGAACAAAACTCACAAAATAATTCCTCTTATTTGTCTCTTCTTTCTCTCTGTATTGGAAGATACAATTGAAGAACAAGCTTGGGAAGGGTTTAGGGGGCTTAAAATGGACACTTTCACCATCAAATATTTATTAAACTTTGAGGTATTGGATCTATTTGACCTTTGAGACCTCTTTCCTCAAAGGGTTCCTTCAAAATATTTTAAAAAGTTGGGTTTTCATGTGGGTTCTTCTAAATCTCGAAATTAAGGTTTTGAATTGATTTGTTAATGTGTTCTATTGGATAATATGAATAGATTAACATGTTTTCTAACTTTATTATGGTATATCTTGATGATTTGGTGTAGTTTGTGGACAATGATCCTTAACCCATAACCCTAGGTTTGCTATTGATATGAATTTGGTTGAAATTTGTTTAATTAACTTGGTTATTGGTTGAGTGTCTATTAATTGATGTTGTTAAGTTAATCATGAACAAATTAGAGTGGATTGTAGTCTCTCATGCTAGTTCTTTAGATGATGATCTAGGTTAGAAAGTGAATTAACCTAAGTGCCTTATCTAAACCTATGATCTAGTATTGAATTGTGATGTAGTGATTATTCTAGACTTGTTATCATGTTGATTATTGAATTATGATTTTGTATACCCTAAATTTGATTGAATTGAGGACTATGGTAAAGCCTTGATGATGAACTATGAAGGTTACTTGGTAAGTCTTATGATCTTTATCCTTTAGTTCAAATTGTGGTTAATTGTGATTCAGTCATGATGTTATATTAGAGTAGGCCTTGTATCAGGATTGATACGGTGGCATAATGTATAATTGAAAGGTCTTGAATATGTGGTAAGGTGAATTAAAGTGTATGTGTTATAACGATGGTGATGACTATCAATCTGCCTTCTGATGATATGAAATGCTAATGTGCTAACCTCACTTATATGAAATGTAATGAAAGGACTTCTACTCTTGCAATTCTTATTGAGCTATTGAATATTATGATTATAAAAGGGTTAGACCCTATGTCCTAAACTAAGTTATGATTGATAATTGAAGGTTTAAAGTCATTTCAAAAAGGGACTCTAGCTTAGCACCGATTGAACTAGAATGAGAAGTGTCCCTTCCTACATAAGGAAGGTAGGATTAAAAAAGTACTCTTGAGATTAGAAACTTTAAACCATTTAGCAAAAAGAGGGTCCCAAATATATCTCCTAATTCTTGAACTATGAGTCCCCCATAGGAAAACTAGCTAGTGGATCCACGTAGTTGTTATGTTTTATGTTTTGGTATAACCTTGGCATGTAGTCTTCCTTCTTTCGGTGTAGGGTTTTATGACACCGGATTCCACACTAGCTCATTTGGTCTATGTCAGTTAGGACAAGATGTTCCCAAAAGGTAAAATTAATTAAAGGATTGAACTCGCACAATGAAAACCTAACGGGTCTAACTTAGTCTAGGTAGGGGTATGGGACTTTAATTCAGCATTACACTAGTTAGCCTTGAGGGGAGTCTTAGAAGGATGTTCTCATGTATGTTTATGATTACAATGATATATGTTAGGTATATGATAAACTTGCACATTGTTAATAGTCTGTAATGATTAGTTCAATTATGAGTATGTGCTGGGTTGTAAGATAAAGTCGGAGTAGATGTGTATCTAAATGTTGTGCTATTTGAAGTAGGGTGTTAGTCATTATTGTTAATGGGTTATTTGATTGGGTAAGGTAATGGTGGTTTTCTTGGTCATTGCACTTGTTGACTTGATAGGAGTTCATCAGTTATTGTCTTGCCTTTTTTCTAATGAAATGTTCCCTTATTCATGCTTATTGTTAAATATGATTTTATGATGGAGTTAATTGAGTATTTATATTTCTACATGATATGAATGATTTAATTGACTAGACATGAATGTTATATTATTGTGAGGAACATGCCTAGGACTTAATAAATTTGAAATGTTGATTGGTATGGTCTTGTTGGATGTGCATAATGGTTTTGAAGGGAAAAATTCTTATTTTAAAAAATGTCCCTTTTTAGCATACTTTGACGTTTTATGTGAATATAGTCTCATACTTAGTACAAGTGGCATACTAACTCCATTTCTTCCTTTTTCCCAAACATTTTAGGTTCTGATCGGTGAAGGGTCATTTGAGACGACTTGAAGAAAGCATGAATATTCACTACATCCAAGTGGGTAGGTCCTCACTTTCCGAGGGCGATGTCAGTATGTAGCTATGGAGTTTCCTTGTTTTTCTAAGACTCTTATGTTTAGTGTATGTTCATTTAAGTATGATTTGTATAATCCTATACGTCAACGTCAACATAAACATCGATGTCAATTTCAACATAAACGTAAGAATCAGCAAGTATGTCAATATTAATATGAACGTCAATGTGAATGTAAATGTGAACGTGAATGTCAATGTGAATGCCAATATCAACGTCTACATGAACGTCAATATCATCATATACGTGAATTTCAATTTGAACTTTAATGTCAACTTCAACCTCTACGTGAACGTAAATGTCAATGTAAATCTGAACAACATCAACATCAATAAGAACATCAACATCAACGTCAAGGTGAATGCTAATGTGTATGGTGACCTCAATTTCAATGTAAACGTCAACAACAACGGTAGTTTTAAATGTCAACATCAACATGATTGAAAATGTCAACATTTGTGCGAACGTCAATGTCAACATACGTCAATGTCAAGTGATGGTGAACATCAATGTCAATATCAATGTAAGCATCAACATCAATGTCAAATGATGGTGAACATCAACATCAACGTCAATGTGAACGTCACCATAAATATAAATGTGAATGTTAATGTCAACGTCAACGTTTATGTGAAAGTCAACATCAATGTGATCATTAATATGACCGTCAACATCAGCGTCAACGTGAACATGAATATCCACGTAAATGTAAACATTTGCGTCGATGTCAATGTCAACCTGAACGTCAACTTCAACGTCAACGTCAACGTCAACGTAAACATCAATGTAAACGTAAATGTTAATGTCAATGTCAATATCCACATCAACATATATCTACGTGAACATCAATGTCAATGTAGATGTCAACGTATAAATGTGAATGTTGATGTACACAAAAAGTTCAATGTCAACGTCACCATCAGCTTGAACATTAACATCACATAATCATTGATGTGTACGTTAATGTCAACATCAATGTCAACAAAAACGTGAACCTTAACTTAAATGTAAGAGTTAGCGAGGATATTAATATCAATATGAACGTCTATGTCAACAAATATGTCAATGTAAATTTCAATGTCAACATCAGCATAAACATCATTGTAAACATCAACATAAACATAAGAGTAAACGAGAATGTCAATATTAAAGTGAACGTCAATGTGAAAGTTAATGTCAATGTGAATGCCAAAGTCAATATCTACGTGAACGTCAGTATCAACATATAGGTGAACGTCAATATCAAGGTTAATGTTAACCTGCACGTCAGCGTCAACGTCAACCTCTGTCACAACCCAAAAGTACCCCCTAGAAGTTAGGAGGAACCCTCGTTTTATGAGGAAGTGTACTTGACCCTTTGGGGTCTCGCACAAGCCCTTTAGTATTGTTCATCACAACAGATATGAAAAGTAGTGCGAAAAATTTAAAACTATTCATGAATATTTAATAAAAATGTAATCTTTCATAAATACTAAGAAATCTCATCGTTACAAGAATAACTCAAAGACACGACATAAATGACATAGGGACACGACCCTTTACATTGAAATTAAATTACATAGCAAGTCTTTAAATAAAAACTAAGAAAAGGACTATGCCCTCGAATATATGAGGACATACTTTTCCTTGAGAGAAACTTTCCCAAGCTCTTTCCTCTTGCCTTCAAACCTTCAAAAGCTTCAAACCTGTACTTATATAGTATAGATAAGTATGGGATTAGTACAAAACAATGTACTAAGTATGGCATATGCAAAAACATATAAAAATGGGACATTTTAGTAAAATAGATTTTCATGCAATTTAAGCAAAAAATTGATGAATACAAAGGAAAACATCATACTAACCATCATTTACAACTTAGATAAGAATTCCCATAATTTTAAGCCAACACGAAACATTACAGTAACCTTGTAAAAACTTATAGTAAAATAACTTGACCTTCATAGTAAACTCCTTAATGATTTACAGTAAATACATTTGAACATTGATAATTAATCATTTAAGTCATTTACAATAAATTCAACTTTAGCAATATTAATGAACTATCCTATACTAAATGAGTGAACTTCCAAGGCCATGCGAAAGAGAAAGTGAACTCATTTTCCGTCAGAGTTTCCCTACCTCGGAATTATCCTAAGACTCACTAAGGTAAGATATGAAGGATGTATGCATATGCCTCCTACAATGCACACCAAATAAACCCTCAAGACTACCCCTTTCGGCTTACTCAACTCAGGAGAAACAAGCCCCTCAATCAATGGCAAGACATTAAAAGACACCCAAAAACCACCAAAGTCTTCCTTTTCAAAATGCCTACTTAGTGCAATAAGTAGATGGCGTCCCATACCACCACCTACCCTAAGTATCACATTCTATTAGAAGGTTTGGAACCAAGTATTCCCTTTCGGAAGGTCCTAGTTAGCGCAATGGATAGATAACGTACCATTCCACCTCCTACCCTATGTAGTACGTTCTTTTAGAAAACTTAGTTCATTCAATTCAAATAAGTCTCACCAAGACTCCCCTTTCGGATTGCCTACCTAGTGCAATGGATAAATAGTGTTCCATTGCACTACCTACCCTGAGTACAACACCACTTTCGAAGACTTAGCACATTCATTTCTTTTGTGGGAGTTGTTTTAACCGACATAGACCATGAGAGCTAGATATGGAATCCCGATATTAACCTCTATCGGATGAGGGATCCTCACTTGCCTAGGAGGAGGTCATTCTCTTAGCATTTATACGGATTTCCCAATATCTAGACCTATGCGGGCACATAGTTAAGGATAAAGAGATTGCTACTAAGTATCTTATTCTCTACTAACAAGGAGTACTCATCTCAAGAGGTACATTGGGATACAACATCTAACCTCACAA
The DNA here is from genome assembly GCF_001406875.1 of Solanum pennellii. Taxonomy (NCBI): domain Eukaryota; kingdom Viridiplantae; phylum Streptophyta; class Magnoliopsida; order Solanales; family Solanaceae; genus Solanum; species Solanum pennellii. The sequence continues at coordinate 36,342,735 of NC_028643.1, forward strand.
AGTGTAATCCACCTCTCCTACATATCCTCTCGGTGCTAGGCATAACTTCACACGAATTCTCAACATTATATACTATAGGTTATGAATAACTAATGAATACCACATCTCAACTCACGAAGGGCATTCATCCTCCAACCTATCTAATAAAGCTCATGGGATGTAGTGGGGTTGCAACTAAACACTTCATCTCAACTCACGAAGAGTGTTCACCCCAAAACTCTCCTTTAGGACTTAGATTCATTCATTCATTCAAATGTGATTGTGTGTGTACATGGGATCACACCTCGCACATAAGCTTCAGTTTATTCTTATTTAACTTCTATACATGCTTATTCATTCATTCATCACATCACACACTTTACATACTTCATATAATAACATATATCCTATAGAAATAATCCTTAATGTTATGCTCTAACAAGCTTCATCAAACACTTCACAAGAATATATTCATTTAAGCATACCCTCTAGCCTATTTCTCATAATAGCTTTGTAAGGCACATTTAAAAAGAATAGCATACTTTTCATCTTACATCACATAACATTCCTTCATAGCCTCATTAGTAATAAACTAGTAACTTCATATTCACAAAATTAAAGTAAACACTGCCACCAAAAAGGTGAACCATACGACCCAAGTGTATTTCGAAAATTAAAACTGATCAACTTAACCAACTTACCCTTCAATACAAACATTCATAAAATATAAAATTTTACTCTATATTAAATAAAAATAAAGCCCTTGGGACAGTAGCTATACAACAATAATCGCAATAAGAAACCAATGCTCACTCTCTACACAAACATTATCATTTAACACATTTCTTAAGCCAACATTTGAAGAAAAGCTTTAACATGATTTCATTGATGTTTTAACCTGAAAATAATCAACTAAAATTAAGAATACCATTATTATGTTATTAGGAACGTTATCATGAAAGGCCCATATTTAGATTTGAATATAGTAGAAACAAGGGTTGAAAACCCATTTTGAAAATTAGTTTGAAGGGGATCCTTGAATGAAACAGAGTTCAAGGATGGAGTAGTATACCTCACATCGAATAATTACCAAATATTTTTGATGGATAAACGACCACCAACAACCCTCCTAGCATTTCTTGACTTCTAGCTTCCATGGAGTCTTGAGGGAGTCTTCTATGAGAGATGGGTTTTGGGTTTTAGGAAGAGGGGTCTAAAATGGGGTCTTACGGTTTAGAACTCTTTAATAAATCGAATAAACATAAAAATTATCAACCTAGGGTATTAAAATACTTGGGGTGTAATTTACATAAAGCACCCCAAGTTGGCAGCAACTTCACAGATTTGCACTCCTCACCAACGGACCATTGTTGAGCCAACGGATCGTTGGTAGGGTCTCATTTGTGGATTCTTAGATCCAAATGGATTATGGACACCATTACTCACTTTTATGATCGACTCCCTAGGTCAAAGGACTGTTGAGGGACCAACAAACCGTCGCTGGGGTCGTCGATGGCCAATGCTTTTTTTGAAGATTTTGCCCAAGTCTTGGGCCATTCATCTAGGGCCCCTTGTGGGTCCTAGGTGGGGTTGTTACCGGTCGTTAAACCCCTAAACAAAGTTGTCTATGTCTTAGGAACATCCAATGCAAGTTTCAATTAAAACAAACAAGTAAAACTCGTTTAAACACAACAAGACACAATAGTACATTCTAAGGCATACTTTTCGAACGCCATGCATGTTCCTAGCCGATTGAACTCCAAACTTAACCAAACATCACACACTGCCTAAGGACACTAAAATAACTTAGTTTAACTTAAAATCATCTCAAGAAACAACCACCAGGCTCTAGTTCACCTTAGTTTATTTTGGGGTGTTACAACCTCAATGTGAACATCAATATCAACATAAATGTGAACGTCAAAATCAACGTCAACGTCAAGGTGAACATCCACATCAACATCAACTTCATGTTAAGGTGAACGTCAATATGTACGTCGACGTAAACATCAACGCATTTGTAAACAACAACGGTAGTGTCAAATGTTAATATCATCATGAATGAAAACATCAATATTTGTATGAACGTCAATGTCGACGCGAACGTAAAGATCGACCTCAACATCAATGTCAACTTATTGTTACAATCAACATCAACATCAACGTAAACGTCAATCAACTGATTGTGAACATCAACGTGAACGTGAACGTGAACATCAATGTCAATGTCAATGTTTATTTGAACATCAATGTAAATACGAATGTAAACGTCAACGTCAACGTGAACGTAAATGTCAATTTCAATGTAAAAATTTGAATAAACGCGAACATCAACCTGAATGTGAACTTCAACGTCACCGTGAATGTCAAATTAAACATCAATCTAAATGTCAACATTAATGTCAACGTCAATATAAACATTGTAACGTTATAGAAAATTGACATGCCTAGTGAAGAGACTAGTAAACTTTATAAGAATGCGTATTGGGGTACATAGGCATCCCAATGCCCAATGTTGAGAAATATTGGGCATATTATAGAATATTGGCTTAAAGGTTTTAGCAAATTTCTATGTATACACAAATATTTAAAAAATAATCCAAGCTTGTTTATGAATTGTTCCTGCAATGAACACCCTAATTTAAAATTATTGATTCTCAATTTAACGCATTATGTACTAGGCATCCAATTGTCAATACTAGATAGCAAACACATGACAACTTAAAATGATCATGTAGATTAAGCAATGCCCAAGGACATAGTGAGGATCCATAGGACAATAAGTAAACATTCCAAATGAACCTTCCACAATAGTTTGTTAGGAAAGTACACGCAACACATGTGCAAGCACATGTCAAACCAGTAAAGTGACAAGCTAACCGATTCGGTTAGAACGATTAGGGACAGGTGTGCTTCCAGGTCAGCCAACGTGGGGACAAGCTTCCTAACCGGTCCTAGACTCTAACTAACTGACCTAGATAACTAATAACCTAGTACAAACCAAAAATAACTAACTAAGTGACCGAAAAACCGAAGAACTAACCGGTGACATTAAGAGAAGTAGCTAACTAGAAACATCTTAGTACCTAACCTAGGATGTTCCAAAGGGTTGGTTATGGTCCTAACAACTTAGGTGTAATATATTAATTACCCTAGGTTACTTAATTAATTATTTAATTTGTCAAAACCGAAACAACTAAGCAATTTCCAGATTTTATTTTAGTCAAGTGTTCTTCTAATTCAAGTCAATTTAGGAGGGGCATTTTGATAATTAGCTTATTTAGTTATTTTAGATAGTTATATAGTCTATGTTGAATTAGATAACATTCAGTTCCTAAAGACATATAATCACGTTATTCATCATAAACCCTAAGACCGAAAATTAGTAGAAAACGTTAGTAACCCTAGGAAATTCCAAACAACTTCTTCATAGTTTTCGTGCGAAGTGCAAGGTGATCTTCATAGATTTAATTCTATAGTAAAGTATGGGTTTTCTCTTCTAGAATTATTTCTCCAAGAGGCTTTTCAAACATTTTTAAATAAATAATATCGAAACTAGGGTTGTTCCCAATGAATTGCATGTTCACCTCCCTAGTTCTCCCGATTTCTGATTCTTGTAATTTATATGATGTAAATTTCGAAAATGTTGTTTGTATGTGGTTTTAACTTATTATTATGTGTAGGTTTCCATGATTATAATGTCGAATGAAACCTACATGTTAGATCCATATACTTAGGGTGTTATCTACATGAATGTTAAATGTTTTAATGCCTACATGTGTTCGAGAAGATGAAATTGTTATAAGTTGTTCATTGAATTGTTTCATAGGTTAATCAAAGGTTAAAAGTTTTATTCTTTAACATGATGGATTATTATAATGTATTTATGATGTAATTGTCATGTCTAGTGATAATGTTATGACAATTATCTAGTGAAATTGTGATTTATGGCAACAAATTGGCTAGCAAAAGTATGTCAAATCATATTACTTCCAAATCATGTAATGTTATACTCACATATGAACTCATAACATAGGGTATGCCAATCAATGGGACAAGACCCAACATACTCTATCCACACGAACTAGTGAACGCAATATCATTGAATAAGTAGTTATACCTTTCACAAAAAATATGTACAAAATTACCAATAATTGTTGAATTAGTTAAGGTGTGTAATGAAATAACTAAAACCTTATGTTCTGAAATTTACCTAATATTGAGTGTTTAAAGAAGTGAGACAAGTCTCAATTACACTTAATCGATTATGTCAAAAATACTCACATAAGAGGGTGCTAGAGTCCATGAGACAAGTCTCACTCACACCATGATGATAACGTAAGACTTAAGTTCATATTCATAAAGCAAGGAAAAGGATGACAAGTTATCCATAAAATTATGTAAACCTCATAAGTAGAAGCAATCTTCCATAATGTTTGAGTCAACTCTAAGAAATAATAAAGTAAAATACATCCGAGCTTAGCACCGCTAGACTAGCAATGAGCTTGTGCCAGCGCACGAAAGCCACATGCGACGAGATTAACATCAAGGTGGACCAGGGTCTTCGTGTGTCTCCTAGTCTCAAAACTATGTTTGCTAACATAGGGGAACTAGCTAGTGGATGCCTCCACCTATGAATGCTAGATAGTTCGGTTTCACTTTGGCCGGTGATTCCACCTCTTTTATTTGTGGGGAAGACACCGAATTTCATTTTTAGCTCACATGATCTATGTCGGTTAAAGCTCAAGAAAGTATTCGGTTCACTTTAGCCGTGAAACATTCTCTTTGGTGTGGGGAAGACACTGACTTGGTTTCACTTTAGCCGGTGAACCCCCTTTTTTTGTGTGGGGCAGACACTGGACTGTGTTAACCTTAATAGGTGAACCACCCCTTTTCAGTGTAGGGGAGACACTGGATTTCATGTTCGCTCGCATGATCTACTTCCATTAATGCTAAAGAATTCTTTAAAGAAAGTAAGAAAGAATGGAATTAGCATGTTCGTAATGAACAACAAATCAAAGAAGTAAAAACGTAAGTTGAGAGTGAGCTAAGTAAGAAAGAGGTTAATAATGTCAATCACCAGCGTTTGATAAGAATGAAGTCTTTATAAGTTAGTGGTTTATGACAATATTGGGGTATGAATATATGACTAAAAGATTCATATATTAGGTTAACAACCAATTAATGGTCATAGCCAATAAAGATTGGCTTAAAAATACATTCATGCCCAATTTAATTAGAATGGAAAATATAAGTTGTATGTAAAGTATCCAAATCATTTCCTTAGTCTTTTGGATTACTTACTCGATTCATCGTAGGTATGGGACTACAATTAATAATTGCACTTGTAAGTAAAACATAAGATCAAAGGAGATCGTTGAACTACACAACGGAAAGAAGAAAAAAACTGAAAAATAAACAAAGGCTGGAGGGAAGAGATCTCGGCCTCAAGGAGCAAATTTCTTAAGATTTTTTTAAGTTGTTTTAAAATTATTTTCATGATCCCAAGGTTTTATGTTCATATACAAAGTGAGTTGTATGACTTAATTTCATGAGAACATGTCATAGTCATAGCATGAATCAGAAATAACGATTTAAGAAAGTAAAGTGACTTAACTTTCCAGACACGGCATGTTTCTTTAGGAAGAGATTTCGTTGATCATGCATAATCCTTACGTGTTTATGTGCATAACCCCATATACTACCATTATTTTTATAGGTGCAGTAACTAGAGAAGATTGAAGATTCGACGAAGCAGTTTGGATTAGCGATCTCCAAACTTTTGTAGGTCCTCTTGAGTTCGAGGATGCTACACTTTATCATTATAGCTTTAGTACAATACATATAGCTGGTGGATGTAGTCCCTAGAGTTTTATTTCAAACATTTGTTGAAGCATTTGTAATATGGCCGATAGGCAAACTATTATTATTATTATAATTCTTTATTTCGATTGTTTAATCTTTAATAGATGGTTGCTTTAGTTTGAGCTTATTAGAATATTACTCTTATGTAGTATCATATGAACTCTATGTACACTTCATTAGGTATTAAAAAGTTATAAATTTTACGCAAATTTAACTGTATGATTGTGATAAAAGCTAAGAAGAGGGTTGTCTGCTACTCTGAGAGGTTAATGACTCCCGTTGCATTTGAATTTCAGAATTCGGGTTTGACAAAAATAAACGTAAATTTACGTGAATATCAATGTCAACACAAATGTATAAGTGTGAACATTGATGTAAACATAAACTTCAACGTAAACATCAACATCAACATCAACGTGAACATCAACGTCAACATAAACATTAATGTGTGCGTTAATGTCAACAAAAACTTCAACATAAACGTGAACCTCAACCTAAACGTCAAAGCCTGCGACGATATTAGCATCAACGTAAACATTATTGTGAATGTCAAAGTGCACTTGAAAGACATTGTCTACGTTAACATCTATATGATCATCAACGTTAACGTCAACGTCTACATGAATGTTAATATGAGTGTCAATTTCAACGTTCACACGAAGGTGAATATCAACGTCAATGTTAACCTAAACGTCAAGATGAATGTCAATGTACACGAAGTTAATGTAAACGTTAATGTGATCGCCAACGTCAATGTTAAAGTAAATGTGAACGTCAAAGTCAACATCAATGTCCACATAAACGTTAACATCAAAGTCAACATCAACATGAATGTAAACGTCCACAGTTGCTTGAATGTCATCTTCAATGTCAAAATAAACGGCAACATTAATGTGAATGTCAACGTTAGCGTGAACTTGAACATCAACATCAAGTTTAACATCAACGTAGATGTAGACGTGAGCGTCAGTGTAAACATGAACATCAATGTCACCATGAATGTAAATGTCAACGACAACGTGAATGTATAAACGTGAAGTCAATGTATACGTCAATGTGAATGTAAACAAGATTGTGATCATCAATATCAACATAAATGTATATGTCAATGTCAACATCAACGTCAGTGTGTATGTTAACATCAATGTAAATGTGGGCATCAACATCAGCATCAACATAAATATGTACGTCAACATAAATGTAAATGTCTGTGTCAACGAGAACGTCAATGTAAACGTCAACGTAAATACAAAGATTAACTTCAATGTAAAAGTAAATGAGAACGTAAAAGTAAGAATAACCATAAAGGTGAACGTCAATGTAAGAGTAAAGGTAAACATGAAAATCAGCATAAATGTATACGTCAACATGAACATGAACTTCAATGTTATCGTGAACATCAAAATGAACGTTAATGTCGATGTTAAAATAAGAGTCTATCGAAACGTATAATACAACGTGAATGTTAATCTCAACGTCAATGTGAATGTCAACGTCAATGTAAACGTCTGGATCAAAGTGAATGTCAATGTGAACATCATTGAAAACGTCAATGTAGACATAAATGTCAGCCTCAACATCAATGTTAACATTAACGTTAACATAAATATGAACTTCAACATTAACACCAACATCAGTGTATAAACATTAATGTAAACTTTAAAGTAAACGTAAATGTCAATGTCCGAGTAAATGTCTACATCAACATAAACATGAATGTCAACATAAACGTAAGAGCCAAAAAGAATGTCAATGTCAACGTGAACGTCAATGTGAATGTCAACGCGAACACCAACGTGAACGTCAACGTGATCGTCCATGTCAACGTTAACATTAACTCAGCATACATGTCAAGGACAACATCCACGTGTACATCAATGTTAATGTCAAGCTGAACGCGTAGGTGTAGGCGGACGTTAACGTTAACATTAATTTCAACGTGATCGCCAATGTCAATATCAACGTCAACATGAACATCAATGTCATCATCAATGTAAACTTAAACGTCAGCCTTAACATCTACGTTAACATTGACATCAATGCAAATGTGAACATCAATATTAACGTCAACGTGAGCGTATAGACGTTAATGCCATTGTCAAAGTAAACTTAAACATCAACGTCAGCATAAACCTCTACATCCACGTAAACGTGATTATCAACATATACGTAAGAGTTAGTGAGAATATCAACGTCAATGTGAATATCAATGTGGACATCAACATCAATATTTATGTGAACGTTAACATGATCGTCAACGTTAACATCAATGCCAACATATACATGAACGTCAATGTTAACATACACGTCAAGGTAGACGTCAAAGTGTACATCAATGTGGACATCAAGGTGAACGTCTATGTAGAGGTCGATGTCAATATCAATGTGAATGCGAACGTCAATGTCAGAGTTAGAAAGAATGTCAATATCATGTGAACGTCAATATGAATGTCAACATCAATGTGAATGTTAAAGTCTACATAAAGATCAACGTGAACATACATGTTATTGTCAATGTTAACATCAACGTGAACGCCAATGTCAACTTCTTCGTGAACGTCAACACAAACGTCAACGTGAACTTCAATGTCAACGGCATTGTCACCATAAATGTCAATGTGAACGTGAACGTGAACGTAAGCATCAATGTGAATGTGATCGTTAACGACAACATCAAGTAATAATGAACCTCAACATCAAAGTGAACGTGAATGTCAATATAAATTTCAAGGTGAACATCAACTTCAAGGTGAATGTCAATGTAAACAATGACGATAACGTCAACGTCAATATCAGCATGAATGTAAACATCATCATTTGTGTGAACATCAACGTCAATGTTAATATCAATTTGAAAATTAACTTCAACATCAATGTGAATGTTAATGTAAACGTGAACATCAACATAAACATCAACTTCACCATAAACGTGAACTTGAACGTCAACATAAATCTTAATGTCAACGTCAACATAAAAGTCAATGTCAACATTCACATCAATGTGAACGTCAACGTTAATGTCAACTTCACTATCAATGTAAACATGAATGCCAACGTAAAACATAAAATCTAAAACAACATGAACGTCAATGTGAAAGTCAACATGAACATCAACATAAATATCAACATCAATTTCAATGCGTATGTTAATGTAAATGTCTATGTAAACGTAAATATGAACATCCATGTGAAAGACAACAGAAACGCAAATGTAAATGTCAACTTTAAGTAAACATCAACATAAATGTCAACGTAAACGTGAATATCAACCTAAATGTAAGAGTCATCGAGAATACCAAGGTCAACGTGAACGTCAATGTGAATGTCAATATGAACATCAATGTCAACATCTTCGTGAACGTCTACGTAATCATCAATGTCAATGTGAACATCTAAGTGAAGGTAAATATGAATGTCTGCATCAACATACACATTAATGTGAACGTCATCATTAATGTCAACATAAACGTCAACATAACGTAAGAATCAGTGAATATGTCAATATTAGTGTGAACGTCAATGTGAATGTCAATGTGAACATGAATATCAATGTGAACGGTAACGTCAATGTCTACATTAATATCAACATATACGTGAACGTAATATCAATGTCAACCTCAATGTAAACGTCAACGTTAATGCAACTTTTAACGTCAACATCAACATCAATGAGAATATCCACATCAACGTCATTATCAGCATTAACAAAAACGTCAACATTTGTGAGAACGTCAATGTAAACATTGATGTAAATTTCAACGTCAACGTTAATGTCAAAAAATTGTGAGTATCAACGTGCACATCAACATAAATGTCAACGTCAACATTAATGTCAACTGATTGTGACTATCAACGTCAGCGTGAACGTGAAACGTCACCATAAATATGAAGGTGGATGTCAAAATCAACATCAACATTTATGTGAAGGTCAACTTAATATGATTGTTAATATGAACCTCAATGTTAGCGTCAACTTGAACGTAAATGTCAACGTAAATAGAAACATTTGCATCAGCGTGAATGTCAAGCCGAATGTCAACTTCAACGATAACGTGAACGAAAACGTAAAAATCAACATAATCATCAACTTTAATGTCAATGTTAACATTAACATCAAAGTAAATCTACGTGAACATCAATGCGACGTCAATGTCAATGTATAAATGTGAACATTCTCGTAAACATAAACTTCAATGTCAAAGTCAACATCAGTGTGAACATTAATATCAATGTAAACATTTTTGTATATGTTAATTTAAAAATAAACGTCAACATAAACTGGAACCCCAACCTAAACATAAGAGTCAACGATGATATTATCATCAATGTGAACGTCAATATGAATATCTATATCAACATACATGTCAATGTGAAAGTCAACCTAAATGTTAGAGTCTTCGAGAATGTCAATATAAATGTTAACGTCAACAGGAATGTCAATGTCAACGTGAATGCCAATGTCAACGTCAACGTGAACGTCAATATCAACATATACGTGAACGTCAATATAAACGTCAACATGAACCTTAACGTGAACATCAATGTCAACCTCAACGTGAAAGTCAACGTCAATGTGAATGTGAGTGTAAACGTCAAGGTGAACATCAACGTCAATGTAAACGTCAACGTCAAGGTGAACATCAACGTGTACATAGATGTCAACGCCAACGTATACATCAACAACAATGGTAAAGTCTAATGTCAACATCAACATGAATGAAAACGTCAATATTTGTGTGAACTTAAATGTCAACGTTAATATAAACATCAACATCAACATAAATGTCAATGATTGTGAAAATCAACCTCAAGATCAATGTAAACGTCAATGTCAATTGATTGTGAAAATCAAAGTGAACGTCAACATAAACGTCAACGTTTATGTGAATGTCAATATTAATGTTATCGTCAATGTGAACATCAATGTTAGCATGAATGTAAACGTGAATATTAATGTAAATGCAAACTTCTCCGTCAATGTGAACATCAATCTGAACCTCAAAATTAACATTAACATTAACCTCAACGTAAAAATCAAAGTAAACATCAATGTTAATGTCAACGTCCACAACAACATAAACGTAAATCTACATGAATATCAATGTAAATGTCAAAATAAAATTGCGAACGTTGATGTTAACATAAAATTCAACATCAATGTCAATATCAGCGTGAACATCAACGTCAATATAAACATTGATGTGTGCGTTTGTGTCAACATAAACGTCAACATAAATGTGAACCTGAACCTAAATGTCAACGTCTACGTGAACGTTAATATGAATCTCAATGTCAACGTACACATCCGTCAACATCAAAGTTAACATAAACGTCAAGGTGAACGTCGATATACACTATATTAATGTCAACGTTAATGTGATTGCCAACATCAATGTTAAAGTGAATGTTAAAGTCAAATTTAACATCAATGTCAACGTAGACATTAACATCAAAGTAAACATCAGCATGAACGTAAACATCGACATTGGCGTGAACGTCAACTTCAACGTTAAAATGAACGTCAACGTCAACATCAATGTCAATGTGAATGTCAACGTTAGCGTGAACTTGAAAATCTACATCAAGTTTAACGTTAATGTAAATGTAAACGTGAATGTCAGCGTCAACGTGAACATCAATGTCAATGTGAACATCAACGTATACGTAAACCTCAACGACAACTTGAATGTATAAACATGAACGTCAACGTGGATGTCAATGTCAATTTTAAAAAGAATGAGATCTTCAATATCAACGTAAATGTATACGTCAATGTCAACGTCAACGTTAGTGTGTATGTTAACATCACCGCAAATGTGAGCATCAATATATACATCAACATATGAGTCAACATAAATGTGAACGCCAACGTAAATGGAAATGTTTGTGTCAACGAGAACATCAACGTCAATGTCAATGTAAACATAATCGTTAACGTCAATGTAAATGTAAACGTTAATGTAAGAGTAAGCATAAATGTAAATGTAAACGTTAATGGAAACGTAAGGTAAATGTGAACATTAACGTAAACGTTCAACGTGAACGTGAACTTGAACGTAAACGTCCACATAAACATGATCGTTAACATCAACAGCAAAATAAGAGTCTAGGTAAACGTAAAATACAACATGAATGTTAACGTCTATCACGACTGGAGTCTAGACCCAAGACGAGACCGGCGTCGTAGACATGTCAGAGGTCGCAAACAAGCCTACATACGTCATTCTTACTTCCTCTACACTAATTTTAGCGTAAAATTTAGACTTTTTGTCTTTGTACTTCATGCTAAACATTTTAAACCAAACAATATAGGCGTTCACAAATCAACCATCTAATATAGAGATAATCAAATTAAAGAAAATAGTTCATAGTTACATTAAATGTGTACTTTCCAAATTGGAACCAATACAAAGTAAGAAATGAAATGAGAAAGGAAACACTAGTGGAACATGATCTCCAATGCATGCTTTTTTAGGAAGTGTACCTGAAATGAAGACGGTAGACTAAACTTTTTTGAGTTCATCGCTTACACACATTAGGTACGAGGCATCCAAGTGTAAGGCCTAGATACCATAGAACATGACCACATAAAATGATCGTGTACATTAAGCAGTGCCCTAGGATATAGTGAGGATCCTTGAGACAATAAGAAATGAGCAGCAAAACATGTGAAAGCACATGTGCCAGAATTCGGTTAAAGTGGTTAGGGCGGTAGGGGCAGGCAATCCATGTGGAGCTGAGATTCCTAACAAACTATCGGCTCTAAATAAATTACCTAACTAGATAACTAACCTAGGACTAACTGAAATTAACTAACTAGTGCACCCGAAAACCTAAGATCTAACAGGGTTACACTAACCTAGTAACTAGTTAAAGAAACATCCTAGTACGTAACCTAGGATGATCCAAAGTGTTGATTATTGTATAAACGACTTAAGGTACTTCAATAATTATCCTAATTAACCTAATTAAAAATTATCAACTTAATTAATTGATTGAAATGGTCAAACTGAAATCCTTACACTAGACTAGTAACTAGTTCAAGAAATATCCTAGTATATAACCTAGGATAGTCCAAAGGGTTGGTTATGGTCCTAACGACATAAGGGTACTATAGTAATTAACCTAGGTAACCTAATTAATCAAATTAATTTATTAATTTTAATTGTCAAACCGAAATCCTTACAGTAGAAAAGTAACTAACTAAGAGACAACCTAGTACCTAACCTAAGATGGTCCAAAGGTTTGGTTATGGTCCTAAAAACTTAGGGGTACTTTATTAATAACCCTAGGTTACCTCAGTGATTTAATTAGCAACTTTACTAATTAATTGAAATGTTCAAATCTAAAACCTTACACTAGACATGTAATTAACTAACAAACATCCTAGTACCTAAAATAGGGTGGTCCAAAGGGTTGGTTATGGTCCTAACAACTTAGGGGAAATTTAGTAATTACCCTATGTTCCCTAATTAATTATATTATAAAATTAATTAAATAATTTAATTGGACAAATTTTGAACCACTAAGCAATTTCCAGATTTCTGTTCAATAGAAGTGTTCTTCTAATTCTAGTCAATCTAGGAGGGGCGTTTTAGGTAATTTAAGTGGAGGGTCTTTAGGGTAAGTCTTGGGAAGTATCTATAATTATTTCTTGTCAGTTTTGTACAACAATTACGCGTACCAAATCAGAATCAAATGAAATACTACTAATCTCTCAAGAACGCTCTCTTTTTCCATACTCCATTAAAGAACAAGAAAAGCTTAAGGAAGAAGACGAAGGTTTCGATTTTTCCAATCAAGATTTAGTGGATTATTCATCTATGAGGTATGGGTTTTATCTCTTGGGATTCCTTTTCCCAAGAGTTCCTTTAAAGATAAGTTTTCAAGAACTTCATTTCTAGGGTTTTTACTCAAAAAATGGATTTTATTCCAAACCCTAGATTTATGTTTTTCAATAAAAAGTAAATGTTTTCTATATCTAAATTAACAGGAACTGTTGAGTATATGCTGCTAGTTATGCTTGAATTTAGTGTGAAGCACTTTATTACCTATATGATAGTTTCGTATGATTGTTTCTATGACGTGATAACATGTAAATGTTAGGGTTAGAGTTTAAGGTTTGAGTGAACCCTTAAATGACCCATTTACCTTCTCCTCTAATATGTATTGATATTGTACATGATTTTATGGGTTTCTCTTGATTATTTCATTGTGTATTTCACTAAGTATTATTATGAATATCGCATGATGAATAAGATTCTTGGATGAAAGAGGTAAGTCTTCAAAAATTGTGATTACTCTATGTTGTTTATAATAGCCTACAAGTCTTGATGCTATTTTCTGAAAGTATGTATGATGTTGCTATGTGAATATGCTGTCTATGAATATATAAATCGTGAAATTATGATAAGAATATGAATGTGCAAGTTATGATAATCTCTTGTATGCTTTACACAACATTATTATGCTATGTAAATCTCACGTATGAAGGGTTACGATGAAAGGAAAATTCTCATCTAATCTAAAAAAACACATGATAATATTATACAAGGATATAATTCTATGACCTATGATTAGTTTATTATGTAAAATAAATTAAAGGTTATTTAAAGAAAAGAGACTTAAGCTAAGCACCGATGAACTAGATATGGGAAGTGTCTCTTCCCAAGAGGAAGGTAGGTTCACAATGATTCTCATGAGAATTATGCTGCCATGTAATGTGAAACTATGGGTCTCTAATACATCTCCTAGTTCTTGAACTATGTTTCCACCATAGGATACTAGCTAGTGCATCCACCTAGAAAGCTATGTCATATAGGTTCTACTTTTCCCGGTAGACCAGTTTTTTACGCTGTGGGGTTTATGACAGTGGATTTCATGTTTATATCACATGGTATATGTTATTTAATGTGTATGTTCCCTTATGTAAAATGAAAGACAACTAAAGGAGCGTTGACTAGGGTGACTTGAGGAGTTTGCTTACTATAGGTAGTGGTATGGGACGCTACCTAGACGTTGCCAAGTTGACTCTAAGGGAAGTCCTAGGAGATTGATCTTAAGTAACATGATGATGTGAAAGGTATATGTTTATGATATATGACGTTACTGTTACATAAATGTTGAGCCTTATAATTGATATGTTATTGAGTTATATTGTTATCTGAAGCAAAGCTTTACTTATGGTCTCCTATCTTAGGTAGTTGGTTATGTGGGGTTATGAGGTTTCACATGACCATTGCACTTGTAGGTTGGGGATAGGTTCACTAGTAAGTGTTTTGTATGTTATTTCTATATGATGTGTTAATGTGACTTTATGATAAGATGCCTATAATTGTAATCATGTTTGATGTCAACGAAATCCTTATATTGTATATGTTATATGGTATGTGCATAAAAGATTTTTATATGGCTTGGCATGTTTTCTAAAGATATGATAAATGATTCTTTTACATGCATATCCCTATGTGTTATGTGCATATACCCATACTTAGTACATGTGACTTACTAACCCCATTACTTTATTTTACTACAACTGTAGGTTCCGTCCATTGAAGTTAAAGAGGTCGATTTATACAATCTTGGAACTCTTTCTCCAAGTCTTGGTAGGTCCTCATGTTCGGGGATGCGATCTTTTATATTCCAACTTATGTAGATTTTTAGTAGTTTTAAGAATACACTATTTCCACTATGTGTTTTTGATACTTTTTTAATAAGATCTATATGGCATATTAACTATTATTGGCTAAGTTCAGATATGCACTCTTTAGATGGTTTCTATAATGTTAAACAATAGTTTTAGCATATCGTATGTTTATATAAACCTTAAGTATGAAGTCTAAGTATACTTCAATAGTATAATAAATATTTTTAATTTTCCGCAAAATTTAACTGTATGATTGTGATGAACGTTAAGAAAAGTCTTGTCTGCGACCTCAAAGAGGTTAACGACACCGGTTGAGATCCAAATTCCAGAATCCGGGTCGTGACAAACATTGTATCAAAGCATAAGGTTAAAAAAATCCTAAGGATCAATGTATCAATAGACCACATCACCTAGTGTCTTGTTCATGGTTGTGAAGGGCGCCACAATTATGGATGAGAGGCGCCATAATTATGGTTGAGAGGCTATGTGATGGTTAGGAAACTTCTCTTTTCATGATACTCATAAATTGTGCCTTTAAAGCTTTGACACTATGTGTCTTTTAGCACAAGATTTCTTTATTTGAAGATTCCTTCCAAGGGAATAAAGAGAATATAAGATAGAAGAGTTCATCAACCTTCGTCAAGGAGGTACGAGTGTTAAGGAATACTCCTTGCAGTTTATTAAGCCGTCCAAGTATGCATCTTCTTTTGTTTCCAATGCTAGGGATGAAAGGAGCCGTTATGTAACGGGCGTGTCCAAAGATCTTGAAGAAGGATATCGTGCAACCATGCTTCATGATAATATGGATCTTTCTAGGTTAATGGTTCATGCTCGACAAGTTAAGGAAAGCCGTCTAAGTAAGAGGAATACGAATCTAAGGAGGCAAAGTCTTCTGAAGGTAGTTCTTCTAAGAGTAAGCTTGACTTGCAAGACAAGCCTAAGTTTAAGAAGATGTTTTCAAACAAAGTTCCTTCAAAATTTCTCCAAGAATGGAAATTATAGGGGTTATAATCCTAAACCTCAAGAGAGGGGAACGTTGATCAACCAAGTGAAAGACCAACTTGTGGTAAGTGTGGTAACACATATGAGGGTGAATGTCTTTTTGGGAGTAATAGTTGCTATGGTTGTGGCAAAGGTGGCCATATATTTAAGGATTTTGTTTATGTGAGAACTCAATATAAGGGTAATAGGAAAGCTTAACCAATCGGTCCATATTATAAAGTGCAAAGAGTAACCATTTCTGTGCACTAAAGGCTAGGGGTGAAAAACAAAGCTCTACCGGCGTTATGACAAGTATGTTGTGAGTGTGGGGAATGCAATGTTACGAAGAAGAAATAAGATTGAGAATCAAAGCTAGTTAATAAATGTTCTATGCCAAATCAACGTGATAAATTTGCCAAACTAAGTATTCAATTGTTCTTATAGTGTAATCAAAGGTTAAAAAAATTGGCTTGCTTAAAATGCTGTGATTACTATAGGATATACAAGAAGTAAATTGAAATAGGCTAGTGATAAAAATCAAATAATGGGCATAGACAATAAAGGTCTTATAAAGACTTCATGACAAAATTAACAAGATTGGAAAATTTGACTTGTTTACTAAATAGGTGCATGTTTTGGTAAAAGATGGTACAAACTAGAGTTTTAATGAGATTTTTTCATACGCTATTCTTGCACTTATGCGAAACTTGTATGCATATGTTTTCTTGAGATTTTGATGTTTTGTTGTTATCTTGAGAAAATTGAAAGCATGGTAACTCTTTGATGCATTTTGGGCTTATGATAAGGTTGAGAATGAAGTTCCTCACTATGTGTTATCAATATGTATCTCTTATATGTTTGTGCATCATGAATTGAGTGCTATGTTTAGTGATATGTTATGCGTTTGTTATGCTTATAGTGTTTAGTCTTTTTCCTACCCTCCAAATGATTTAAGTGTCCTTCGGGGACGAATGTTCCTAAGGAGGGGGGGATAATGTAAAACTACGGAAATTCCTTGACTTAGACTAGAGCTTAATATATTTAATAATGCTTAAAATAATTTTCCCAAAGAATGTATTTGTCCAGTGAAGAGCGTCTTAGGTTTTGAGTTATTTTTTAGGTACATAGGTATCCCAATGCCCAATATTGAGAAACATTAGGTATGTTAGAAAATATTTGCTTAAGGGTGTTAGCCAATTTCTTTGTATTACGTATACTTTAATGATCAAATTCCACAATCAAAGCTTGTTTAGGAAGTGTACCTACATAAAAAACTCAAGGCTATAAATTTTTGAGTTCATCGCTTATACACATTAGGTACAAGACATCCAAGTCTCAAGCCTAGGGACCATAGCACATGACAACTTAAAATGATCATGTAGAGTAAGCAGTGCCCAGGGATATAGTGACAATCCTTGGGACAATAAGAAATGAACAGCAACACATGTGCAAGAATTCAGTTAATGTGATTAGGGTGGTTAGGGTAAGGGAAGCCATGTGGGACTGAGCTTTCTAACCAACTCTCAGCTCTAACTGTCATGACCGCAATCTTGATCCCAGACGAGACCGGTGTTGTTGACCTCTCAGAGTTCACAGACAAGACTAAGTATGTCATATTTACTTGATCTAGGTTAATTTTAGCCGAAAATTTGAACTTTTTTGTTTTCTTATTTCATGTGAAACATATTATACTTAACATCACAGGCGTTCACAAATCAACCGTCAAATATATAGTTAATAAAATGAAAGAATCAGTTCATAATTGCATTAAACGTATTCTTACCAAAACGTCACCAAATACAAAGTCTTAAATGTAATGGGAAATGAAACACTAGTGGAACATGCTCCACTAGCTAAAGCCTACATATAACTTAGACAATAACAGTATACATCCTCGAAAGCATGAGGGCCTATCAAGTCCGGATGTAAGCTTCACCTCCGTATAGATGCAACGTCGTACCGTATGCTCTAACGTCCACCTGTGCCAGCACCTAAAAATATAGAGTCGTATGGGATTAGTACATACTTGTAATAAGTATTGGTATATGCAAGCACACAAGTACATGCATGATTAAGAAGATCTCTTTCCTAACGACATGATTTATTGAAAGTCAAGTCAGTGGACTTGTCAAATTTGGATTAGGGAAGTCATGCCATGAAAGTAACATGCATCATAATACTTATTATTTTGCAAACAACACATAACATATTACACATATCATATCACAAAGTTCGTATCATTCTTTCAAAAGTCATGAGACCTTATATCATGGACTTGACATTAGGACTTCCCAAAATGAGGGCTCAACATATGGGACCTCAACTAGGAAGCCTTCTTTAGCAAACACAGAGTCTGCTTCATTCATTCATACGTACTTCATTTTCATTCTTTCATATACTAGTTAAAACACCAGTCATATCTAGGATGTAGTTTAAGACTCTCATCGAGTTCATTGTGCAATGACCATGAATAACCTAGTGTAATTACTTAAGTTTAGCTCACCTTTTTATCATCATATCCTAACACCTTTGATATCGTTCATCTCATTATGTGTATTCTTTGAGGCTGGCCTCATTCTTTCTTTGGGAACATTAACCTTAGCCGTCATAGATTATGTGAACGTCATCAAATCCAGTGTGTAATTCCACACCGAAAAGAGGTGGAATCACCGGCCAAAGTGAACAAAAAATACTAGCGTATATAGGGAATTGAACCCCGTTAGATCCCTATATTGGCACTATAGGTTCAAAGACTAGGAGATATAAGGAAACCCATACCCAATATGCCGGACAGTCTCATCTCATGAAAGTTACGTTAACCTCCTCCCTTCCCGGAAGAAGGCATCACCGCTCATACCTAGCCTATTGGTGCTTAGTATAAAGTTTCATTACATTCAACTCATACATCATTAAAGCTGGCTTCTAGCATGAGGACATCATAGCTCATTAGATTATTTCTCATCTCATCATTCGTATTAAGTATGCATTAACATCAATACTTTCATTAGAGTGTTCATATAGATTGGTCTCTTCATTAGCTTTACACCATCATAGGTGAGTACGTTATGGTAAAATTTACTTAGGATCATTTAATATTGTTCTCATATTTCGCGTTAGCCTCTTATCATATTGTCACCTGATTCATTAACTTTAAAACATTTTCTTTTCATAATTACTCACCCCTTCACGTGAATGTTCACTTGATAATTTGCCAATGCACTTGGCAATTTAGTGTGTTTCACACTCTTACTTTACCCTTCTAGGTTACATCATTTTATCACATACATCTTAGTCTTACTTACTTTTAAACGTATGCTAGACTTATGAGTCCACAAATACAAGACATGAGTTTTCATTCATTGTTTGTCTAAGTGATTCATGTTTACCAAATATTATGTGGAACAGGACTTATGCATCTTGTAAATATACCAAGGTATTGATTTCGACTTTTAGAGGCAGAATTTATTAAATATTTGTTTACATATGACTTATATGTCAATACGAAATTGGGCAAGGGAACCCGATTTCGAATCCTTTGAACAACACTTAATCTTATTTTAAACTTGATAATTGCATTTTTCAGATTTGGGAGGCCCTAGTTCGTTTTCGATCAACCCCATAATATTTCTTTCTTGTTCTCCTCTCCTTTTTCGTTTAAAGCAAGCAGGTTGTGGGTTCAATCCCCCAAAAGCTCCTTATTTTTCTTTTAATTTATCCCATAACTATCTCATCTATCCAAGAGGTTGTGAGTTAAATCTCCACTCACAACATTTAATTTTCTTATTTACTTTTTTCTCCTAACTCTCTCATCTATTCAAGAGGTTGTGGGTTTAATCCCCAATCACCACATTTATTTTTCTCCTTTATTTTTCTCCTATCTCTCCTATCCATTCAAGAGGTTGTGGGTTCAATCCCCACTAACCACATTTAATTTTCTTCTTTATTTTTTTCCTAAATCTCTGATCTATTCAAGAGGTTGTGGGTTCAATCCCCACTCACCACGTTTATTTTTATCCTTTATTTTTCTCCTAACTCTCTCATCCATTTATCTTAGCCTCTTATCATGTTGTCACTATTTTCATTAGCATCATAGTATAATATTATTACTCACCTCATTACGTGAATGTTCATTAAATAATCTTACCATTTACTCATGTTCTTACCCAACTCGGATTACTCATAATTGACAAAGTGTTTCATGACTATCTATGTATATGTTATGTAAGACTTATGCATTTTACACATACATCCAAGGGACCCAAGTTCAATCTTTAGTGGCTGCATTTTATTTCATTTTGATGTTTCTCACAATTTCAGTCAAGGGACACAAGTTCGAATCCCTTAGGCAGCATTTTATTAATAATTATTTAGAGTGCTAGATGGCTTCACTCATTCGGCAAAGATGATCTGGGATCGAATCCTAGTGGCCTCAATTTTTTTTATTTTATTTTTGTAAGGATCCGAGTACGAATCCCCCTTCCCTCATTATTTTCTTTTACTTTTATTACTAAGCTTCTTTCAACGTGACAAAGTTTGAATCCCCTCTCTCACCCCATTTTCTTTTCTTTTATTTAAAGTCTTAATCTCTTAGTATTAGGCCCTTAAGGTCTCTAGTTCAACCCTCAATAACAGCAAATACTTTTCTTTCTTTTTACTAGAGAATAGCCGAAACTATACTCCATTAACATATGCCTTTAATTCACCTTTTTTGCATTTAGCCTAGGCGTTTTGGCTTAGAGTTTTACATAAAATTTCAACCAATTCGTTAGGGAATTTACTTTTATTTTCTTGTTCATGAACATCAGGATTTCGTCATTATATGTTAATAACAGAACAAATTCATAGAACCTAATTCACCACTTTCTTGAAAACAATCTATAATATACTTTTCATGACAACTAGCATTATTGTGTACATAAAACATACATACAGTAGGACACACATATAATGAGGATACGCTATCCGGAAACATCACATTACACACAATTAAAAAAGTTCCTAAGATTGTCTACCAGCAAAAATACCAATGCATGCATCACTTTTCAAAGGATCTAATGACAGAGGCATGCAACGGGGACAACCTTAGTTTTTCGATTGGAATACGTACAGAACCATAGGGAACTCTTGGGAAAGGGACAGAGATGAAAAGCCATACCTTTTCAGACTTTACAACAAGTCAAAACCTCACGCTTCCACCCGCACACAATCCTTTCTTCGGAGCATTGATTCTTGTTCCCAGCTGAACTTCATTACATTATTTCTTAAAGAACTTAGGCGTACAGTTTTTTTATTTTTGTTTTTTATGAATGCCGCCTACAAATCTTTAAAATCAGTAAGTTTATTTTATTTTTCTGTTTTTCAATGTAAAATAAAGCTGAAAAACTTTTTTAGAAGAGATAATGAATTAAGAGTGAACCATGAGTACAGTACTAGGGGGGATCGTGTACCTCTTTCCTTAGGATTTTTTTGTTGACTTATTCAACACAATTTAAATGATAAAATCAGATTATAATCATTATATTAAGTTACTTTAATGCCCCTACTTATTTTATTCTATAGTGAATGAACGTGAATGGGCAAAGAACAGAATACTTCATTAGTGATTATCGTGGCTTATGATTAGGTGAAGTAGTTTAGACTTAGTAATCTAGGACTCTTTCAAACTTTGAAAATCTGATTTAATTAGTTTTGTGAAATGACCATAATTCCCTTACAAAAACAGATTGTAAATCTCAATTTAATCAACTTAAATGTTGTTTCCATCGGGGTTCGAACCCGTGACGTCCCCATCGCGAAAAAGGGTCTCTCCGGGTCTACGTGACCCAAACCGCCCCATTAATTAATTAATTAATTAATAATTATCTGATTTTCATTTTTTATAAATAAGACTTTAAATATTATTTAATTAAATAAATTCACCAATATAAATAAACAAGTTAAATCATTGCTCCCACCTAGGTTCAAACCCGGGTGGAGAAAGATTTTGCTCAATGGGCAATTTTGTCCCTTTCTATCCAAAATTATCTCACCCTTATTGATTAAATATTAATTACATTTTTAATATAGTTAAGATACTACCCTTAGCCTGGGCAAAAAGATTATTTTACCCCTAGACCCTCCAAACATAACATTTCCCCTTTTATGTCCGGTAAAGACTCATCCGAGAAAATATTCATATTCGGGAGCCATACATGCCTGGACCCAACCTTACCTAGATCAACTAAATCCCCAAGTTAGTTTTCTTGGATGTCGCAAGGGTTCAGAGGTCTGTTTCTATATCAATCCATGTGAACCCGGTCTAATCTAGCCATTCTAGATACATTAGGCATTACTTAGCATAGTCATTTAAGGGTTGTTACAGTAACGAACATACCTAAATAGATAACTAACCTAGGACTAACCGAAATTAACTAACTTGTGCACCCGACAACCTAAGACCTAACCAGGTTACACTAACCTAATAACTAGTTCAAGAAACATCCTAGTACCTAACCTAGGATGGTCCAAAGGGTTGTTTATGGTCCTAACGACTTAAGGGTAATTTAGTAATTACCCTAGGTCACCTAATTAATAAAAATTAATTAAATAATTTAAATGATCAAATCGAAATCCATACACTAGACTAGTTCCTAGTTCAAGAAAATCCTAGTACCCAACCTAGGATAGTCCGAAGGGTTAGTTATCGTCGTAACGACTTTAGGGTACTTTAGTAATTACCCTAGGTCACCTAATTTATCAAATTAGAAACTTAATTAATTAATTTAAATGGTCAAACCAAAACCCGTCCACTAGAAAAGTACTTAACTAAAACATCCTAGTACCTAACCTAGGATGGTCCAAAGGGTTTGTTATGGTCCTCACAATTTAGGGGTACTTTAGTAATTACCCTAGGTTACCTAATTAGTTAAATTAGCAACTTAATTAACAAATTTAATTGGTTGAAACCTAAACCACTAAGCAATTTCTAGATTTCGGTTATATAAAGTGTTCTTCTAATTCTAGAAAATCTAGGAGGGTTGTTTTTGGTATTTTAAGTGAAGGGTCTTTAGGGTAAGTCTTGGGACGTCTATATAATGATTTTATGTCATTTTTAGACCACAATTACACGTACCAAATAAGAATTAAGTGAAAGTCTCTTAATCTCTCAAGAACGCTCTTTTATTTAAAACTCCATTAAAAAACAAGAAAAGCTTAAGGAAGAAGGCGAAGGTTTCGAAGTTTCCAATCAATATTTCGTGGATTATGCCTCTATGAGGTATGGTTTTTAAGTCTCTGGATTCCTTTCCCCAATAGGTCCTTTGAAGATAACTTTTCAAGAACTTCAATTCTAGGGTATTTACTCTACAAAAGGATTTTATTTCTTACCCTAGATTTATGTTTTTCAATGAAAAGTAAATGTTTTCTATATCTAAATTTATATTAATTGTTGAGTAAATGCTGATAATAATGCTTGAATTTAGTTTTAAGGACCTTCTTACCTATATGATACTTTCGTATAATTGTTTCTATGATGTGATAACATGTAAACGTTAGGGTTAAAATTTAAGGTTTGAATGAAACTTTAAATGAACCATTTACCTTTTCCTATGCTATGTATTTATCTTGTACATGATTTTACGGTTTTTTCTTGATTATTTCATTGAGTTTTTTACGAAGTATTATTATGAATATCGCATGATGAATAATATTCTTGGTAGCAAGAGGTAAGTCTTCTAAAATTGTGATTGCTCTAAGATGTTTATGTTATCCTATAAGTCTTAATGCTATGTGATGAAACTATGTATGTTGTTGCTATGCGAATATGCTGGCTATGAATATGTAAATTGTGAGATTATGTTAAGAATATTAATATGCAAGTTATGATACTCTCTTGTATTCTTTACACAAGATGATTATGCCATGTAAATCTCATGTATGAAGGGTTACGATGAAAGGACAATTCTCATCTAATATATAATATCTCATGATCATGTTACACAAGAAGATAATCTTATATGACCTATGATAAGTATATTATGAAAAACAAATTAAAGGTTATTTCAAGCACATGGACTTACGCTAAAAACCGATGA
Organism: Solanum pennellii; assembly: GCF_001406875.1. NCBI lineage: Eukaryota > Viridiplantae > Streptophyta > Magnoliopsida > Solanales > Solanaceae > Solanum > Solanum pennellii. Next base: position 36,367,278 of record NC_028643.1, read on the forward strand.
ACTAGATATGGGAAGTGTCCCTTCCAAATGGGAAGGTAGGTTCACAATGATTCTCATGAGATTGATGCTGCCATGTAATGTAAAACTATAGGTCTCTAATACATCTCCTAGTTCTTGAACTATGTTGCCACCAAAAGATACTAGCTAGTGGATCCACCTAGAAAGCTATATCATGTAGGTTCTACTTTGGCCGGTAGACCACCTTTTTTCTATGTGGAGTTTCATGACACACGATTCCATGTTTAGCTGACATGGTCTATTTTTGTTAATGCGTATGTTCCCTCATATAAAACGAATGACAATTAAACGAACGTTTACTAGGGTGACTTGAGGAGTTGGCTTAGTATAGGTTGTTGTATGGGACGCTACCTAGATATTGCACAAGTAGACTCTAAGGGAAGTCCTAGGTGATTGTTCTTAAGTAATATGATGAGGGCAAAGATATATATTTAGCATATATGACGTTACTCTTACATGAATGATGATCCTTTTTATTGATATTTTATAGAGTTATATTGTTATATGAAGCAAAGCAGTACTTATGGTCTTCTATCTTATCTACTTGGTTATGTGGGATTATGGGGCTTTACATGACCATTGCACTTGTAGGTTTGGGATGGGATCCTTGGAAAGTGTTTTATATGTTGTGTTTATATCATGTATTGAATATGAATTGTTAATGTGAATTTATTGTAAGATACCTAATATTTTAATCATGTTTGATGTCAACGAAATCCTTATCTTGTATATGTTATATGGTATGTGCATTGAATATTTTTACATGGCTTGGCATGTTTTCTAAATATATGATAAATGATTGTTTTTGATGCATGTATTTATGGTTTATGTGCACATACCCATACATACTACATGTGGCGTACTAACCCCATTACTTTATTTTGCTACAACACTAGGTTCCGACCATTGAAGTTAAAGAGGTCGATTTGAAGAAGCTTGGAACTCTTTCTCCTAGTCTTGGTAAGTCCTAATGTTCGGGGATGCTATCTTTCATATTCTAGCTTACATAGATTTTTAGTAGTTTTATGAATACGCTATTTCCATTATGTTCTTTTTATTCTTTTGTAATAAGACCCATATGGCATATTAACTATTATTAGCTAAGTTCAGATTTGCACTCTTTAGATGGTTTTTATATATGTGAGACAATAGTTTTTGAATATCATATGTTTTTATAAACCTTAAGTACGAAGTCTAAGCATACTTCAGTAGTATAACAAAAGTATTTAATTTTCCGCAGAATTGAACTTTATGATTGTTATGAACGCTAAGAAGAGGCTTGTCTGAGACCTTTGAGAGGTTAACGACTCCCATTGCAATCCGGATCCCAGAATCCGGGTCGTGGAACACTCAATCTTTACTTATTTTGATTATGAGATGCCAATTTATGGATATATGTCAAACGTATGTGAAATAGCATGTTATATTGATAATTGTATGTCATGATATAGTTAAAGCATGTTAGATGTTATTATGGTTTAAATGAGTTCTTTTGGAATGATGTGTTCCAATATGGGTCTATATGATGGTAGCATAATACTATGGTTTGAACTTGAACTGCTTAGTGACTACCTATGGAAGCATGCTACCTTAAGAATATGTGCTCAAAAGTGTTCAATGTTTCCCTTGTATATATGTGGTCCTTTATATGTTTCTAAATTTTTATTGGAGTTCTTTCTATAGACTTGATCAGGTTTGATGATAGTATGCTTGTCTTAGTAATGTTTTCTACCTCATATTGTAATGTTTTCCCCATCAATTGCCTAAATATTGCATTTTTCATCTTTTGGAGCATGTTCACTGTAACGCTAGGCTTCTTACAGTATGATTTGCTGGAAACAAACTAAATTGTTCTTTGATTGGATGTTGTTGAAATGTGTATACAATTGATGAATATGATCATTATAAAGAATGTAAAAGGGAGAATTACTATTTGGAATAAAGAATGTGAGTCTTATGGCATGATGAGTCGTAGATTCGTTTCTAACTTATTATTATGTTGTGAGTCCCTTGATGATGTGGAATTGACGTGTTCCCAAGAATTGAGGGTAGTATTCTTATCATTGTAGGGTGATCAGGTGTGTTTGATTGACATAGAAGTTACCTTAATTTAATTTTCAAGGAAAGAAAGAGTCCTTATGGCTATGTCTCCTCTATTGTTCCCCCTAATGATGTATGACCTTTGTGTTTATTGTATTGTAAAACCCTAAAGTTGTTAAATAGTATAAACTAACTTGATAAATTGTGATAAATTGTCTAGGTACAAAAGTTTAAAAAACCATGGTGTTCCTATGTTAACTTGCTATAAATCCTTTCAAAAAGGTAATAACTTTCAAGTGATGAAAATGAAGGTTGTTAAGTTAATATCCTGTTAAGGTAGGTTAAGTTGATCTTAATTTAGGTTACTCTAAGTGGGGGATGATGATGAAGTAGTAAGGTTGTAGATATTATTCTACCTTGTCCTTCTATTTTTACTTGATCTTGAAACTAATATATTCTTAGTAAGCTTGTTCATTAATAATGTGTTGCATTAAAGTATTGATTGCATGACCTTTATACGTTTGGGATGTATTGATTGACATTATGTTAAATATATTGTGAAGATTCCAAGGTGCATGAAAGAAAATTTAGAAAAAAATCCATGTTTCTTAGGTTGATTTGCATCTTGATATGCTAGTTATGCAATAGACTTCATGAGATAAGACAATAAGCATAGTAATAGTCACTTGTGAGGTGTAATATTTAGACTTATAATGGAAAGTTGACTATCTTTAAAATGAAAAGTGTAGTGTCTTGAAATTTATGTGACTATTATGATTTGGGAAGCATGATTGTAGGTTAACTCTTGAAAAATGGAAGCATGTTTAACTAAGTGTTCATTTGTGTGCCTATAATTTGTGTTATTTTTATCAAATAATTCTTACTGTGAAGGCTATTGCTATGTTAGAAATTGACATTTTGTGAAATGTCTTCCTATTTGTTGTGATGTGCTTGGTGTGACGTACTGTTTGGACTTCACTAGGAAGAAAACATTAGCATGCCTTTGTTTAAAAGTTGAGAATTTCTCATTTTAAGAGGAAATTGACCTTGTACTTTGCTTAGGTGTGAACTCATGATGCATGTAAGTATTTTAAGGAGGACATTCCTCCATGAAAACCACTAAGCATGGTATGGTTGAGTATGACCTTCATAACAGTAGGTCTAACTAATAAAGATCTTTGTTGATTCAATTAACTCAAGTCTATTTGTGTTGAAGTATGAGTTCCTCATTGTTTATTGAGTGTTGTTGAAAAACTCCTATATATGACTTAAAGAATAGTTGCAAGATTAGTTATTAATGAATTAAATTCTAATGACCATGTTATAACTAGAAGAAGGATGTTCCTCCTATGAACATGATAAGAGCCTTTGTGTTTGATGCATTAAAGAGTGAGTGAATGGACTTTTTATTGCTTGTGTGCGTTGAGTGCTAAAATAATATTATGATTTTTTAAATGTTATGAACTTCTCTATGATTCATTGAAGTCCTTCTTGTGATTAAAGTATTCGAAGTATCATTCGAGGACGAATGTTCCCAAATGGGGGATATTGTAAGACCTCCAAACTGAGTTAGGGTGTCTAGATCCTAAAATAATTATCTTAAGGTTCTAATGTCCATAAATGACTTATAATATGGTTTAGATAGATTGTGTAATGTTTGAGATGATTTTGATTTTAATCGTTAGGGGACGACCAAGACGTCCGATGACTAGTCACCTGTGTTCCTCATGTGTCTATACGTGCTTATATATTGTATTTCTTGAGCTTATTAAGTATTAAAATGATTTATAATTATATTTATAGGAAGTATATGTAGTTTCATGAAGTTTGAAGGTCAAACGTCCAAGATGTTCGAAAGATAGCCCTAAAGATGCTCAAGTGTGTCTTGATGGGGCCTAACCTGTTTGGATGTGTTACGTGTATTTGTTTTAGGTTAAAATGATGTGTGAGACATAAAACTTGTTAATGTATGTATTTACGTTTGGAACGTCCGGGTAGGACTTCTAAAGGGCCCCAAAAAAGAACCCACAAGAAGGACCCAAGGTTGTCGAGACAATGCAATGGCAGTGTCAATCGACGAGCCAAGTGATGTCCATCTGGTTGACCAACGGACCGTTGGTGGGGTATAATTTTTGTACACTTAGCCTAGTCAAGTATCATCCAAATATCAGGCAAAAGTCCAATCGAAGGAAGCCACAGACAGCCCGTCGATGGACCTACTGTCCGTCGATGGTGTCCTGCAACTGGTGCCATGCGACAACATCATTAAAGGGGTCAATGGGAAATTTACCCCACGTCCTAAACTGACTCTAATTGATTTATTTACTTATTTTTGTGTGTATTTATTATATCAAAAACGTGAACAACTAATTCTTTATCCCTTTTACAAAAAATAGACTTTTCCTCCAAAAAAATTCTCCCTAGAATCCTCCATTGTTGCATAAGCACAAGAACATCTTGAAGCATGTATTCCTGTGGTTTATTCATCATGTTTTGAAGGTTTTAATGAATATAAAGTTATTGTGATCCTTCATCTCTAAGTAACCTTTCATTTGAAGAGTTCTCCTCAAAGTTTTCAAATAGAAAAATATGATCAAAGTTCTTCATCTTCAATCTAGACATGGGTTCTTTCTAAAAACGTTTTTAATGGATAAATCATGATGAATTTATTATAATGTGATGATTTTTACGTGAATAACAATCCAATTGAATGCTGAACCCATGTCCCTTACAAAAAACCGATTTAGTCCTTACATGGGCTTTCTGATCATGGCTTGTTAATGGTTAAATTGTGATTCTCTTACATTGAATTGCTTATACCTATTGTTGTTTACATAAATTGCTTATCATTTGATGATTAAGGATCCATGAGGATAAATTTATGAAAATTAGCATATGAATAGCCTATGTTTCTATGTGTTACAGTAATTTCGATTAAAAAAATTGTGTAAGATTTAAATTATGCAAAGCATCATCGTAGCTGCTGCTTATTTTGATATTATGGTGGAATTGTGGGTATAAATCATTTATGATCAAACTAAATAAGACTAACATGAATTGATATATATTCTTCTACTCTTTGGATCGATAATGTTATGTACATGATGAAATCTAAGTTCTAGGTTTGATGATGAACAACTTAGACGTGATTTATATGAATTTAGATACTGCCCTAGATTGATATTATTGGTATATTATGAATTTTAGCCATGGTATTCAAAGTAAAGCATATATTGAGTGATCTAAGACTATCTACTATCTTGTATATATGAGATGCCTTGTATTATGTTATAGTATGATCTTATAGCAACTTGTACATGGTTTCTTTTATGATTAAAGTACATATAGCTACAACTATATATATGAACTGTTGATAGACAAGGTGTATTTATCAATGATGATCAAAGGGTGAGAAATTGGTAAGAATGTTTATCTCCTCTACTTTTCTTATATTATTGTAGTTGATGAAGCCTTGTATGTCATTGTGTGGTATCGCCCTGTTATGGTGGCGGTGTTTACCTTATTGCAAATATATATGTGATGTGATCATGGACTTGAATGAAACTATACTATGTATGGGTGTTGATGATAAATCATCCTCTGTGAAACCTATAAATAGTTTCCAATTCTAACTATGATCTAGTTTGTGTTTCTAATGTCATGAGCATGTAAATGGTTATGTAAAGATCATGTGTAGCTGCTTCCATTAATTAGGTATTAAGGATTGATGAACGCTATCCATGCATACCTTTTTTAATGTGTGAATAGCTAAGGTTAAGAGTCTTGAATATAATGTGAAGATTTGTCTTGCCTTCTATGGTAAATGGTGTGATGTGGTCTATTCGTTGTTGTGCATTATGATCTTAAGGGGGTGAAAGCCTGAGGATGCTACTCATAGTCATTATATGATCTTGTTGACCAATGTACACACACTCATACATTATACATGCTTACAAGTAGTGTAGATCACGATGACTAAATAAAAGATAGTTCTCATATTCACTAGTGTCTACTAATATGTATGTTAAGATAATGTTTATGGAAGTTTGATTTGTGTTTCCTTATCTAGGATGACTTGATATATGTACTGGTATGGGCAAGGGTATAGGATTTTGCCTATACAGTGCATATTTGTGCCTTTATTTCTACTTTTGGTTTTTATGTACAAGATAATGAATGTATGGGAATGTTATTGAATATGAATTATGTGATATGGTGAAGTATAAATGTGCAAAGTGTCGTATTGGGTTTATATGAAAGGATTGGTCATATAGTTATACCTATAGATGTGTGCGTTGATGTATGAACATGTTTGACCCAAATGTGTTATGTGAAAGGTTTGCTCACATATAAGTATGTATACACACATGAATAATGATCTAGTCAATAGAGGATTCTTCAAAGGTGTGCTCAAGTGTATACTAAACTAGATAGTGCTAATGATATATGCTATGTCCATGTGAAAGGGTTTCTCACATGATTATGGTTGATGAACTTTCATCTATAACCTATGAGCTAAGAATATGAGGGGATGAATCCCCTAATCCTATATTTTGTAAAGTAATCTAATAATGGCTTTTCAATAAAGGGAACTTAGTATAGCTCTCAGTGAACTTGAATATGAGTGTTTGTCCCTTCCGATTGTAGGAAGGTAGGTCACCATAGTCCTCACAGGGTGGATAGCCTCATGACCCAAAAGGGTGTTAGAGTGATGTTCCCATGATGCCCCCAAGTGCCAAAACTATGCTTGATACATAGGATCTAGCAAGTGATATCACCTAATATGCAATTATGATACTCATGTCTTACCTTGGCAAGTAAGATGCCCTCTTTTCGGTGTGAGGGGACAACAACTAATTCCATGTTTAGCACCTATGGTCTTAGTGTTGGTTAAATATATAGTTTACCTAAAGTAAAATGGATAATGAAAGTAAATGACTAGGATCCTAACTAGAGTGACTTAAGGGGATACTTAGGGTAGGTGGAAGTAATGAACCCGTCTAGACATTTCACAAGTAGCTCCTTAGGAATTCCTAGAGAGATGACCTAATGTATATGATTATAATTGTCTTTATGAATGACATGGAAGTATTTGCCTATTTGTCATGGAAATGTGCATGGTATGAGTCTATGTGGTATGGTCTTACTCTAGTATGCACTATATGGGTCTTAATGACTATATGATTAAGATGGTTGCTATGAATCGTGTGGTATTCACTTAATATTTTGAGGTATGAATTGAACGCTATGGTTTGTGGTCTGATTAAGGGCTTACTAAGATTGTATGGGGTTATGGGGTTCAGATGTTCATATTACTGTAGACTATGATTTGGGTCATGAAGAATGTCTAATATTGAGTTATATGAATAGAAGTCATTATATGTGTAACTTGATGTAGCTTACTGTAATGTTCCTAAGGTTTTGACTTAAATATGTCTTTGATGTGCTATACATGTATGATGATATGTGATGACTTGTGTAGGTTGTATGTAAGCTTCCTTTGTGACCTTAAAGTTATGTGTTGCACCAAGTATCACTAGAGGGTTACTGTGGAGGTCAACAAATATAAGGGAAGATAGTTCACTGTTAAGGGCAATTAGCTCAATGTAATATGACTTGAAAATGTCATAAATATGTGATCTCATGAAATGTTTGGACTATGGATATGTTTATATGAAGTATGTGAATGATATACATGCTATTGTATAATGGTTTTATGATGATTTAGTCAAAAATGCATAAAGTATGATTTTCAAGAAAATGTCCCTTTTAAATGCACGTTTTTGCTTGGTTGCAATACATAGTGAATTGTTGTACTAATACCATTCTTCTCTACTTTTTAGACAAAGTGTAGGTTATGGATGTTTAAAAGATGTCTTGAATGGTAATGATCTTGATAGATGAATCCCAAGCTCAATGAAAGGAATCCTTAAGTCCAAGGATTTCCTATGTTAAGTCTATACTGTAAATTGTATAAATTTGTACTTATGTTTTATGTTTTATGGGTCGTGTCCCTAATGTACTCTAATGTGTTTGGGTCTAATATCACAAAGAGGCTTAAGGTCTAAATATGTATTAAGGCTTATGCTTCATATATATGAAGTAAAGTTTATAGCATATGATGTGTTATGAAAAGTATTAAATTTTCCGCTAAATTAACTATGTCAATGCATTAAATGATAACTATGGATTTGTGTGAGACCTATGATAGGTCAAGTACGCCATGTTACTTCAAGGTGGTTCTCCCCAGTACTGATAAACGTAAATGTCGACATTTGTGTGAACATCAATGTCAACATCAAAATGAACGTCAATGTCAACATCAACATAATTGTGAACATTACGTTAGCGTGAACTTGAACATCAACGTAAACATTAATGTCAATGTGAATGTTAACATGAATGTCACTGTTAACATGAACATCAACGTCAACGTGAACGTGAACATCAATCACAACGTGAATGTATAATGTGACTTCAATGTGTACGTCAATGTCAATATAAAAAAGAATATGATCATCAACATTAACGTAAATGTACAACTCAATGTCAACGTCAACATTAATGTGTATGTTAACATAAACGTAAACGTGAATATCAACATCATCTTCAATCTAAACGTGCACTTCAATGTTAATGTAAACATTCGTTTAAACGAGAATATCAACACCAATATGAACATCAATGTAACATAAACAAAACATTAACGTCAATGTCAAAGTAAATATGAACCTAAGTGTAGGCGTAAATGTAAATGTAAATGTCAACATAAGCATAAACGTATACGTGAACGTCATTATCAATATAAACATTAGTGTAAACATGTACTTCAACGTAAAAATGAACATCAATATGAACGTTAATGTCAACGTCAAAATAATAGTCTAGGTAAATGTGAAATATAGCTTGAACCTTAATGTCAAGGTCAATGTGAATGTCAGCGTCAACGTGAATGCCAACACAAATGTCAATATTAATGTTAACATTAATGTAAAAATCAACGTAAACGTCAGCCTCAACATCAACGTTAATGTCAATGTCAAAATAAATGTGAATGTCAACAATAACGTCAATGTGAGCGTATAAATGTTAAAATCTACTTCAAAGTAAACGTAAACGTCATAGTCCGCGTGAACGTCTATACCAACATAAAAGTGAATGGGAACATAAAAGTAAGAGTTAGCGAGAATGTGAACGTCAATGAGAACATAAATGTGAATATCAATGTTAACGTGAATGTCAACGTCTACATAAAGGTCAACATGATTGGAAATGTTAACGTCAAGGTTACGTCTACATGAATGCCAATATGAATATCAACGTCAACGGACACGTCAAGGTGAATGCCAACGTATATGTCAATGCCAACACTAAGGTGAACGTCTACATGTATGTTGACCTCAACGTTAATGTTAACGTGATCGCAAACATCAACATCATTGTTAATGTGAACATCAATGTCAACTACACCGTGAATGCTAACATAACAATCAAAGTTAGTGAAAATGTCAACATCTATGTGAATGTCAAAGTGAATGTCAACTTGAATGTGAACGTCAACTTCAAAGTGATCATCAATGTTAACGTCAACATGAATACTAACATCACCATCTACGTGAATGTCAATGTTAACATAAATGTCAACATGATTTCAATGTTAACGTCAACATTGACGTCTACATGAACGCTAATATGAATATCAACATCAACGTACACGTCAAGGTGAACGTCAACGTGTATGTCAATGTCAACATTAAGGTGAACGTCTACATGTGGTTAACCTCAACGTTAATGTTAACGTGATTGCCAACGTCAACATCAATGTGAATGTGAATATCTATGTCAACTACACCGTGAAAGCTAACATAACAATTAGAGTTAGTGAAAATGTCAACATCTATGTGAATGTAAAAGTGAATGTCAACTTGAATCTTAACGTCAAATTCAAAGTGATCATCAATGTAAACATCAACATGAATGCCACCATCACCATCTACGTGAATGTCAATTTCAACATCAACATCAACATGAACTTCAACGTGAACGTCAACGTCAAAATCAACATTTGCGTGTACGTCAACGTCAACGTCAATATCAATGTGAATGTAAACATCAACATCAATGTGAATGTTAACGTCAACGTCAACATCAATATGAATGTCAACATAAACATCAACGTCATCATATACGTGAATGTGAACATCAATATAAATTTCAACGTCAACGTCAATGGGAACGTCAACATAAACATAAATATCAATGTAAACGTCACCATTAATGTGAACCTTAATGTCAATGTGAATGTCAACAAAAATGTGAACATCAACGTCACCATCAATGTACATGTGAACGTCAATGTAACTTTTAATGTCTACGTCAACATGAATGTCAACGTGAACGTCAACATCAATGTCAACATCAACGTAAATGTCAACGTCTATGTAAACATAAATGTTAAAATCAACGTGAGCATCAACGACAACATCAATGTATAAACGTGAAGATCAACGAAAATGGAAACGTCAATGTCAACTTCAACGTAAACGTCAACAAAAAATCAACATAAACGTGAACGTCAACGTGACCATGAACCACAACATCTAAGTAAATGTTAATGTGATCGTCAATGTTAACGTCAACATCCACGTCTATGTGAATGTCAATATGAATGTCTACGTGAACATACATGTAAACATGAATGTCAATGTCAATGTCAACGTAAACATAAGAGTCAGCGAGAATGTCAATATTAATGTGAATGCAATGTGACTGTTAATGTGAACGTGAATGTCAATGTGAACGCCAACGTCAATGTCTAAGTGAACGTCAATATCAACATCAACGTGAACGTCAATATGAACATCAATGTAAGAATGATCTTTAACGTCCACATCAACGTAAATGTAAATGTTAATGTCAACATCAACGTCAATGTCTACGTGAACGTCATGTGTAAGTCGATGTCAATGTTAATGTAGACGTCAACAAAAATTGTAGTGTCAAACATCAACATCAGCATGATTGTAAACATCAACATTTGTATGAACGTCAACATCAATGTCAACATAAACATCAATGTTAACATCAATATAAATGTTAATGTGGATGTTAACATACACGTGATCGTGAATGTTAACATTTACATCAATGTTAACATTAACATTAACGTCAACATCAACATCAATATGAACTTCAATATCAACATGAACGTTAATATGAAGGTCAACATCAGTGTAAACATACACTCAAACGTAAATGTAAATGTAAACATATGCTTCAACGTGATAATCAATGTGAACGTCAACTTCAACGTTAATGTGAACTTCAACATAAATGTCAACATCAACATCAATGTCAACGTCCACGTCAATGTAAAAATCAAGGTCGACGTCAACGACTGTGTGAACGCTAACGTGAATGTGAACGTCAACGTAAATGTTAATGTCAATGTCAACATCAGCATCAACGTAAATTTCAACAATAGCTTTAATATTAACGTCTACGTCAATATGAATATCACTGTCAACGTCAAGTAAGTATGAACGTCAACGTAAACGTTAGTGTCAATGTGAACATCAATGTAAATGTCAACATTAATGTGAATGTGAACGTTAACATTAATGTTAATGTGAACGTCAATGTTAACGTCAATAACAATGTTAATGTTAATGTCAATGCCAATGTAAACATGAACTTCAGCGCAAGCGTAAACGTAAACATGAATGTCAACATAAGCATAAATATAAAGGTGAACGTCAATGTAATTGTAAACGTTTGTATGATTGTGAACTTCAACGTAAATGTGAACATCAACATTAATGTTAGCATCAAAGTCAAAATAAGAGTCTAGGTAAACGTAAAAGATAGCATGAACATTAGCATCAACGTTAATGTCAACATCAACGCAAACAGAAAACTTCAGCCTCAACATCAATGTTAACTTTGACATCAACGTAAATGTGAATATCAATATTAACGTCAACGAGAGAATATAAATGTCAACATCAATGGCAAAGTAAACATAAATGTCAACATCAGCATGAACGTAAATGTTAATGTCAACGTAAAAGTAAGAGTCAACGAGAATGTAAACATCAACGTGAATGTCAATGTGAAGATTAACGTGAACGTCAACTTCAACATCTATTGTGCTTAATTGTCTTGGTCGGTTATGGTGAAATGTACTCTTGTTCATGCTTGTTACTATTATGACTTAATGATAGAGTTACTTGGCTATGTATTCAACTCTATAACATGAATACTGACTTGACTAGACTTGATGTTGTTGTTCCTATCATGTACATGCCTATGACTTAGTGAATTTGTCCTATTGGTTTGTATGGTCTTATTGAATGTTCATAAAGGTTTTTAATGAAAAGTGCATGTTTATTGAATAGCCCCTTTTCTTAGCATTTTTTCAAAGTAAATGTGTGTATGGTCTCATACTTACTACAACTACTGTACTAACCCCATTTCCTCCTTTTCCTGAACATTTTAGGTTCCGCTTGTTGAAGGGCTTTTGGAGACGACTTTGAAGAATACATGAAATTCATAATCATCCAAGTTATGTAGGTCCTCACATTCCAAGGGCAACGCCAATATCACGATATGATGTTGTTTTTTCAGTATTAAGACTCTTATGTTTCTTTCCTTTTTATTTGAGTACTAAACATTTTATGACCTATATGTGGTCTTATTGTATTGATGTATGGGCTAGGACCAATTTTATATAATCTTATTATATGGTTATGAGATGAGATGACTATTTTTAAACTATTTTATGTACAATATATCTATGTGCAATAATGTATAAGATTAAGTAATCTTTCTATACGAAGGGTCTATGTATACTCGATATATGTATATTATGTATATGTAGAGGTCTATGTAAACCACCAAATAAGAAGTAACGAAAACATTTATATTTTCCGCTATATTTGAACTATGAATGTAATGATGTGAGCTATGAGGCTAGTCTAAGTCCTCAAAGAAGACGATGACACCCGTTACGTCTAGGGGGTAATTCTAGGATGTTACAAACTCGGTATTAGAGAATAAGATTTAATATCTTTAAGTCGATGTCTCTCTCAACTATGTCTATGTAGCTTTTGTTCATAATTTTGAAGCGCACCACACATATGAATAGGAATCTATAGCATACTTAGGAAACTCTCACTTTCTTGGAAAACCAATATCGTTCCATTGAAGTATACTTATTGTGTGATTTTACATCTAATCCTTTTATTATTATTATATGCATTGAATACACGAAGTAATGCACCACGAACACTTGCTGAAGAGATTACCAATGCGGGAGTTCCTCCCCATGATGATCAAGTTCCTCCCCTTGAGGAAGATGTGAATGATGACAAAGCCCTGGTCAATCCTCCTCCTTTTACGGATGAGTCCATAAGGGCTTCTCTTTTCCAAATGGCCAAAGCCATTACTATCCAAGCACAAGCCGCCACTACTCAAGCCCAAGCCTTGACGGCCAAAGCTAATCAAGAGGTTTTACCCCGAGCACTCAAACAATTTGCTACCATGGCCTCCCGTCTAAGGGATTTCACTAGGAGGAATCCTCCTACATTCTATGGGTCCAAGGTTGAAGAACACCCCAAGAGTTCATTAATGAAATCTACAAGATCCTATATCCTATGGGGTTGACTACTAGTGATAAGGACGCGTTAGCCACTTATCAACTAAAGGATGTGGCTCAAGCATGGTACATCCAATGGACGGACAATAGGAAGAGGTGGACCCATGACTTGGGAAGTGTTCAAGAAGTATTTTCTTGATCGATTATTTCCTAGGGACAATAGGGAAACTAAAGTGGTGGAGTTCAAAAACCTTCGTCAAGGAGATATGAGTGTGCTTGAATACTCCTTGAAATTTACTAAATTGTCAAAATGTGCTCCTTCTTTAGTTTTTGATCCTAGGGATGAAATGAGTCGTTTTGTGATGGAGGTGTCTGATGATTTACAACATGAGTGTCATTCAACTATGCTACATGAAAACATGAACATTTTTTGTCTCATGGTTCATGATCAACATGAGGAAGAGGCAAGTGCTAATACGAAGAGTAGAGATGTCAAGAGGGTAAGATCTTTTTATGGTGGTTCTTCCAAGTAGGCTTGATATTCAAGAAAAGCCTAGGTTCAAAAAGACAATTTCTAATAAAGTTCCTTCCAAGTTCTCTAAGGCTAGGGATGAAAGGGTGTCTAACTCTAAGTCTAAGAAGGGAAGGAACACCTAACAAGAAGCCTACTTAAGCGAACATGGAAAAGGTCATGTAGGGGAAGGCTTAGTTTGACCTGCTAATTGCCTTGGTTGTGACAAGAGTTTCCAAAAGGTTATAAATTGCCATGATGTGAAAATTCAAGACAAGGGTAGTGGCAAAGCAAGTGGTTCGACTGAGGCTACGAAGAACAGTAATTTTTATGATCTCCTCTCTAAAAGTTAGCAAGATACTTCTCCTAATGTGTTGACCTGTATGTTGAAAGTCTTCTATATTGATGTGTATGCCATACAAGTTTGACATTTTGCCCGATATATTTAAAGAACCTTTTATAGTGTCTACCCCAGTGGGTGTGTCGATTGCTACAAAAAGGTAGTAAAGAAAGTGCCCTAAAATATTGCCCAATAGATTTTCTTATGTTGAACTAGTAGAACTTTATATGCTTGAGTTTTATGTAATTTTAGGTATGGATTGGTTGTATTCTTTCTTTAACTCTATAGATTATAGAACAAGGGTGGTGAAGTTAACTTTCAAACTGAGCCAATTTTAGAGTGCAAGGGGGGAAATTCTATTCCTATAGGTCGTATCATCTCTTGTTTGAAAGCATGCAAAATGATCTCTAAAGGGTGTTTATACCATATAGTAAATGTCCAAGATTTAGATTTCAAAATTCCTCCTATTGAGTTGGTCCCCGTAGTGAGGGAATTTCATGAGGTCTTTCCTAATGATCTTCCCGGTATTCCTCCTGAACGAAAAATTGATTTTGGTATCGCCTTGTTACCTGATAGAAATCCCATTTCAATTCTTCCTTATCGGATGGCTTCAGTCGAATTGAAAGAGTTGAAGGCTTAACACAATGATTTACTATACAAAGTCTTCATTAGACCTCGTTTTTCTCAATGGGGTGCCCCGATGTTTTTTGTGAAGAAGAAGGATGGGTCCCTTAGAATGTGCATTGATTATCGCCATCTCAATAAAGTCACTCTTAAGAACAGGTATCCTCTCCCTCAGAGTGATGACTTGTTTGATCAACTCCAAGGGGCAAGCTAGTTTTCTATTATGGATTTGAGATCAAGGTATCATCAACTTAGGGTGAAAGGTGATGATATATCAAAGATGACATTTCGGAATAGATATGGTCACTATAAGTTCTTAGTAATGTCCGTTGGTATCACAAATGCCTCGGCGGGCTTTATGGATCTGATGAATAGGGTGTTTTGAAGTTACCTATGTCCATTTTTCATTGTCTTCATTGACGACATCATGGTATAGTCAAAAAATGAGGGTGGTCGCATGAACCATTTGAGAGTGCTGTTGTGGAGAATCAATTGTTTGCCAAGTATAGAAAATGTGAGTTTTGGTTGAGGTCGGTGGAATTTGTTGGTCATATCATCTCATGTGAAAGAGTTAAGGTTGATCGAAGGAAATCGAGGCGTTTAAGAAATAAACTAGACCATTGACTCCAACCGACATTAGGATTTTCTTAGGTCTAGCGGGTTATTGTCGGTGGTTTGTGAATGGTTTTTCATCCATTCATCGCCCTTGACTACTTTGACCAAAAGAGTAAGATATTTGAGTGGTCGGAGACATGTGAGAGAAGTTTCTATATTTTGAAAGTGTAACAACCTGTTTTGTCGGTTCGAACAGTAGAATTATTTTTGATAAAAACTGACTGGGTCGACGGACCACGTGACGGACCGTCATGGTCGTGACGGACCGTGATGGACTCCGTCGTCCCACACTTGTTTAGTTTCTTCTGCTGCTCTTCTCATTAACCTCGACGACAAGTAGGACGAACCGTCATAGGCACGACGGACCGTCGATGGCCTTCGTTCCAAAACACTTCAACTCTAGGAATCGGGGTACTGGAGTTACTTCTCTGAACTTCAGGACGGACCTGCAGGACGGAACATCATGGATACAACGGACCGTCACAGGGTCTTCGTTCCAAAACACTTCAATTTTTGGAGTCTGGGTACCGGAATCGACTCTCTGAACTTCACGACGGACTTGCAGCACGGACCGTCGTAGATACGATGGACCGTCACAAGCTGCGTAACCCCGACTTAGTCAGACTTCCGCTAAATTTTCTTAGGGGTGTTTTGGACTATTCATAATTATTATTATGAAATCAGTGGGGTAATGTGTATAATTGAGTTAGTTGGGGGTTAAAGGAGATAACCTTAAAATAAATAGTGGGTTACTTTTACCATCTTTTATAATTGACTATATGATAATTAGGGTAAAAAGTATCTGAAAAAGGGAAAAAGTAAAAAGAGGAGGAGGACGTCAAACGAACGAAGGGAGCGAAGTATTGAGGAAAACAAAGGCATTGGAGAGGTAGCTTGCTTGAATTCGATTCTCCGGTAGAGGTAGGTTATGGTTTAATTCTATCTAATAGATAAACTCTAAATAGCGATTGATATGTATTGAATGATATTGTAAAGTGTCCTATGTACTTGATTGTGTGGTTGCATGTTTTTGATTGTGTGGTTTGTGGTTGGCTATAAAATTATGAGAATGTTGAATTTCTAATCTTGAACCATCTCTACCGAAGTTATGCCTTGAATAACGGAGGCTTGATGAGATATTACTAAATAATGAAAAATTGATGGTAATGAATGATGATTAATGGTAATTTTGGATCGGAGTGTCACGTTCCGACTAGGATTATTGGATCGGAGTGTCACGTTCCGACACAATATTAGGGGATCGGAGTGTCACGTTCCGACACAATATTAGGGGATCGGAGTGTCACGTTCCGACATAGTATTAGGGGATCGGAGTGTCACGTTCCGACACACTAACATTAAAGGCAAGAAATCTTGAATTAACTTAATATACTCGAACTCAATGAACCAAGTTCCCTAACGAGTATGGTGTAGAGGCATGAGTCCTCATAGGTGTGCTTAATGTTGTGATTGAGGGTGTAACCATTATGGTGTTGTTGTGTCTATGGTTTCACGTGCTTGTTGTTTGCCAAATGTTAAATATTGTAGTTGGTTTTATACTATTGTTTAATATATACTAGTTTCTATTTTGAGTTGGCCGATGATACCTACTCAGTACGTGTTCCTTGTACTGACCCCTACTTTTATTTTCTTCTTGTTGTTTTGTGGAGTGCAGCAAATGCACCATTGACTTCGACTCGTCCTCAACTCTAGCCAGTCTTCAGCATATCAGATTTCAGGGTGAGCTATTATTCCTAGCTCGGGCTGGATTCTCTTCTTCACGTCTTGATGTCTTTGAAGTTCGGACATGGACCATCGTTTTACTTATTTTAGTTTCTTAAATACTGTTAGACTTAGTAATTTGAGGATTGATGTTCTTGATGTGATGACTTCCAGATTTAGGGGTTGATAAGTATTATACTTTAGAAGTTTACTTAATTGATTACGTTAATAAGTTTTGGATCTTCCGCATTATTTTTTTTGCTATTCAAAATTGATATACTGGTAAATGTTGGGGTTTAGATTTTTTGGTTCGCTCACCTAGTAGTATAAGTGTGGGTGCCACTCGCGGTTCGTTTTGGGTCGTGACAAACTTGGTATCAGAGCTTTAGGTTCGTTGGTCTCATCACACAAGAACGAGTCTAGTAGAGTCTTGAGGAACGGTTGGGGGACGCCCTTACTTTTCTTTGAGAGGCTATAGGACTTTAGGAAAACTCTATTCTTTCTTTCTTTCGTGCTATTACTTGGGTCCAATTGGTATCTAGGTGATACAAATTGGTATCTGACATCCTCACTCTATCTCGCAGATGGTTAGAACTAGAGCAACAACTGTGTCAACACCAACACCGGCAGGACAGGGTGCGTCTGAGCCAACCATTGGGACTGTAGCTCGAGGAGGAGCAGTGGCAAGAGGTCGTGGTAGAGGTCGCAGGAGGACGCCCTCTATAGGTTGAGGACAGACACCTGGTCCAGCTAGTAATAGGGCAGTGACTCCTCCACCGACTGATGAGGTAGTGATAGAGGGGGAAGAAGGGGAAAATGAGCAGGTTCAAGATGAGGAATTACCACCCCAGCCTACCCCAGAGATGATTAACAAGGTTCTTACCTATCTTAGCGGGTTATCTGATCAGGGCCAGACACCTCCAGTGTATTCTACACCAGCACCTCAGGTTCAGGGAGTACAACATGCAGCTGCTGTGGCTCCCCGCATGGATGCCTCATTGGAAGTAGGCACGTTTCCTCGATTGACAACAGGGTCCATAATGATAAGTGATCAGCATGAACTTTTCACTAAATTTTTAAAGTTGAAACCTCCAGTATTCAAAGGAGCTGAATCTGAAGATGCCTATGATTTTCTGGTTGATTGTCATGAGCTGCTACATAAGATGGATATAGTAGAACGATTCGGTGTGGAGTTTGTGACCTATCAGTTTCAGGGGGATGCCAAAATGTGGTGGCGGTCGTATGTTGAGTGTCAACCAACACAGGCACCACCTATGACTTGGGCATCATTCTCTAGTTTATTTATGGAGAAGTATATACCCCGGACTTTGAGGGATAGGAGGAGAGATGAATTCCTGAGCCTAGAGCAAGGAAGGATGTCTGTTGCTGCTTATGAGGCTAAATTTCGTGCACTATCCAGGTATGCCACTCAGCTTTGCTTCAGTACACAAGAGCGGATTTGCCGTTTTGTGAAAGGATTGAGGTAAGATTATGGATCCCAGCTTTACAGGTAGCTGCTGCAGCAAAATCCTTTCAGGAAGTGGTTGATTTTGTGATAGAAGTGGAGGGGGTGAAGCCAGATGACTTCACCCTGGCGTCGACATCTAAGAAGTTCCGTAAGGGAGGTGAGTTTAATGGTTCTTACTCCAGAGGGCAGAGTTCAGGAGGTTACCCAAACCGCCCTATTCAGTCTTCCCTGGAGGCTTTAGCTGGGGGTCCATCGCAGCCCAGTCAGCCTTGTTCTGAGTTTGGAGGTTATCCCCAGACTTCGTCACTTTCACAAAGACCTATGCTTGACTCCAGGAATTGCTATGGATGTGGAGAGAATGGACATATTAGGAAGTATTGTCCAAAACAGAGTTACAGACCCCCAATAGTTAGAGGTAGAGGTGGTCATGGGAGAGGCCGCCATTCTGGAGGACGTGGTGGCCAAGGTAATGGTGGTCACCCAATCAGTCGGGGTGGCGGGCAAGCTGGAACTGGTGCAGCGCAACATGATAGGAGCAATGGACAGACAGTTGATAGGGCCCATTGTTATGCCTTCCCCGGGAGGTCTGAAGTAGAGACATCTGATGCTGTTATCACAGGTACTCTTTTGGTCTGTGATTGAATGGCTTATGTATTATTTGATCCTGGATCCACATTTTCATATGTATCTTCCTCATTTTCTACTGGTCTTGATTTACATTGTGATTTGCTTGACATGCCTATTAGTGTCTCTACTCCTGTGGGTGAGTCTGTGATAGTTGAGAGGGTGTATAGGTCTTGTCTTGTGACTTTTGTGGGGAGCAATACCTATGTAGATTTAATTATTTTAGATATGGTTGATTTTGATGTAATTCTGGGTATAACTTGGCTTTCTCCAAATTTTGCAATCTTAGATTGTAATGCTAAAACTGACATTGGCCAAGCCTAGGACAGATCCGCTAGTGTGGGAGGGTGACTACATTTCCACCCCAGTTCGTATTATCTCCTTTCTTCGTGCTAAGAGGATGGTTACCAAGGGTTGTTTAGCTTTCTTGGCACACCTCAGGGATGATACTTCCAAAGTACCTTCGATTGAGTCTGTTTCGATAGTCTGTGAGTTTCTGGATGTGTTTCCTGCAGACCTTCCTGGTATGCCACCGGATAGGGATATTGACTTTTGTATTGATCTGGAGCCGGGTACTCGCCCCATTTCCATTTCCCCCTTATAGAATGGCTCCAGCTGAGTTAAGGGAGTTAAAGGCCCAACTTCAGGAGTTGTTAGGGAAAGGTTTTATTAGACCAAGTGCATCCCCTTGGGGTGCTCCTGTTTTATTTATGAAGAAGAAGGATGGAAGTCTTCGGATGTGCATAGACTACAGGCAGCTGAATAAGGTAACTATTAAGAACAAATACCCTATTCCTCGAATTGATGATTTGTTCGATCAGTGACAAGGTGCTTGTGTCTTCTCTAAAATTGATCTGATATCCAGTTATCATCAATTGAAAATACGGGCAGCAGATGTGCCGAAGACTGCCTTTCGAACAAGGTATGGNAGACTGCCTTTCGAACCAGGTACGGGCATTATGAATTGTTAGTAATGTCTTTTGGGCTTACGAATGCCCCTGCTGCTTTCATGAGTCTGATGAACGGGATTTTTAAGCCATATCTGGATCTCTTTGTTATTGTATTTATTGATGATATACTGATATACTCAAAGAGCAGGAAAGAAAATGAGGAGCATTTGAAAATTGTATTGGAGTTGTTGAGGGAGAAAAGGCTTTATGCAAAATTCTCCAAGTGTGAGTTTTGGCTAGAATCAGTGTCCTTCTTGGGGAACGTGGTTTCTAAGGATGGAGTGATAGTGGATCCTTCTAAGATTACAGCAGTGAAGAGTTGGGTAAGACCTACTAAAGTTACAGAGGTAAGGAGCTTTGTTTGTTTAGCTAGCTACTACCGTCGATTTGTCAAGGGATTTTCTTCTATTGCTTCGCAGCTGACAAATTTGACTAAGCAGAATGTTCCATTTGTATGGTCGGATGAATGTGAAGAAAGTTTTCAGAAACTCAAGAGCTTGTTGGCTCCTGCACCAATTCTTACCTTGCCAGTGGAAGGTAAGAATTTTATTGTCTATTGTGATGCATCCTATTCTGGTTTGGGTGCAGTGCTAATGGAGGAGAGAAATGTAATTGCTTATGCTTCGAGGCAAGTTAAAGTGCATGAACGTAACTATCCGACCCATGATTTGGAGTTGGCTGCAGTCGTATTTGCATTAAAGTAATGGAGACATTATCTATATGGGGTCAAGTGTGAAGTTTATAAAGATCATCGTAGTTTACATTATGTCTTTACTCAGAAAGATTTGAATTTAAGGCAGAAGAGGTGGATGGAACTATTGAAGGACTATGATATTACTATATTGTATACCCCAGGAAAAGCTAATGTTGTGGCAGATGCATTAAGTAGAAAAGCAGGGAGCATGGGTAGTTTAGCCTTTTTACAGGTTTCTAGACGCCCATTGGCTAGAGAGGTTCAGACTTTGGCTAATTACCTTATGAGGCAGGAAGTACTAGAGAAAGGAGGATTTTTGGCATGTGTGGAGGCAAGATCCTCTTTTCTTGACAAGATTAAAGGAAAGCAGTTTGCCGATGAGAAGCTGAGCCGAATTCGGGATATGGTATTACGAGGGGAGGCTAAAGAGGCAATAATTGATGAGGAAGGCGTTTTGAGGATTAAGGGAAGGGTATGTGTGCCCCGTGTTGTGATTTGATTCACACTATTCTTACAGATGCTCATAGTTCAAGGTACTCTATACATCCTGGTGCAACCAAAATGTATCGCGACCTAAAGCAACATTTTTGGTGGAGTAGAATGAAGCGCGACATTGTTGATTTTGTTGCCCAATGCCCAAATTGTCAGCAGGTGAAGTATGAACACCAGAGGCCTGGAGGGACACTTCAGAGAATGCCCATTCCTGAATGGAAGTGGGAAAGGATTGCAATGGATTTCGTGGTTGGTCTTCCCAAGACATTGGGTAAGTTTGATTCTATTTGGGTAATTGTTGACAGCTTAACTAAGTCTGCTCACTTAATTTCGGTCAAGATGACTTACAATGCAGAGAAGTTAGCCAAACTCTATATCTCAAAAATTGTTCGATTGCATGGAGTTCCACTCTCCATTATATCAGCTAGAGGTACGCAGTTTACTTCTAAGTTTTGGAGAAAATTACATGCTGAATTAGGTACTAGGCTGGATCTTAGTACTGCATTTCACCCTCAGACCGATGGTTAGTCTGAGCGAACGATTCAGGTGTTGGAGGATATGCTTCGTGCATGTGTGATAGAATTTGGTGGTCATTGGGATAAATTCTTACCATTAGCAGAGTTTTCATACAACAATAACTATCACTCAAGTATTGATATGGCCCCATTTGAGGCACTGTATGGGAGGAGATGTAGGTCTCCCATTGGTTGGTTTGATGCATTTGAGGTAAGATCTTGGGGTACCGATCTTTTGAGGGAATCGTTAGATAAGGTAAAATTCATTCAGGATAAGCTTCTAGCTGCTCAGAGCAGGCAGAAGGAATATGCAGATCGAAAGGTTAGGGACTTCAATTTTATGGAGGGTGAACAAGTCTTGCTGAAGGTTGCACCCATGAAAGGGGTGATGCGGTTTGGTAAGCGAGGTAAACTTAGTCCGAGGTATATTGGGCCATTTGAAGTTTTGAAGCGCGTGGGGAGGTGGCTTATGAATTGGCATTGCCTCCAGGTCTCTCAGGAGTGCACCCGGTATTTCATGTGTCTATGCTGAAAAAATACCATGGGGATGGAAACTACATTATTCATTGGGATTCAGTTCTTCATGATGAGAATTTGTCTTATGAGGAGGAGCCTGTTGCTATTCTATATAGAGAAGTCCGCAGGTTGAGATCAAAGGAGGTTGTGTCTATCAAGGTTCAGTGGTAGAATCGGCCAGTTGAAGAGTCTACCTGGGAGAGTGAAGTTGATATGCAAGAAAGATATCCACATCTTTTTACAGATTCAGGTACTCTTTCTTGCCCTGGCTTTTCTTCCTGTGATCGTTCGAGGAAGAACGATGGGTAAATTGGTATCTATTGTAACAACCTGTTTAGTCGGTTCGAACAGTAGAATTATTTTTGATAGAATCTTACTGGGTCGACAAACCACGTGACGGACCGTCATGGTCGTGACGGACCGTGATGGACTCCGTCGTCCCACACTTGTTTAGTTTCTTCTGCTGCTCTTCTCATTACCCTCCACGACAAGTAGGACGAACCGTCATAGGCACGACGGACCGTCGAGGGCCTTCGTTCAAAAACACTTCAACTCTGGGAATCGGGGTACTGCAGTTACTTCTCTGAACTTCAGGACGGACCTGCAGGATGGACCGTCATGGATACGACGTACCGTCACAGGGTCTTCGTTCCAAAACACTTCAATTTTTGGAGTCTGGGTACCGGAATCGACTCTCTGAACTTCACGACGGACTTGCAGCACGGACCGTCGTAGATACGACGGACCGTCACAAGCTGCGTAACCCCGACTTGGTCAGACTTCCGCTAAATTTTCTTAGGGGTGTTTTGGACTATTCATAATTATTATTATGAAATTAGTGGGGTAATGTGTATAATTGAGTTAGTTGGGGGTTAAAGGAGATAACTTTAAAATAAATAGTGGGTTACTTTTACCATCTTTTATAATTGATTATATGATGATTAGGGTAAAAAGAATCTGAAAAAGGGAAAAAGTAAAAAGAGGAGGAGGACGTGAAACGAACGAAGGGAGCGGAGTATTGAGGAAAACAAAGGCATTGGAGAGGTAGCTTGCTTGAATTCGATTCTCCGGTAGAGGTAGGTTATGGTTTAATTCTATCTAATAGATAAACTCTAAATAGCGATTAATATGTATTGAATGATATTGTAAAGTCTCCTATGTACTTGATTGTCTGGTTGCATGTTTTTTGATTGTGTGGTTTGTGGTTGGCTATAAAATTATGAGAATGTTGAATTTATAATCTTGAACCATCTCTACCGAAGTAATGGCTTGAATAAAGGAGGCTTGATGAGATATTACTAAATAATGAAAAAGTTATGGTAATAAATGATGATTAATGGTAATTTTGATCGGAGTGTCACGTTCCGACACGAATTATTGGATCGGCGTGTCACGTTCCGACACAGTATTAGGGGATCGGAGTGTCACGTTCCGACACACTAACATTAAAGGCAAGAAATCTTGAATTAACTTAATATACTCGAACTCAAAGAACCTAGTTCCCAAACGAGTATGGTGTAGAGTCATGAGTCCTCATAGGTGTGCTTAATGTTGTGATTGAGGGTGTAACCATTATGGTGTTTTTGTGTCTATGGTTTCACGTGCTTGTTGTTAGCCAACTGTTAAGTATTGTTGTTGGTTTTATACTATTGTTTAATATATACTGGTTTCTATTTTGAGTTGGCCGATGATACCTACTCAGTACGTGTTCCTTGTACTGACCCCTACTTTTATTTTCTTCTTGTTGTTTTGTGGAGTGCAGCAAGTGCACCATTGACTTCGACTCGTCCCAACTCTAGCCAGTCTTCAGCATATCAGATTTCAGGGTGAGCAATTATTCCTAGCTCGGGCTGGATTCTCTTCTTCACGTCTTGATGTCTTTGAAGTTTGGACATGGACCATCGTTTTACTGATTTTAGTTTCTTAAATACTCTTAGACTTAGTAATTTGAGGATAGATGTTCCTGATGTGATGACTTCCAGATTTTGGGGATGATAAGTATTATACTTTAGAAGTTTATTTAATTGATTACGTTAATAAGTTTTGGATCTTCCGCATTATTTTTTTGCTATTCAAAATTGATATACTGGTAAATGTTGGGGTTTAGATTTGTTGGTTCGCTCACCTAGTAGTATAAGTGTGGGTGCCACTCGCGGCTCGTTTTGGGTCGTGACAGAAAGATAGGCTTACTTCCTCTTCGGTGTTGACTTTACTGGAGGGCACAAAGGGCTTCGTTGTATATTCTAATGCATCTCGAGTAGGTTTAGTGTGTTTGCTTATACAACATGGGAAGGTAAATCCTATACTTCTAGGGAACTTAAGGTGCATGAGTGAAACTATCAAACTCACGATCTTGAATTAGCGGCCGTGGCATTTGCTTTTAAAATACTGAGGAATTACTTGTATCGTGACCATGTTGATGTGTATATTTACCATAAGAGTCTCCAATATGTTTTTATTCAAAAGAAGTTGAATCTCTGACTAAGAAGGTGGTTGGAATTGTTGAAGAATTATGACATAAGTGTTCTCTATCACCAATGCAAGGCCAATGTGGTGCGGATGCTATAATCGTATGACATTGGGTAGTGGGTCTCACATAAAGCAAGGCAAGAAAGACCTAGTGAGATATGTTCATAAGTTTGCTAGATTAGGTATGAGGTTGGAAGATTCTCTGAATGGTGGATTTATGGTTCATCGTAACTCCGAGTCATCGTTTGTGGTTAGGTGAAGTCCAAACAACACCTTGATAAACCTTTGATAGAGTTGGAAGAATCAGTTCTTGGTAAGCTTAATGAGTCATTCTCCTTAAGGGGGATGGTGTCTTGAGGTATCAAGAAAGGTTGTGTGTTCCCAATGTAAATGGGTTGAGGCACCAGATCCTTGAGGAAGCCTATGGGTCCAGTTACTCCATTCATCTGAGTTCGACAAAAATGTACCATGACCTTAGAAAAGTATTTCGGTGGGAAGGTTTGAAAAAGGACATAGAGGAATTTGTTACTAAGTGTCAAAATTGCCAACAAGTGAAAGACAAACATAAAAATCTAAGTGGCTTACTACAAGAAATACAAGTTTCTACTTTTAAATGGGAAGATATCAATACGGATTTTGTGGTAGGTTTTCCTCTGACACAAAAGCAATATGACTCTATATGGGTGGTTGTGATTGGTTGACAAAGCCCGCCGATTTTATTCCCGTCAAGTCTACTTATTCGGCGGAATATTATGCAAGGATTTTCATAGATGAGATAGTATGTCGCCATGGTATTCCATTATCCATCATATCTGATCAGGGTGCACAATCCGAGCCCTTGAAGAAATACTTAGGGATTTTATTATTGATATTAAGGGAAATCGGGATATGTATTTGCCTTTGATGGAGTTTTCTTATAGCAATAGTTTTTATTCATCTGTCACAATCGGAGTCTAGACCCCAGACGAGACCGGCATTGTTTAACTCTCAGAAGTTGTATACAATCCTACTTACGTCATTCTTACTTCATATTCGTTAATTTTAGAGGAAAATTTGAAACTTTTTGTTTCTTATCATGCATAAACGTCATTCTACTTACATTCATAATGTTCACAATCAACCATCCTTATCATCTGAAAGAAATAGTTCAACACTGCATAAAATGTAAATTGCCGAAATGGCACCAATAAAATGTCTGAAATAAAAGTGGAAAGAAACACTAGTGCAACATACTCAACTAGCTCAATCCTATAACTAAGCTAGAATATAATGGTCAAGTATCCTCAAAATCATGAGGGCCTACCAAGTCCGGATAAATGCTCCACGTTCGGATAGTTTCAGCGTCGACCTGTACCTCTAGCGTCCACCCGTGCCTGCACCTAAAATTGTAGAGCCGTATAGGGTTAGTACACACTTGTACTAAGTATTGGTATATGCAAGCACACACCAAGGACATGCATGTGTAAGCATAGCTCTTTCCTAACAACATGATTATGGAAAGTCAAGTCAGTGGACTTGCCAAATTTGGATTAGGAAAGTTGGTGATCTTTGCAAATTTTGATTAGGAAAGTAAGTGAAATTTCCAAATTTTATTAGGAAGTCATGCCATGAGAGTAACCTGCATCATTATACTTATCATATTTCACACAGTACATAACATCATGCACATCGCACATAAAAAAAAAGAGTTATTATTATTATTGTTATTATTATTATTTGTTATTATTATTGTTGCGTCGGCTGAATATCAGCCATATGTATAAAGTAAGAATCTTTTAATTTTGTCGTATAGCGTCGGCTGAAGAGCCAATAATGTAAAAAGTCGTAAAGTAAACAGTGTTAGTGTCGGCCAATAATAAAGATAGGCCACTAAGTTTTGTTTTCTTGCGTCAATCCTTGCGTCAGCCATTTGGCTAAAGGTGTAATCTTTGTGTATAAAGAGAGGAACTCTCCTCATACATAAAAACACCTTCATCCAAAAACCTTCTTCTCAATATTTTCTCTCTCAATCGCTTCCCCACACAAAATTGGTATCAGTCTCAACATATGGGACCTCAACTAGGGAGCCTTCTTTAGAAAAAATAGAGTTTGCTTCATTCATTCATACGTACTTCATTTCATTTCATTCGTGGGCTAGTGTAAACACTAAATATTCCTAGGATGTAGTTTAAAACTTTCATCGGGTTTACTATTAAATGATTATGAATGACCTAGAGTCATTACTTAAGTCTAGCTAACCTCTTGATTATTCTATCCTAACACCTTTTTTTATTATTCATTTAATTATGTGCATCATTTGAGGATGACCTTATTCATTCAAGGGGAACACTAACTTTAACCGACATAGATCATGTGATCATCATGAAATCCTATGTCTCCCCCACAATGAAAAGACATTGAATGACCGGTCAAAGTTACCTAAAAGATACTAGCGTACATGGGAATTGAACCACGCCAGATCCCTATATTGGCAGTATAGGTTCATAGACTAGGGGATATAAAGGAGACTCATGCCCGGCATGCTGGACAATCTCATCTCATGAGATTTACATGAACCTCTGCCCATCCAGAAAGAAGGCATCACCTCTCAAAGCTAGTCTATCGATGCTCAGTATAAAGTTCCATTACATTCAACTAATACATAATTCAAGCTGGCTTCTACTATGAGGAAATCATATCTCAATACATGATTTCTAATTTCATCATTAGTATTAAGTGTTTTAATCTAAATGTTTTCAATAGAGTGTTCATAGAGACTGGTCTCTTCATTAACTTTAAACTCTTATAGGTGAGTACGTTTTTGTAACATTTACTTAGGCTTATTTGAGATTGATATCATCTTTTACATTATCCTCTTATCATGTTGTTACCACATTCATTAAAATTAGCACATTTCCTCTTCATAATTACTCACCCCTTTTTATGTGAATGTTCATTTCAACATATGCCAATGCACTTGGCCATTTTATGTGTTTCACACTCTTACTTAACCCTTCTATGGTTTTATCATTTCATGGTTCATTTCAGCATTTCATTGTTCATTTAATCACTTCATTGTTCATTTTATCACTTCATTGTTCATTTCATCATGTGCCAATGAAATTGGCCATTTAGTGTGTTTTACACTCTTACTTAACCCTTCTAGGTTTCATCATTTCATGGTTCATTTCATCATTTCATTGTTCATTTCATAATTTCATTATTCATTTTATGTTGTGCCTATGCACTAGTCCACTTAGTGTGTTTTACACTCTTACTTAACCCTTCTAGGGTTACATCATTTCATTACATACATCTTAGGTTCACTTATTTTAAAGGTATGCTAGACTTATGAGTCTATACATACAAGCCATGAGACATCATTCAGAGCCCGTTTAAGTGATTCATATCTACCTAAGATTATGTGGTATAAGACTTATGCATCTTGTATGTATGCAAAGATCTCCATTTCGATCTGAGTAGGAAACATTATTATGTAATATTAAATTCACGTATGAATAATGTATCAATACAAAATATGGCGAAGGGAACCCGGTTTAAGATCCCTTGAAGAACACTTTACATTTTTTTTTTCATTTAATTTCAATCCACATGACATTGGGAACCCAGATCGATCCCCAACATTAACATTTCCTTTTTATTTCTATCCTTTGAAAATTCTCTTTCTTTGCCGAGGGGTTGTGGGTTCGAACACCCATAGCCCCTTTTATTTTTTTTATTTATTTCCTTCACTATCTCGAGTTTACCATGAGGTTGTGGGATCAAACCCCCACAAACTCACTTTATTTTTCTTGTAATTTTCTTTTACTGACTAGAGGTCGTGGGTTAAATTCCCACACCTCAAATTTCTTTTCTCTATATTGTTGTTTCTCCTTTACTTCCTAGAGGTCGTACGTTAATTCCCACGCCTCATATTTGTTCTCTTCATTTTTTATTCTCCTTTGCTGACTATAAGTCGGGTGTTCAACTCCCACGTCTCACATTTCTTTTCTCTTCATTTTTGAATCTCCTTTACTGCTTAGTAGTCATAGGTTCGATCCCCACGCCTCACAATTATTTTCTTCTCATTTTTCCTTAAGCATGACCAAGAGATTGTGGGTTATAATCCCACACCTCTCATTTCTTATTTTTATACATCGTTTTCAAGCCCAAAACCATGGTTCGAGTCCCCTTCACGACATCCCTTATTACTTATTTATTTTCATGAATTTTAACATGGTGAAGTCACGGGTTCGACCTTCAGTGACCTTACTTCTCTTTTTTATTTTTCATAACATTCTAAACAAATTTAACTTGACAAAAATTCATCAATTAGAGGTGGAAGTTTTTGTAAAATTTTTCACCATCGTTTTCAATAAGTTACACACTAGTTCTTACAAAAACTTCATGGTTCATTTATAACGTCTTAGGTGCATTTTCATGGATTTGTTTAACCAAGAGTTTCACACTCAATTCTTCAACATATTATTTCATATGAAAATCACGATTTACTTATGTTTGTGCACGTAAAAATACAACAATAATACATCATTTTTTAAGCCTTAAACCCGAGGACTATGGGCCATAGTTCACATTTTGCACACACTTTCACATAGTTTGGAAAACATGGGTTGTCATTCATACAATTTCAAACATAAGTTCATGAACATATTCTTCATGAAAAAACAACGCACTCCTAATATCTACAAGAAAACATACCTAACCTAAGAACGATTGGGAGCTACTGACAGGGACATGCAACGGGGAACAAGCTTAGTTTTCGGACTAAATATTCTTCACCTTAAACGGTCTCTTGGGAAAGGGACCAAGAGAGAAGAGACCCATAGCTTTTGGATGTTCAAACCTCGACTTGCTTCCAAAAGAACTCCTCCAAACACACGTCCAACACCCAAAGTTCAACACAAACTCGATGGGAAACCTTCTCTTTGCCTACATGATTAGTTGTTTGTTTATAATTTTCGTTTGTGAGTTATTAAAGTGTGAAGAACTTTGGTTTACCTACTGTTCTTGAAGCTATTTGGCAGAGCGGATCGGGAAAAAAAAGAGCGATTGAGTCGTAAGACTTTAGATATAGACGTGAGAGAGTAGGAGTTTCATTAGGCTTAGTAGTCTAGTTTAGGACTTAGTCAAATAAGGTTTTATTAAATAAAAATATGGTTTCCCTTTTATTTTAAATCATCTAATGAATAATAATTATTAGTTAATTACATAAATTTAACAACTTAAATAAAAACAACTTTAATTCATTGCTTCCACCTTGGTTTTAAATAGGGTGGTGCAAGACTTCACTTCAAGAGCACATTTTCAACCGTCTCTCCCACAAATGACCCTCCACCTTATTAATTAAAGAATTAATTGTATATATTTAGGTTAATTACAATACTACCCTTAGCATGAAAAGAGATCATTTTACCCATAGACCCTCGAAAACTATGATTTTCCCTTTTTAAGTCAGGTAATGAATCATTTGAGTAAATCAACGTATTCGAGGGCCCTATATGTCTTTAACTAACCTTCCCTAGACCAACTAAACACCCAAATTAGTTGGCATGGCTGTCGTAGGGGTTCTGAGGTCTTGTCCTATGCAGATAAATCTGTGTGAACCCTGGTGTAATCGTAGGAATTCTAGACACATTAAACATTACTTAAAATATCCATTTTACGTTTGTTACATTGTACACCCCTTTAGGAATATTCGTTTTTGAATGACACAACTAACTATTTCGCGTAATGCCAACTAGATCATACCATAGTTACTATACTCAATCAAGCAATAACGACAAAGAATGGTGAGATAAGGAAACTTAGACTTAAGAGTACACGGTCTAACCTCAAGAGCTCAAAAGATGACGGTAGTGGGACCTCATATCGGCCTCGGCCTCCAACGTAGCCTCATCAACTAGATGATTTCTCCACAATACCTTCATTGTGGCAATCTTCTTATTCCTCAGCCGCTGGACCTGTCTTTTTAAGATCTCAACAGGCACCTCCTCGTTGGACAAGTCTTCATCGACCCCCAAACCTTCCACAGGTAGAATCGATGTTGGATTACCTAGACTCTTCTTTAACATAGAGACATGAAAGACTGGATGAACAGAAGCTAGCTCCGCAGGCAATGCCAACTCATAGGCCACCTCGCCCACATGCTGTAGTATCTCATATGGCCCAACATACCTCATATTCACATCCTCTTTCTGCCAAACCTCATCACCCCCTTCATAGGTGATATCTTTAAATAGACCTGGTCACCAACATAAAACTCTAAGGGTCGTTTTCTATTGTCTACATAAGACTTCTTCCGACTGTAAGCAGTACTCAACCTGTCCCTAATCACCCTGACCATCTCTAAGAACTCATTAATGATCTCTAGATGCAAAATAGCTGACTCTCCAACCACGAACCACCGAACTGGAGATATACACCTACTACCATATAGTGATCCAAACGGTGCCATCCCAATGCAGGAGTGATAGATATTACTATAAGAGAACTCTATCAAAGCAATATAATCGTCCCAATTACCCTTCAAGTCAATCACACACGCCCTTGGCATGTCCTCTATTGTCTTAATGGTGCGCTCTGCCTGCCAATCACTATGACGATGAAAGGCAGTACTAAGCTTCACTTGCGTGCGTAAGCTCTTCTGGAACGATATCAAGAAATGTGAAGTGAACTAAGCTCCTCTATCTAAAATGATAGAAAAAGGAATCCCATGCCATCTCACAATCTTATCAATGTAGAGTTTCGCATAATCCTCGGCTCTGTAAGTAGACTTCATAGGGATAAAGTGGGCTAACTTAGTCATCCTATCCATAATAACCCATATGGAATCATGTTGTCTCCTAGTGTTCGGAAGACTAACCACAATGTCCATATTAATGGCCTCCTATTTCAAAGTCGGAACCTCAATAATCTGAGTAAGACCGTCAGGCTTAAGATGTTCTGCCTTAACCTATTGACAATTAGGACACTTGGCCACATAATCTGAAATGCCCTTCTTCATGCCATCCCACCAATATATCAGTTTAAGATGATGATATATCTTGGTGTATTCTGGATGTATGGAATATCTTTAACCATAGGCCTCTGAAATTATCCTTGTCTGCACATCATCCACATCTGGTACACACAGCCTGTCCTGGTACCTAAGTATTTCATCATCTCCCAAAGCAAAATATTCATTCATCTTAACCAACACTGAGCCCTTCAACTCCATCAACACAGGATCAATATGCTGAACCTCCTTGACTTCAACTACTAAGGATGATTCAAAACTAGGATGACCTGAAACAGCCCCACTAGTAGAGTCAACTTACCGCACACCAAGTCTAGCCAATTTATGTACGTATTTCACCAACTCCTTCTTTCGATCCTCAATACGCGTTATACATCCCACGCTCATCCTACTCAAAGCATCAACTACAATATTAGCTTTACCTTAATGGTAGTGAACGTGCATGTCATAGTCCTTCAATAGCTCCAAACTCTCTGCTGACGTAGATTAAACTCTCTCTGTGTGAACACATATTGGCTGTAGATATTCTATACACACTCTAAGGGTTCCATCTTTCTTTTTCATAAACAGCACTGAAGCGTTGCAAGGGGATATGCTCGGATGAATGAAACCCTTATTAGTGAGATCTTTCCATTGTAGCTTCAACTCTTTGAGTTCAGCTAAAGCCATGCTGTAAGGTGGAATTGTTATTTGTTTAGTATCAGGTTCTAAGTCGATACCAAAGGAAATCTCTCGATGGGGAGTAACTCACGGCAAATCATTAGGAAATACATCTTGTAACTCTTTCACTACATGCACTTAATATATGGAATGTCATGATCTAAATCATTACACTCACAAGATGACACAATAAACCCTTGGACATAATTTTATTGGCTTTAAGGTTTGAAATCGAGGGATTAGGACGACTTGAGTTGTACCTTGCCAGACTGGATCTTCTTTATTAGGGAAACTAAATATTACAACCCTACTACGACAATCCATGAAAGCATAACAACTATGAAGCCATTCCATGCCAAGAATAACATCAAAATAAGGCATTGGTAAATCAACCAAGTCTGCCCACATTGTTTATACCACTATTTGGAAATCCATGTATACTCTATCACTTCTCAGATTTTCTCGTAAAAGTGAGAGCAAGCAAATGAGTTACAAAGGAAAGCGTAGACCCTTGGACGAACTTAACTCCCCTTAGTGGGAGAGTCCTTTCTTAAACCTGGGCTTATCCCTGATTTCAGTACTACTCTTTGTTGAAAAATTCTTCTCAGCTTGCCTTGACTCGTTCCTTGCCCTTGTATGCTTCCTCTTCCTGCTTTCCTCAACTTGTTGGACATGGACCATAAGCTTGGAAAGGTCCATGCTATCATGAAGCATATATTCCCTACAACTCCTCCTCGAGATCCTCAGCAATCTTATATGCAGTGTTAACGGGAGGATTCACCCTCGTGAAGTCCCTTAACCTGCTACATATGGTGCTTGAAGGTGGGTTCTCCCTGGGAAGACCTCGTTGCTCCGCCTGAGCTATTATAGCCTGAGTTTCTAAAGTGATGGCGTGGGCCATCTGTACCAAGGATATCCTCACTTCTCCATCTATTAACCCAGTTGGGTTATACCGCATTTCCATTCCAGCAGCTGGAGCCTGGGGAGGAACTCGATTTACCCCAGCAGCTGCTCCTCCAATCTTTCTGCCTACATTTCTCCTTGTATTCATATTTTTGAATCTGCAGAGTTGATGTTAGATACACTCCTAATCACCAAGAAATCAGACATTTTAAAATGCACGATAAGATCAGAAGAAGGGAAATTTTCCTACGCATCATGCAGTCTCTAATTCAGGATAGTGGTGCACTTCACTACCATGATTTAGAAACTACTCAATGTGATTGATGTGAACTTATTATCTAGCGCTCTAATACAAACTTTGTCACAATCGGGGTATAGACCCCTGACGAGACCCGCGTTGTTGACCTATCAAAGATTGCAGACAAGACTACTTATGTCATTCTTACTTTATCTAGGTTAATTTTAGCGGAAAATTTGAAAATTTTTGTTTCTTATCATGCATAGAGGTCATTCTAATTACATTCATAATTTTCACAATCAACCATCTAAAATTAAGATTATCAACTGAAAGTAATAGTTCAATACTGCTTTAAATGTATAATTGCCAAAATGGCACCAATAAAATGTCTAAAATAAAAAAAAGGAAGAAGCACTAGTGTAACATACTCCACTAGCTCAATCCTATAAATAATCTAAAAATAATTAGCAAGCATCCTCAAAAGAATGAGTGCCTACCGTGTTCGGATGAATGCTCCACTTTAAAATAGTTTCAGCATCGACTTGTAGCTTTAGAGTCCACCTGTGCCTGCAACTATATTTGTAGAGTTGTATGGGGTTATTATACACTTGTACTAACCATGGGTATATGCAAGCACACACCAAGGACATTCATGAGTAAGAATATCTGTTTCTTAACAACATGATTATGGATAGTCAAGTCAGTGGACTTGCAAAATTTGGATTACGAAAGTTTGTGAGCTTTCCAAATTTGGATTAGGAAAGTGTGTGAACTTTCAAAATTTGGATTTGGAAATAATGTCATGAGATTATCATTTATTATAAATCTTATCAAATTGCACACAACACATAACATCTTGCACATATCACATAACATATTGCATATAACAAATAACATTTTTCATATCATTCGTTCATATGGCATGAGACCTTTGAATCATGGACTTGACATCAAGATTTCCCAAAAAAGAGGGTCAACATATGGTAATTCAACTAGGGAGCCTTTTTTAGATAACACAGAGTCTGCTTTATTCGTTCATACGTACTTTATTTCATTTCATTTCATGGGATAGTGTAAACACCATCTATACTTAGGATGTAGTTTAAGACATTCATCGGGTTCACTGTGCAATGATCAAGAATGACCAAGTGTTCATTACTTAAGTCTAGTTCACCTCTTGATAATCCTATCCTAACACCTTTGGTATCATTCATTTAATTATGTGCATCATTTGAGGCTGGCCTCATTCATTCATAGGGAACTTAAACTTTAACCGACATAGATCATGTGAGCATCATGAAATCCACTGTCTCTCTCACACTGAAAAGAGGTCGAATCAATGGCTAAAGTGACCCAAAACATGGTAGCGTACATGGGAATTGACCCCGCCAGATCCCTATATTGGTAGTTTAGGTTCAAAGACTATGAGATATAACGAGATCCATACCCGGCATGACGGACAATCTAATCTCATAAGAGTTACGTGAACCTCTGCCCTTCCCAAAAGAAGCAATCACCGCTCATAGCTAGTCTATCGGTGCTCAGTATAAAGTTCCATTACATTCAACTCATACGTCATGGAAGCTGACGTCTAGTCTGAGGAAAACATAGATCAATAGATGATTTCTCATCTCATCCTTAGTATTAAGTGTGTTAATCTCAATACTTTCATTTGAGTGTTCATAGAGACTTGTCTTTTCATTAACTTTACACTATCATTGGTGAGTACGTTTTGTAACATTTACTTAGGCTTATTTGAGATTGATCTCATCTTTTACATTAGCCTTGTATCATGTTATCACCACATTCATTTACATTAGCACATTTACTCTTCATAATTACTCACCCCTTTTTACGTGAATGTTCATTTCATCATATGCCAATGCACTTGGCCATTTAGTATGTTTCACACTATTACTTAACCATTCTAGGGTTTCATCATTTCATGGTTCATTTCATCATTTCATTATTCATTTCATCATGTGCCAATTTACTTGTCCTTTTAGTTTATTTTACACTCTTTCTTAACCCTTAAAGAATTTCAACATTTCATTGTTCATTTCATGATTTCATTATTCATTTTGTCATTTCATTATTCATTTCATGACGTGTCAATGCACCTGGCCATTAAGTGTGGTTTGCTTAACCCTTCTAGGGTTACATCATTTCATTACATACATCTTAGGTTCATTTATTTTTAAAAGTATGCTAGACTTATGGGTCTATACATACAAGCCATGAGGCTTCATTCATAGTTCGTTTAAGTGAGTCCTATCTTCCTAAGATTATAAGGTACAAGACCTATGCATCTTGTATGTATGCCAAGATCTTGATTTCGATCTAAGTAGGCAACATTATTCTTGAATTTGAATTCATGTATGACATATGTATCAATACAAAATTTCGGCAAGGGAACCAGATTTCAAATCCGTTGGACAACACTTTACATTTTTCTTTTCCTTTAATTTAAGTCCACATGACATTGGGACCCTAGATCGATCCCCAACATAAACATTTTCTTTTTATTTCTATCCTTTGAAAATTCTCTTTCTTGGCCAAGGGGTTGTGGGTTCGAACCCCCATAGCCCCATTTTTTTTATTTTCCTTGACTATCTCGAGTTGACCATGAGATTGTGGGATCAAACCACCACAATCTCACTTTATTTTTCTTGTAATTCTCCCTTACTGCATAGAGGTCGTGTGTTAAATTCCCACTCCTCACATTTCTTTTCTCTTCATTTATGATTCTCCTTTACTGCTTTGAGGTCGCAGGATCAATTCCCATGCCTCAGATTTCTTTTGTCTTCATTTTTTATTCTACTTTACTGCCTAGAGGGTCGTGGGTTCAATTCCCATGCCTCTAATTTCTTTTCTATTCATTTTTTTATTCTCCTTTATTCCTAGAGGTCGTGGGTTAGATCCCCACGGCTCACATTTATTTTCTTCACATTTTTCCATACTCTTGACCAAGAGGTTGTGGGTTTGAATCCCCCTCCTCTCATTTCTTATTTTCACACATCATTTTCCAGCCCAAAATCATGGTTCGAGTCCCCTTCACCACATCCCGTTTTACTTTTTATTTTCTTGATTTTTAACATGGTGAGGTCACGATTTCGTCCCTCACTGACCTCACTTATTTTTCTTAATTTTTCATATCATTTTAAACCATTTTAACTTGACCACAATTCATCAACTGCAGCTGGAAGTTTTTGTAAATTTTTTCAGCATCTTTTTCAACAAGTTACACACTAGTTCTTAGGGAAACTTCATGGTTCATTTATAATGTTTTGGGTGAACTTTCATGGCTTTGTTTAGCCAAGAGTTCCTCACTCAATTCAGCCACATAACATTTCATATGAACATCAAGATTTACCTAAGTTTGTGCACGAAAAAATACAACCATAATACATATTTTTTTATCCTTAAACCCGAGGGCTATAGGCCATAGTTCACATTTAGTACACACATTCACATAGTTCTGGAAACATGGTTTGTCATTCAAACAATTTCAAACATACATTCATGAACACATTCGCCACGAATACACAACACACCCCTAAACCTACCAGCATACATACCCAACATAAGAATGATAGGGATCTAGTGACAGGGACATGCAATGGGGAACAACCCTAGTTTTCAGATTTAATATTCTGAACATTAAGGGGTCTCTTGGGAAAGGGACCAAGTAAGAAGAGTACCCATACCTTTTTTGACGTTCAAACCTCGACTTTCTGTCGAATGAACTCGTCCAAGCACACATCCAACAAAAAAAGTTTCAACAACAAACTCGACGGAACACCTTTTCTTTACCTACATGATTGATTATTTGTTTGTTTATAATTTGCGTTTGTGAGTTCTTCATGTGTGAATAACTTTGGTTTACCTACTGTTCTTGATGTTATTTGGAAGAGAGAATAAAAAAAAGAGAGAGATCGAATCGTGAGAGTTGAGAGATAGACGTGAGAGAGTGGGAGTTTTATTAGGCTTAGGACTCTAATTTAGGACTTAGTCAAATAAGTTTTTATTAAATAAAAATATGATTTCACTTTTATTTTAAATAAGCTGATGAATAATAATTATTATTTAATTACATAAATTTAACAACATAAATAAAAACAACTTGAATTCATTGCTTCCACCTGGGTTCGAACAAGGGTAGTGCAACACTTCACTTCAAGAGCCCATTTTCGTCCCTCTATCCCCAAAATTCCCCTCAACCTTATTGATTAAATAGTTGATGATATATATTTTGGGTAATTACATACTACCCTTATCCTGGAAAAAGACCATTTTACCCTTAGACCCTCCAAACTATGATTTTCCCTTTTTAATTCATGTAAGGACTCATTCGAGTAAATTTTGGTATTCGAGAACCCTACATGTACGTACCCAACCTTCCTAGATCAACTAACTTTCCAATTTACTTGGCTTGGCTGTCGTAAGGGTTCCGAGGTCTTGTTCTACGCTCATTAATCCGTGTGAAGCCTGGTCTAATCGTACGCATTCTAGACACATTAAGCATTACTTATAACACCCATTTTTAGGCTCATTACATCATTAATATCAAGGGCTCCTTATGAAGACTTATATGGCAGGAGGTGTAGGCCTCCTACTGGGTGGTTTGAAGTGGGCGGGCCTTCGCTTCTTGGTCCCGATTTGATTTATAAGACATTAGAAAAAAGTTCATATTATAAGGAATATCTTGCAAACGTCCTATAGTAGGCATAAGTTTTATGCCAACCGTAGGAGAAGGGATTTAGTGTTTGAAGAAGGTTATACTGTGTATTTGAAAATTTCGCCTATGAAAGGGGTGGTCAGATTTGGAAAGAAAGGGAAGTTGAGTCCTAGTTTTGTGGTTCCCTATAATATCTAGCTAAAGGTAGTAAGGTTTCTTATGAATTGAAGTTCATTAGTGAATTGACTTCGGTTCATTCTGTTTTCCATGTTTCCATGCTTTAAAAGTGTATTGGCTATCCCGAGTCTATCTTTCCTATTGAGTGTCTTGGAGTGAAGTATAATATCTCTTATGAGAGAAAGTTTCGGTTCAAGTCCTATATAAGAAAGTAAAGAAATTGAGTAATAAAGAGGTGGCTTCCTTAAATGTGTTATAGGAGAATCACCTAGTTAAAGGTGCCACATGGGAGGCCAAGGCCGACATGAAGTACAGTTACCCTCATCCAATTGAAAACTAAGGTTATTTATTTCTCCTAATAATGAAAATAATGAATAAAATTGATGTTTCTTGATTTTTGGCTAAATGTTGCAAAATGTGCATTTTTATAATGTTGTGACAATGACTGTAAGACCCCAAAAATAACTTAGATTAACTAGAGCCTAATATGTTGATCATGATTGTATAAGGTCCTAAATATTTTTATTATATTGTATTGAGTCAGTGTCTAAAGTATTAGGTGCATTGGAAGTCAAACGTCAAGGGACGGTCAAGACGTTCGACGACTAAGTCACCTACTTGCCTCATATGTGGTTTTATGTGTTTAGTTGTGATTAATGAGGTTTTAAGGTCCTTAAATTATTGATTATAGAATGTATAGGCTGTGTTTCAAGTTTCATGGAGTTCGGAGGTCAAACGTCCAAGAATGTCTATGATTTTTGAAAGATGTTTCTTGAAATGACCTTGTATTTCTAGGCATGTTTCGTTGAGTTTTACCTGTTCGTTTTTGATGAAATTCATGTGAGAGGTGCTAAACGCATAGACTATCCTACTTGGGTTTGAAACGTTTGGGCAAACATCTCCATGGACCAACAAAGGGTCCTTGAGGAAGGACCCATGTTGGTGGCCAAAACTGCCCAAAGGCAGTCCACTTACGGATGGCAATCGACGGCCAGTGGCTTGGTCGACACCCCGTAGCTGGTGGGAGTCATTTGGGACTTATAATGGGGAGATAATCTCCTAGTTCCAAGTCACTTAACCCATCGAAGGTGGACAGCACGGCCCATAAATGGACCTACGCCCCGTTGATGGGTAGTCGTTGATGGTCGCATGTGCCTGCACGCAGCTCAGTCTTAAGTAAAGGGGTGATGTTATAATTTCACCCCACTTCTAAATGGATGTATTGGCGGCTTATTAAAGGTATTTTGGGTATTTTAAACAAGTGTATGAGTGTCTAACACTTAGAAGATTTTATTCTTCCAAATCAAAACCCCAAAATCCCTAAGAATTCTTCCAAAGAATCCATTGAAGTCCCAAATCAAGGAAGAGCTTTGTGTGACGTTTTGAGTGGAGATTCTTCATCAAAGTGAAAAATTAGATTCATCAAGGTATGGATATTGATCCCTGAAACTGGTTTCATCAAAAAGCCCCATTTCTCAAGATGTTTTATAAAGTTTTCAAGTTGAATCGTCCAATTTATGATACTCTGACGGGTTCTTGACTTAATGATTTCTAAAAATTGAGTAATGATTTAATTGATATTGTGTTGATTATTTTATCCTAAATTACCTATGAACCCATGAATTTGATGAACCCTAGATTTTGACTATGTTATGGGTTACTTGATATTGATCTAATGTTGATGAATTATGATGTAGATTTCTATGGGCTTTCTAATGGTATAAGAATCAATTTATATCTATGTTTCCTAAGATGGATGAATATCAATTGTGTTGAACTATTTTAATTGAATATCATAGTTTCTACATTTAACTAACGTTCATGGCCATTGGTAAGGGCCTTATGGTATTCAATTGGATAATTTTGCATCAAATTGAGGTTTTGAGGATGAGGGTGGGGAATTCTTCCATATTCCCTTTATTTTGATGTTATTTATATTTAAATTATGTGTGATTGGTATGGTCAACTTATGGTGGCGGTGTTGGTGCTTTACATGCAATTGACATGGCCTTGTTGGCGTTACTTTATGCAATATGATGATCATGGGTTTTTCGGCACTACATGAAGTAATTTAGCTATTTATGTAGTTTATTATGTGAAGTATGATGATATCTATCTACATGTTAAGCAATCTGAAGGTAAATGTTTTCTATTGATGTTATGTTGGTGATCATGTTAGACTATGACTATGTGCTTATATGTGAAGTCTTAGATGTTGATACATTATTGTTCCTTATTGACTATATGAGTTATTTTATATTGATAATGATATAGTAATGTATAGGATGGTATTAAGAAGATAAGGGTCTTTCCTAAGTGTTTAAAAGAATGATATGCTATATGTGATAAGGGAAAAGATTGTAGTGTCTTATTTGGTAGGATTATGTCACTTACTTAATATATGGATGAATGATATGTGAATATGAGATGTCTTGACTAGGAAGGCTTACTGCACCTTTCTGATGTATGAATGAAAGATATATGAGACCTTAGAGGATGTTAAGAAGGTCATGTACGTGGTAAAGGTTATGTTATGAATGTTGAAGTCGAGAGCCTTGATGGTATCGTTCATGTAAAAATGGTGGAGTTAAGGTTAATTCGCAGGAACGACATCATATGCTTCCTTATGAAAGTCATGATAAGCTATCTTAGTTGCCATTTAAAGGTAGCCCTCGTGGACCTCTTTTGTAGGGTAAATGTTATTGGGTGATGAACTAGATAATGAACTCCGTTCATGTGATCCTTTATTGTTAATTACTCTATGAGAACCAAGGCTAGCACTGAGTTATTATGTAATGGTAAGTATCTCTACTTGAGAATGAGACTAGAGCACAATGTACCTCTACTTTAGAATGAGACGAGAGTACATAAAAGCCCTTTATACTAACTAACTATGTGCCTACATGGGATGTGTCCTATTTCTACCCTTGGCAAGTAGAACACTCTAATCGGAGAAGGTTATAACTCCGGATTCCATGTCTAGATATCATGGCCTATGTCGGTAATTTCCTATTCTCATCACGTGGGATACTTAATAGCATTAGATAAGTTCAATTAAGTTTAGGTGGTGGTATGCGACGCTATTTAGTCATTCCACAATAGTCTTTGAAGATGTTAATTAAAGTTCCTAGATCTTGTCTAA
Source organism: Solanum pennellii (assembly GCF_001406875.1). NCBI lineage: Eukaryota > Viridiplantae > Streptophyta > Magnoliopsida > Solanales > Solanaceae > Solanum > Solanum pennellii. The sequence goes on from NC_028643.1 coordinate 36,409,285, forward strand.
GACAATTACTTGAATGTCCTTTATGTGATGTACGAGTCTTAATGAACTAATGAACTAATGACTTATGTTGTTGAGTATGTAAAAGGAATAAGTACCTATCTAGAGTAGGTAAGGGTTGTCTAGTTAAGGGGTGAAGGGGGCATAAGAATGGTCACGTCGTATCTTACCTAGATGTTTCCTAAGAATGACTCTAGTAAGGGAAGATATTGATTATGTTGACATGATCCGAACTAAGGAACTCTTAAGGATTACTCAGGTAGTCTTAAAGAGGCCAATAATGAACGTTATCTTATTTATATACTTAAGTAAGTCTTCTGGTAGACTTTGATGAGGAAATGTCATAATGTCTATGTGTTGATATGTTTGATGTCTTAGAGTGTGTATATGACTCATTATAAGTAATCGTAAGGGTTGTTTAGGCACGTCTAGAGAGGGTGTATGGGTGGTCTCTCTTTGTGTGACATAAGTGAATCTTTGGATAGCTTTAAGTGGGAAGATTACATGCTAAAGGGTGTCTAAATTGAATAGTAAGTAACTTCACTGTACAGTAAATTAATTCACTATAACAGTGAATGAGTGCACTCTAATGTGATCTCTAAAATTTGATTTTTGTTTTAAATGTTATCTTATGTGTTTCTAAATTTATAAATATTGTTATTATGATTATAATATGATTTCTATGATAAAATACGCATATTTCTAATAAAAGTTCATTTTCATGATTTTTATGCATAATGCCATACTTAATACATGTGGTTTTACTAACCCCATTCTTTTATCCATATATATATACAATTCTTGTTAGGTGAGGAGCTTTTGGGAAGTGAAGACTTGGACCGTAGCATGGTTCAAGAGAAGGTGAAGTATGCCCTCATTTGACTCGAGGGAATATATGTCTTTTATGTTTTCATTCAAAGTGTTGTAATAGACTAAGTATTTCTATATTAGAAATTTGTATGGGCCGTGTCCAAAGCATTCTTTTGACTTAAGTTGATGAGATTGAGACTTATTATTTCCTATTGCTTTATATGAAAGTGTTTTTAAAGACTATTATATATTTAGTGAAAAGTTTTAATTCAACACTACTTTTCACTACGTTTATGCGATTAATGATATGTAAGGGCTTGTACAAGACCTCCAAGACGTCAAGTACACCATTTGCAATCCAAGATTGCCCCTAGCTTCTAGGTTGTGGTTTCGAGATGTTATAAGCTTGGTATCAGAGCATAGGTTTGTCAAAGTAGTATTAGGAATCGAAAAGTCACATCAAGTCACGTCTAGTGGAGTCATGACCATCGGTGTGATTTGCCACACATCGATGGGCGAGTGGTTATAGGAGGATAGAGTTTCCCCTCTTTTCTACTCCTATGTCGTGTCATATATTAAAAGTTATGACTACTCATTTCTTATGGTTTTCCTTGTGTTTCTAGGAAGATGAATAAGAAGAGGAAATCGGCTAGGAGAATTGAAGAGAATGAGTTGCAAGAGGAGATTCCTCCTCAAATTGAGGATGTTGAGAAAGTTCCTCAAGGTTCTCAATATGCTTAAGGTAATCAATTCGCTATTGTGGGAGGAGGTGATGAGCCTCCGGAGCTGAGCAATAAGGATATTAGAGAATCTTTGCTTGCTTTAGCTTGAGCCGTAACTACTTAGGTGAATTTAGGTATGGTGCCTAGGGAATGTGGTGTATAGAACTATGACCTCTAGGTTGAAAGATTTTGTGAGGATGAATCCTCTTATCTTTCTTGTCTCTAAGGTGGGAGAGGATCACCAAGAGATTTAGATGAGTTGTACAATATAGTGCATGCTCTCTAGGGAGAAAGCGGAGTTGGCTTCGTTTCAATTGAGAGATGTGTCTCAAGTGTGGTACACACAATGGAATGGCAATAGGTTTGAGGAGTCGGGTCCTATTGAGTGGGAATAATTTAAGGATGTTTTTCTTGGTAAGTACTTTCCCCGTGAGATTAGGGAAGTTAAGGTAGGGAGTTTATCAATCTCAAACAAGGTAATATGAGTGTTGAGGACTACTCCTTGAAGTTCTCTAAGCTATCAAAATATGCTCCCTCTCTTGTGTCAAATCCAAGGGACGAAATGAGTCATTTCGTGATGGGTATAGCCGACTTAGTAAGGGAAGAATGTCATACGGTGATGTTACATGATGATATGACCATATCTAGACTCATGGTGTATGAAAAATCAATCGAAGAGTCTAAACATAGAAGGATGGATAGAAACTTGACAAAGGGTGGTTCTAGTGATCATGATCAGACTAGGTTTAAGAAGAGGGATCAAACTCAAAAAGATCCTAGGAGTGCTAAGGTGAAATTTGAGATAGGAGGTGGTTCTCAAAATGAAAAGCCTACATGTGTCACTTGTGCAAAAAGGCACTATGGGAAGTGTCTAGCCGGTACTAGTGGTTGCTATTGTTGTGGTCAGGATGATAATAAGGTGAGAGATTTTCCTACCATTGCATCTAGAGGTAGGGAGAGTAAGCAAGTTTCTCCTAGTGCCCCAAAGGAAGATGCTCCAATAACTATGCGATTTTATGCACTCCGGGCAAGAGGATCAAAGCCAGATGTGCATGAGAAAGATGATGATGTTGGTAGGTTCTCTATTCTTCTTGTTGTAATATGAGTTCCTACTATGTGGGGGAGTATGGTTAGTAAATGTGATAGAATGATATAGAAGCATGTTGCATGTGCATGATTTTTAGGAGTTTTGTTGAAATTGAATTTCATTAACTTCTTGCATTTTTTATTTTATGAATCTATGATTATGTTGTAAGATATGTTTATGTTGTTTTACCTTGCATAATAGCATGTTTATATCATGAATTGCCTAAAAGTTGCATTTTTGAAAAGATTGTGAAAAATCATTGTAAGCTTGAGACTGTTCACTGTAAATTTTTTGGAAAATTGACTATATGATTCTTTGATCTAAAATTGTTTTAAGGTTGTTAGGACTGTTGTACATAAGTATGATATTTAATATAAAATGAGTTTTCGCTATATGGAATGACGCATATGATTTTTCTAGCATGATGAGTTATATAATTGTCTTGTAGTTTCTTGTTGTGTTGTAAATCTCTTGACTATATGAATTTGGAGTTTTCTTCTTGGTTATGTGTTATATGGAATGGTTTTTATCTTCTAGTTAAATCTCTATTTTTGGAAGTGTTCGGAGAGTGGCAAGTGTCATTCAAGGACAAATTTGTCCAAGTGGGGGAGATTGTAAGACTCCAAAAATGACTTAGGTAAACTATAGCCTGACATGTTGGACTTGATGGTCTAAGGTACTAAATAGGTTCATAATATGGTATTGAGTAAGTGTCTAAAGTATTAGGTGCATTGGTAGTCAATAGTCAAGGGACGACCACGACATTCGACGACTAAGTCACTTATGTGCCTCATATTTGGTTTTATATGTTTAGATGATATTCATGAGGTTTTAAGGTACTTAAATGATTTATTATATCATGTATAGGATGTGTGTAAAGTATCGTGGAGTTTGGAGTTCAAATTTCCAAGAACATCCATGACGTTCAAAATATGTGCCTTGAAATGATTTTGTGTGTCTAGGCATGTGTCGTCGAGTTTTACGTGTTATTTTTTATGAAATTCATGTTAGAGGTTATAAAATCATAGAAGATCATATTTGAGCTTTAAATGTCAAACATCTCCAAGGACACACTAAGGGTCCTTGAGAGAGCACCCATGTTGGTGGCCAAAACTGCCCAAAGGGAGTCCACCCACGGATGGCAATCGACGGCCAGTGTCCTGGTCGACGCCCAGTAGGTGGTGGAAGTCATTTGGGACTTAAAGTTGGGAGCTAAGATCCATTTTCCAAGTCTCTTATTCCATGGTCGGTTGACATCACAGCCAATAAGTGGACCTACGCCCTGCCGATGGGCAGTCGTCGATGGCAGCTTGTGTCTGCATGCGACTCACTATTATATTAAGGGATATGTTGTAATTTCACCCCAATTCTAAATGGATGTATTGGACATTTATTAAGTATTTTATAATTATTTTAAATAAGTATATAAGTATTTAACACTTAGAAGATTTCATTCTTCCAAATCAAAACCCCAAAATGTCTTATAATTCTTCCAAAGACTCCATTAAAGTCCAAAATCAAAGAAGAGCTTGATGTGACGTTTTGCGTGGAGATTCTTCATCAAAGTGAAGTAGCATTCCAGAAAATGTAGTTGTCTAGTGAAGATCTTATTAGTTTTTAATAATATGTATTGGGGTACATAGGCATCCCAATGCCCAATATTGAGTAATATTGTACATGTTAGAGAATATTGCCCTAAGGATGTTAGCCAATTTCTATGTATTAACAAGTAACTTAAAAATAATTTTGTTCAAATTCCATAATCCAAGCTTGTATAGAATTTTACCTTCAATAAAGACCCTAAGATAATAGTGTTGATTCTTAGCACATTAGGTACGAGGCATCAAAGTGTCAAGTCTAGGTACCATAGCACATGATCATTTAAAATAATCATGTAGATTAAGCATTGCCCAAGGACATAATGAGGATCCATGGACATGAAATGAGCAGCAACACATGTGCAAGCACATGTGCTAACCGTCCAAGAGATAAGAAACCAAACGGAATCGAAGTCGGTTAAGGCGGTTGGGGGCAGGTGCGCTTACGCATAAAGCCATGTGGGGCCTATCTTCCTAACAAACTCTAGGCTCTAACTAAGATACCTAAATAGTTAAATAACCTAGCACTAACAAAATTTAACTAATTTGTGTGCCCAAAAACCTAAGACCTAACCGGGTGACACTAGCGGGGTTACTAACGAAAGAAACATCCTAGTACCTAACCTAGGGTGGTCCAAAGTGGTTGGTTATGGTCCAACTGACTTATGGGTACTTTTGTAATTACCCTAGGTCACTTAATTAATTAAATTAGCAACTTAATTAATTAATTAACAATAAAAGTGAAGGACTAGACCCTTAGAAAATTTTAAGATTTATCTAATTGAAATGTTTTCCTATTTTTAGTCAATTTAGGAGGGGCGTTTAGGCAATAAGCCAATTGATTTATTTAATTAATTTAATTAGCCTAAGATAAATTAGTAAATATTCAGTTCCTATGACATGGACTCATGTTTATCCATAGAAAACCTCACAAATGCATCACAGTACACAAACGAAAGGAAACACAGCGAACAATTCTCCTTAGGCAATTTCAAGGTAATTCTTCAAGGTTTTCGTGCAAAGTACAAGGTGATCTTTGTAGATTCAATTCTACAGTAAGGTAGGTGTTTTATCTCTTTTATTCCTTTCTCCATGAGGCTTTTCAAACATTTTAAATTCAAGAATACTGAAACTAGGGTTGTTCCCAACGAACCGCATGTTCATCTCCCTAGTTCTCCCTATTTCCGATTTTGTAGTACTTATAATGTAAATCTCGAGCATGTTGTTTGTATGTGGTGATAACTGATCATTATGTGTAGGTTCTATGATTTTTAATGACGAATAAAACCGATATGTTAGATCCACATGATTAGGGTATTATTTACGTGACATAATAAATGTTGTCATGCCTACTTGTGTGTGAGAAGATGAAATTGTTATAAATTATTCATTGAATTATTCTTATAGGTTAATAAAAGGTTAAAAGTAGGCTGGTTAACATAATGAGATTACTGTAATGTATTCATGAAATAATTGCCTTAGCTAGTGATAATATCATTGTTTTATTTATGCTAATAAATTGGCCAGCAATATTATTTCAAAAATATGTAAAGTCATACCAATATTAAATCAATGAACTCATAACATAGGGTTTGCCATTAATTGGGACAAGTCCCAACATACCCTATCCACACGAACTTTTCAACAAAATAACATTTTGAATAATTCCGTATAACTTGCATAAAAAATGGTACAAGACTATCAATTAATGTTGAACAAGATAAGGTGAGTAATGAAATAACAAAAAGCTAGGATTTATGAAATTGACGTAATATAGAGTGTTAAAGGAAGTGAGACAAGTCTCACTTATACTTAAACGATTGCGTATAAGATACTCACATAACAGGGTGCTAGAAATCGTGAGATAACTGTCACTCGCACCATGGTCATAATGTAAGATTTAATTTCATATTCATCAAGTACTATAAAGGGATGACTAGCCATCGATTGAGATAAGTATACCTCATACTGAAAGCGAGTTTCAATAATGCATGAGTCAACTCTAAAAGATGAAAAGTATAAGAAATTGATCAAAGGACCGATAGACTAGTAATGAGCTTGTGCAAGCACATGTAAGCCTCATGACATGAGAATACCACTGGGTGGATAAGAGTCTCCGAAATATCCTAGTTGTTGAACTATGTTGCCAGCATAGGTACTAGCTAGTGGATTCCACCTAACACTGCTAGGTAGTATACAGTATCACTTTGGCCGGTGAACCACTTCTTTTTAGTGTGGAAAAGGCACTGGATTTCATGCTCACATGATCTATGTCAGTTAAATGCCCCTGATTCGGTTTCACTTCAGCCGGTGATTCACCTCTTTTCAGTGCGTGGAATACACTGGATTTCTTGTTCTCTCAAATGATCTAGGTTCACTTTTACTGGTAAACCACCTCTTTTCAGTGTGGGTAAGACACTTGATTTCATATTAACTCATAATATCTATGTAAGTTAAATACTAAAGATTTCTTTAAAAAACTAAGCAAGAAAGAAAGAAAATTATGTTCAAAGTGAACATGAGATCAAAGAAGAAGAAAAGTCAGTTCACAAGTAAACTAAGTAAGCATAATTATCAAATAATGGGCATATCCAAATATATGAATATATATCCCAACATTTTTATATTATGCAAATGATCGAATAATGGGTATAGTCAATAATATGAATATATGTGCCCCATCAAGTTTATATTATCCGAAATGATAAAATAATGGGTATAGAAAATAAAATGAATATTTGCCCCAGAATCTTTATAATATGCAAATGATAAAATAATGTGCATAGCCAATAAATATTGGCTTATAAAGAGTTCATGCCAAATTTAACAAGATTGGAAAAATAACTTGTGAGTAGAGTAGCAAAATTATTTACTTAATCTTTTGGATTACTTAATCGATTCACTGTAGGAATGGGAATACAATGAACAATTGAACTCTTAAGTAAACCATAGAATCAAAGTAGATCATTTAACGGCACAATAGAAAGAAGAAAAGAATGAAAAATAAACGAAGGCTTTAAAGGTGAGGTCTCGTCCTAAGGGAGCAAAATTATTAAGTTTTGTTTGAGTTGTTCTACAATTATGTTCATGATTACAAGGTCTGATGTTCATTTAGAAAATGAGTTGTGTGATTTGAATGCATGAAAACATGTCATATTCATAGCATGAATAACAAGTAACGAATTAGGAAAGTATAGTGACTTCACTTTCCAAAAACGACACGTTTATATAGGAAGATCTTTACTTGATCATGCATAGTACTTATGTGTTTATGTTCATACACCCATACTTAGTACAAGTGTGTACTAACCCATATGCTATTACTTTTTTTAGGCAGGTCCGAGATAAGATTGAAGATTCGTTTAAGCGGTTTGGATTAGCGATCTCCAGACTATGGTAGGTCCTATTGAGTTCGAGGATGCCTGTGTTTATTATTATAGATTTAGTAAATAAGATATTGCTAGTGGATGACTTTCCTAGCGATTCATTTCAAACATTTGTTCAAGAGTTTGTATTAAGTCTGGTTTGGTAAACAATTATTAATATTATGATTCCCTATTTAAATTGTTTAATCTATTGATAGATTGTTGTTTAGTTTAAGCTTATTAGTATATCACTCTAATGCAGTAACTATATGAAGTCCAAGTACACTTCAATAAGTATTAAAAACTTCAAAATTTTCTTCAAATTTAACTGTATGATTGTAATTAAAGCTACGAGGCTTGTCTCCGACCTCTGAGAGGTTAACGACGCCGGTCCCATATGCGGTCTAGATTCCGGGTGTCACAAACTAATTAGATTCATCAAGGTATAGATATTGTTCCTTTAAACTCGTTTCATCATAGTGCCCCAATTCTAAAGAAGTTCTCTAATTTTTTCAAGTTGAATTATGAATTTTCATGATTCTACCATTGGTTCTTGCATTAATAATTTCTGAACATTGAATAATGATTTTATTGATATTGTATTGATGATTTTAATCTAAATTATTGTCACAATGAATTCTAGAAAATCCAAATGCAACCGGAGCCGTTAACCCCTTAGAGGTCGCAGACAAGCCTCTTCTTAGCTTTCATCAAATTTATATAGTTAAATTTGCGGAAAATTTAAAACTTTTAAAACATAATGAAGTATGCATAGACTATATATATATTCTACATAGATTAATTTTCTACTAATATCAAATTAAAACAACAATCTACAATTAATGAATCAAATCAAATAAAAAGATCAATATATAATGTAATAATTTGCCAAAACGGTCTTACTACAATGCTTTGAAATAAACGTCTTAAAGGAAACGCTAGGGACAACATATTTTTAATGTGTCTAATGCAGCAGGATAAATATATAAGTGTAGCATCCTCTAACATCAAGAGGACCTACTAAAGTCTGGAGATCGACAATCCAAACAGCTTCGATGAGTCTTCAACCTTCTCTCTGGCCTGCACCTATAAAGATAATAATAGTATATGGTTAGTATACACATTTACTAAGTATGTGTGTATAAACACATACACATAACGACTATGCATGATCAAGGAATGCTCTTCCTATAACAACATGCCATTTTCGGAAAGTGAAATCACTAGACTTTCCTAATTCGTTATTTGTGAATTGTGTTATGAATATGACGTATTTTAATGCATTAAAAGCACACAAATCATTTTTTATATGACTACAAGACCATAGAATCATCAACATAATTTTAGAACAACTCGAGCGAAAAATTTTATTTTGATGCCCCAAACCTTAGAGCCCCCTTTTTGACACATAGTTTTTTTTCATGTCTTTTTCTTCATCCTGTTATGTAGTTCAATAATCTCCTTTGATCCTATGTTTTACATACAAGTTTAATGATTCATTGTAGTCCCATACCTATAATGAATTAAGTAAGTAATCTAAGCACTAAGAGATGGATTTGGCTATCCTTACAACAAGTTATCCTTTCCATTCTAGATTTGTTGGGCAGGAACACTTTATAAGCCAATCTTTATTTGCTAGGCAACTTATTTTATCATTTTTCATATTAGGGAGAACATGGGGCATTGATTTGACATTACATTTTACTACCCTTTATTTGCCTAATATAAGAAGTTATTTTTATTTGGCTATGCCCTTTTCCATGATAGAAGAAAGCATTACTGATTATGCCCATTTTTTGCGGAAAACTTCGTTCTTATCAAACACTGACGATTGATTTTCTTACGCTCTTACTTTCTTAGCTCACTTTGAATATACATCTATTCTTCTTTCTTTCTTGCTTTCTTAAGGATATCTTTAAAATTAAGATCATGCTAGCTAACACGAAATCCAGTCTCTGCCCTCACCGAAAAAGGGGTGATTCACTGATCAAAGTGAATTGAGATCATGTTAGGTAACATGAAATGGAGTGTCTACCCCACACGAAAAGGGGGTGGTTCAGCGGCTAAAGTGAAACCAAGTCCATTATTCTCCCCACATGTAATGACCGGGGTCAAGGCCTTAGTCGAAATCAGCGTCATTGACCTCTGTGAGGTGGCATAAAAGAATCCTCGAAAACATGAGGAACTACCAAGTCTGGATGAATGCGCCACGTCCGGATAGCTTCAACATAGTCTCGTAAGCTCTAGCTTGCACCTGCGCCTGCACCTAAAAGTAAAGTATTGTGTGACATTACTACACACTTGTACTAAGAATGGGTTTATGTATGTACACACCAAGGACATGCATGATAAAGTAAAGCTCTCTCCAAACAATATGTGTTATGGAAAATCTATTTAGTTGAACTTGCCAAATCGGTTTACGAAAGTCATGCTATGAAAGTAACATGCATCATCATTGTTTTCATATTGCACACAGCACAAAACATATAACATATTTCATATAGCACATAAATATATCACATATAATTCGTTGATATTCGATGAGACCTTGGAATCATGGACTTAACATTAGGACTTCCCAAAATAAGGGCTCAACATATGGGACCTCAACTTGGGAGCCTTCTTTAGAAAACACAGTGTCTACTTCATTCATTCATGCATACTTCATTTTCATTCGTTTCATTAATTCATAGGCTGGTGCAAGTACAAACTATAGCTAGGATGTAGTTTAAGACTCTTATCGGGTTCATTGTGCAATGACCAAGAACGACTTAGTGTCATTACTTAAGTCTACTTCACCTCTTGATTATCCTAACCAAATAACTTTGGTATCATTCATTTCATCGTGTGCATTACTGAGGCTGGACTCATTCTTTCTTTGGGAACTTTAACTTTAGCCGACTTAGATCATGTGAGCTCCATGAAATTCAGTTTCTACCCCACACAAAAAAGAGGTGAAATCACCGTCCAAGGTGAAATTAAAACATGCTAGCGTATATAGGGGATCGAAACCTGCTATATCCCTATGTTGGCTGCATAGATTCAAAGACATGGAGATATAAGGAGACCCATACCTGCCTAAATGGACAGTCACATCTCATCAGATTCACACGAACCTCTGCCTTTCCGAAAGAGTAATTGTGACTCATAGCTAGCATATCGGTGCTCCGTATAATGTTCCATAACATTCATCTCACACATCATAAAAGTTCGCTTCTAGCATGAGGGCATCATTGCTCATTAAATGATTTCTCTTCTCATCATTAGTATTAAGTTTGTATTAATCTCAATAATTTCATTGAAGTGTTTATTAGAGAGTGGTCTCCTCATTAACTTTACGCTCTCATAGGTGAGTACGTAATTGGTAACACTTACTTAGGAATATCTGAGATTGATCTTATCTTTTACATTAGACTCTTATCATGTTGTCACCACATTCATTAACTCTAGCATCTTAGCTCATCATTACTCACCCCTTTTACGTGAATTTTCATTTCATTATATGCCAATGCACTTGGCCTTTTAGTGTGTACAAGCCATGAGTCTCATTCATAATTCCTCTAAGTGAATTATACTTACCCAAGATTATATGGTACAAGACTTATGCATCTTGTAAGTATGCCAAGGTCTGAATTTTGATTCCTATAGGAAACATTAACTAAATATTTAATCACGTAATACTTATGTGTCAATACAGAATTTGGGTAAAGGAACCAGATTTTGCGTCCCTTATATAATTTTTTTTTATAAATTCTTGATTTCAAATTCTCCGCTTGGGGGATCGAGACCGAATCCCCACACCTCTACTTCATTTCTTTCTTTTCTTCAGTTTGCCTTAAACATCTCGGCTTGGAGAACCAAGATCGAATCCCCACGCCAACATGCCATTTATTTGTTTTCATTCCTTAATGCTTCCGTTTACACAAAGAGGATCTGGGATCCACCCCCACAACCTCAATTTTATTTTATTTAATTTTTCTCCTAAATTCCTCATGTCTCCGAGATATTGTGTATTTCATTTTCACACACCTTATTTTTATGTCTTCCTTTTTTCTGTTGTTGCTTCACCAGCCTTACCCCATTTCGAATCCCCCTCACCTTACATTAAATATAAAAATTTTCAGCAGCCTTTATATAGTGAGGTGTCGGGTTCAATCCTTGATGACCTCCCTTATTTTTTTAAAAAATTTAAATCTGCAATTCCTGAATTAACTTAGCCGAAACAAAATTACAAGCAAATCTGGAAAATTGATCATGTTTTCCAGTCCATTTTCACATACTTTTGTAGGTTAGATTATTGGACAATTCATTGGACATTTCGTAAGTTTATTTTGAGCATTTTGTGGTTACGTCTGATCAAGGGTTTTCACTAAATTCAGCATCATTACACTACTTATGAACATCAATATTTTCTTCAAGTAATTTAATACAAAAACAAGAATATAACATGAATATTACACACTTCAAGCAGTGACCAAGGTCACGGAATACACAATGCACACACACGTTTAATACATAGTTTAAGAAAGCATGCTTATTACTCATATAAATCCGAATATACATAAATGAACATAATTATCACTAAAACACCTCACATCCCTAAATTCTACCAGCAAAACATATCCAACCTACTAAATTTGATTTGAGCTAGTGACATGGACATGCTCCGGGGAACATTCCTAGTTCTTTTATTAGAATTCGACTTAATCCTATGGGTCTCTTGAAAAAGGGACCAAGAGGAAGAAAAAACCCATACCTTTTGTCGATCAACACCCACCAAATTGTTTCCGATGACAGTCACTCCACGACACCAAAGCCTCACCACCAAACATCAAGCACAACCCTTCAAGAACAATGTTTTTTTTCTTTTTGTTTTTCGTTTAGTTTTTCTTTTGAGTTTAGCGTTCAAGTTCTTCAAGAGTGATGAAATTTTGATTTTTTTATTTTTAATGATAATGAACGTTAGAATGAGAGTAAATAAGAGAGAGAAAGATAGTGGAGAGAGATGGGTGTAAGTGTAGGAGTAGAAGTTTTAGTTGAATACTTTGTCAAACTAGGACTCCTTGCCATTTACTTTTAAAAATCTTATTTTTTTAAAGGCTTAGGTGAAATGAATAATCATGCCCTTACTTAAATTAGATAATTAATAGAAATTAATTAGATTTAACATTCTTTCCACCAAGGATCAAACCCGGGTGAAGCTTAACCTACGAAAAGGGTCAACTTCTGCCAACCTACAGGATTTTACATATTTTTATATTAAATAATTAAATAAATAAATACTTAGGGTAATTACAGTACTACCCCTAGCCTGGAAAACACGATTTAACCCCTTGACCCTCCAAACATAATATTACCCTTTTCAAGTCCAATTAAGACTCATTCGGGTGAATCTTAATATTCCGGTGCCCTACATGGTTTGACCCAACTTTGCCTAGATCAACTAACTCACCAAGTTAGTTGGCTTCGCTGGTGCATAGTTTCTGAGATCTAGTTCCACATGCATCAAGGTGTGTGTAACCGATCTAATCTAGGCATTCTAGGTACGTTTATATTACTTAGGATAGTCATTATCGGGTTGTTACATTATCCACCTCTTAGGAACATTCGTTCCTGAATGACACTTATAATTATCTAGCTCAATGCCAGTCATATCATAACAAAAGTACTTTACACACTCATGCAATACAAACAAATAATAGAGGAGGCAAGGAAACATCGATTTAAGAGTAGGAAGTCTAACCTCAAAAGCTGAAAAAGATAAGGGTAGCGGGATATTATATTGGCCTCGACCTCCAACGTAAATCCGTCAACAAGATGGTTCCTCCACAATAACTTCACTATGACAACCTTCTTGTTTCTCAGCCGCTTTACCTGGCAGTCAAAAATCTCAACAGGAACCTCATCATAGGACAAGTCTTCATCAACCCCCAAACCTTCAGCAGACAGAATTAATTCAGGATCACCAAGGCACTTCTTTAACCTAGACACATGAATGAATGGATGAATAGAAGCAAGCTCCGCAGGCAACGCCAAATAATACGACACCTCACCCAAACGCTGTAGAATCTAGTATGGCCCAACGTACCTCAAACTCAACTTCCCCTTCCTCCAAAACTTCGTCACCCCCTTCATGGGTGATATATTCAAGCATACCTGGTCACCAAACTCAAACTCTGATGGTCGTTTCCTGTTATCTTCTTAAAAATTATGACCATTGTAAGCAGTAGCTAACATATCCCTAATCACCCTGACCTTCTATAAGGACTCATGAATGTTCTTTGGACCCAAAATTGATGACTCTCGAACCTCGAACCATCTAACTTGAGACCTACACCTCCTAACATACAGTGCCTCAAATGGTGTAATCCATATGCTAGAGTAACAATTTTTATTGTACGAGAACTCTATCAATGACGTATGGTCGTCCCAACTACCTCTGAAGTCAATCACACACTCCCTCAACATGTTTACCAATGTCTGAATGGTGCACTCTGCCTGCCCATCCTTCTAAGGATGGAAGGTAGTACTGAGCTTTATCTACGTGCCTAAGCTCATCTGGAAGGATCTTCACAAATGCGAGGTGAACTGATCTCCCCTATCGAAAATAATAGACAAAGGAATCCATGCCACCTCACAATCTCATCAATTTAAAGTCTCACATAATCCTCAGCCCTATAAATAGACTTCAAAGGGATAAAGTGGGCAGACTTAGTAATCCTGTCCACAATAACCCATATGGAGTCATGCTGCCTCCGAGTCCTCAGAAGACCAACAACGAAGTCCATGTTAATGGCCTCCCACTTAAAAGTTGGAATATCAATCATATGATTGAGACCACAAGGCCTAAGGTGCTCCGCCTTAACCTGCTGACAATTAGAACACTTGGCCACATACTTAGCAATGTTCTTATTCATGCCATCCCAGCAATAGATATGATTGAGGTCATGATAAATCTTGGTGGAACCTAGATGTATCGAATACCTTGACCCAGGATCCTCTGCAACAATCTTTGTCCGCAAATCATCCATGTCTGATACACACAGCCTGCCCTTGTACCTATGTATGTCGTCACCTCCAAAGGTAAAGGACTAATTCATCTTCATCAGCACTAAGTCCTTCAACTCCATCAATACAAGATCAAGATGCTGACACTTCCTGACTTCAACTACCAAGGAAAATTAAGAACAAGGATGAACTGAAACACCCCCACTAGTAGAGACCATCAACCGCACACCCATTATGGCTAGTGTGTGTACATCCTTCACCGATTCATTCTTTCCATCATCAATGTGGGTTGTAATCCTCATGCTCAACCTGCTGAAAGCATAAACAAGAACATTTGCCTTCCCTGGATTGTTTTGGATACTCATGTCATAGTACTTCAATATCTCACACCATCTCCGCTAACGTAGATTCAACTCCCTCTGTGTGAACACGTACTAGAGACTCTTGTTGTATGTGAACAAATTCACATGCACCCCGTACAAGTAATGCCTACACAGCTTCAATGCAAATACCACAGCTGCCAAATCGAGGTCATGAGTGGGATAATTCTTCTCATGAACCTTTAGCTGTCTGGACGCATAGGCTATCACCTTAACACTTTGCATAAGAACTCAACCAAAACCAACCCTATATGCGTTATAATAAACAACAATGTAATTCTGACAACATTTAGGCAACATAAGTATTAGGGCTTAAGTGAGTATGTCCTTGAGCTCCTGGAAACTCTAGTGACAAGTGTCCACCCATTTTAACTTGGCTTTCTTCTTAGTCAATGCTTCAGTGGGGTAAAAATGTAAGAAAACCCCTCCACGGACCTGCGGTCGTAGGCAACCAATCCCAGAAATCTACGAATATCGGTGTGAGTAAGAGGTCTTAGCATGTTCTTAACAGCCTCACTCTTCCTGGGGTCCACCTCCACACCCTAATCAGACACAACAAGACCCAGGAAGGTCACTGATCTATTCTAGAATTCACACTTGCTGAATTTGGCATTCTACTGATGTTATCTAAGTACTTGCAAGGTTAGACTCAAATGTCGTTCATGCTCTTCCTTGGTCTTAAAGTATAATGAATTCTATCACGAAAGAATCAAGATATTCACGGAAGACTTAGTTCAAAAGGTCCATAAATGCCGCTGGTGCATGAGTGAGACCAAATGACATGACTAGGAACTCATGATGACCATAACGGGTATGAAAGGCTGTCTTTTGAATATCTTCATCCCTAACCCTAAGAATATGATACCCGGAATGAAGATCAATCTTCTAGAAGAAACTAGACCCTTGGAGCTGATCGAATAAGTCATCTATTATGAGAAGTGGATACCTATTCTTTATAGTGTCTTTTTTGAGCTTCCGATAATCGATACATGTCATAATGGTTCCATCTTTATTTTTCACAAACAGCACTGGAGCGCCCTAAAGGGATATGCTCGGCTGAATGAAACACTTATCAGTGAGATCTTTTAACTGCAACTTCAACTCTTTGAGTTCAGCTGGAGCCATTCTATAGAAGGGAATTGATATCGGTTTGGTATCAAAATCTAGGTCGATACCATATTAAATCTCCCGAGGGTGAGGGACTCAAGGAAAATAATTATGGAAGACATCTTGGAACTCATTCACTACAGGAACAAAGTCTATGGATTGAAAATCATGATCTAGATCATTGACACTCAAAAGATGGCATAACGATTCCTTGGACATCATTTTAATAATTTTTTTATTCAAAAACAAAGGACCTGAACAACACAAATTGTACCCTTCCCAGACCAGCTCTACTTCATTAGGGAGATGGAATCTCATAACCCTACTACTGTAATCCATGAAGGCATAACATTTATGGATCTAGTCCATACCAAGTATAATATTGAAGTCATTCATGGGTAACTCAACAAGGTCTGCACACATAGTCAGACCACATAATAGTATTGGCCAGTCTTTATGAACCCTATCAACTCTAAAGTTTTCTTCTAACGGAGTACTAACTACGATAGGATCATGCAATACCTCAGGTAGAGTGTCAAAATAAGAGCAAGCAAGGGAGTCACAAAACAAAGCGTAGACCCTTGATCAAGTAAAGCATAAACAGAGGTTGAGAAAACTTGCAACATACCTATGACATGATAAGCAAACTTCTCCTACTCCTTCCTGCCCTTCAAGGCGTAGAATCTGTTACTCCAAGGAGGCTCGGCTACAATAGAATTTTGGGGATTAGGACTAGGCTGAGCTCTAGCTTGACCCCTAATATGTGGACAATCCCTGACAATATCTCCACTCTTTCTGCAACCGAAGAAAGTATTTGTGCCTAGTCTTCACTCTCCACCCTAAATACGGCCACACTTGCTACATTCCTTTCTGGGACACTGCACATAACCTCAATTGCCCATCTTGGGCTAATGTCTTCATCCTATAGGTTCTGCACTCCTTTGAGAGTTAGAGTTCCTTGAAGACATATGCCCATTCAAAAATTTGGGATGATCACGAACTCCAAGAGTGGTCCTGCCACCACCTCTGCTGGAAGATGTTTGGTCACAAGGGCTAGACCTCCTGACCTCACAGACTCTCCTTTTCTTCTTGTTTTCCTCAACGTACTGGACATGCACCATTATCCTGGAAAAGTCCATGCTGTCATGGAGCATCGAAGCACGACACTCCTCCTCCAATTCCTCCTATATTTCTGTAAGGAACCTACACTTCTCGTCCATGTTGTTCGACATAAGAGAAGTGGCATACCTGGATAATTAAACAAATTTCCGAGAATATTCCCTGAGTGTCATCGAGTCCTGCTTAAGGTTGATGAAATCCTCCACCTTAGCCTCTCTCAACTCTATAGGGAAAAACCTCTACAGAAAGATTTTCTTAAACAGTTCCCATGTGATTTGACCTCCGCCCAATGCCCTGCTATCCTGCAACATCTTGCAGCAAGCCTGTGCAACATCCTTCAGCTGGTACAAAGACACCTCAGCTTTGTCTATTTCAGTGGCCCTCATCGCCACCAAAATCTTCTAGACCTCCTCCACGAACTCCTGAGAATCCTCTAAAGTCCTAGATCCTTTAAAGATTGGAGGATTCATCCTTATTAATTCATGCAACCTGTTCGCCATGTTTTGGGCTGGTGCATTCTCCTCTAGGACCACCTGTATGTTGTGTTGGGCCGTCCGCACCTCAGTATCAATCAACCCCGCTGGGTTAACTGGCATGGCCACTTCTGCAGCGGTAGCCTGGGGAGGAACTTGGTTGTCCCCACAAGCTGCTCCTACTCTTCCTCGACCACCATTTCCCCTTGTGTTAATTTTCTAAAAAACATAAAATTGATATTAGATACACTCATAACACCAAGAAACCAGACATTTAGGAAAGAACGATAAGATCAGAAGAAGGGAAATTTTCCTACACATCATGCAGTCTCTAATCCATTATAGGGTGCACTTCACTACCATAAATTAGAAACTAATTGATGTTGTTGATGTGAAGTTATTACCCTTGGAACATAACCTGATACTCTGATACCACGTTTGTCACGACCGAATTCTAGACCTTAGTCAAAACCGGCATCGTTGACCTCTCAGAGGTTGCAGACAAACCTATATACGTCATCATTATATCATATAGGTCAATTTTAGCGGAAAATTTAAAACTTTTGTTTACTTTGAAGTATACATAAACTTCATAGTAGGAATTGTAATGTATCACATCAGTTCACCACAACCATATAATAATGAGATATTCAAATGAAGGGAATAGTTCATAATTTCATAAATAAAAAGTTTCAAAAATGGCACCAATACAACATCTTAAATAAGAAAGAAAGAGAACACTCTCCACTAGCTCCTGCCTACGTCTAAGCTAGTATACAAAATATAAGCATACTCAAAACATGAGGGAATAGCAAGTCCGGATGAATGATCCATATCCTAATAACTTCAACGTAGTCTCGTAAGATCTAGCGTTCACTTGCACCTGCACCAAAGAGTAAAGTATTTAATGGGATTATTTCACACTTGTACTAAGTATAGGTGTATGCAAGTACACACCAAGGACATGCTTATTGAGGAAAGCTCTCTCCTAACGATGTGAGTTATGGAAAGCCGAGTCAGTTTGACTTGCCAAATTAGTTTAGGAAAGTCATGCTATAAGAGTAACATGCATCATCATTCTTTTCATATTGCACGCAACACATAACATATTTCATTCATGCATACTTCATTTTCATTCGTTTCATTCACTCTTAGGCTGGTGCAAGCACCAACTATACCTAGGATGTAGTTTAAGACTCATTGGGTTCACAGTGCAATGACCAAGAACAACCTAGTGTCATTACTTGAGTCTAGTTCACCGCATAATTATTGATACGCTGAAACATACTTCTCAAATACGAAGTAAAGCGGTCGTATCAAGTAAAGAACCCAACTAATGAGGTTGAGATCGTTCCAACGAGGAATATAGTTCAAACTTAACTTTAATCTATTATAACTATTATTTAGTCAATTACTTCATTCGAAAACAAAAAAATAAAAGGGGCGGGGTTTATTTGTTAATGAATGAAAATAACTAACAAAATTAAAGTAAACAACTAACAAATTCAAATCTTGGAGTTTAATCAATTAATAAAAGTAAATAGGGTTTAAGTGTTCCACACAGGTTCCTAACTTGATAATTCTTACTATAAGAATTTTTTTCGTAGTATTTTGCATGCAAAGTGATAAGTTAGGTATTTCTAAATCCTTGGTCCGGCATCTAGAATATTTCACTCCGCTCGCACCTTGGTCCGGCTACTTTTACCTCACATAACCACGTACCAATCAATACTAGCCTATTAGATAGTATACAATAAATATATGTTCATAATTCTTTTCCTATTATCTACCTCCTTGGTCCGGTAAGTAGCATTAAGGCGAGTTCTAACGTTGGCCATCGGTTAACAAGACTTCCAAACGAAAGAATTATCAATACATGCTAGACATTATTCTAGAATTGTTATTTTAGTTAGATTTTACCTCATTATTAACCCATGGTTCCCACAACCCTAGTTATGGAGTTTAGTTACCCATAGTCATAATCACAATATTCATATAAGTAACATAAGAATTCATGCACTTACTTCAATGAGAAAGAATAAAATCCAGAAGTTCAATTGTTTAATCAACAAACACACCAACAACCAATTCCAAAAAAGTGTATCAATTACTGAAATTAATCGAGAACTAAAGATTCTCCAAAAGTATAACAATCACAAAGTCTATTTCAAGAGTGTAACAACAAAGGTTCTAACTCCAAAAACAAGGTTTTTCCAACTATTTATAAAAAAAACTGACAAAATAAGGACTCTATTTGCTGAAAATCTGTCAAAACGCGTCCAAGTCGACGGACCTCGTGACTGGCCGTCGTGGTCACGACGGGCCGTTATTGACTATATCATCCTATACTTTAAAAATCCTTCTGCTGCTTTCTTCGTTACCCAAGACGAACAGGTATGACAGACCATTCCAAGCATGACGGTCAGTTGAGGGTCTCCGTTCCATAACACTTAAACTTCTTGTAATTTGGGTACTGGTACTACTCTTTGATCATCACGACGAACCAGCAGGACGGACCGTCGTGGCTATGAAGTTCCATCATGAAATTCGTAATCCCACACTTAGGTCACACTTACACATATTTCTTCAGTAGCTTCACTAGATGCCATCTACGGACCGTCACAACTTCGACGGACCGTCATAAGCCCTGTTGGTTGTAACTTTTCTGCATTTCCTGCTCAAAAACTTTCGCGTTCATCTTTAGACAGATTTCCTACAAATAATGAGAAACATTGATAAAAATCAATACAAAAAGGCTTTTGGACACACACTAAACTTAAGGGAAAAACATTAAAAATACTGTGAAACTATGGTATATAAACACCCTCAACTAAAATTCGTTGTTTGTCCTCAAGCGACGCACTATAACTCACTACAAAAACTTTGTACAATAGTATCCAAGTTATAGCTTTCACAATCATTTGGCTATAAATCCCAATCATTCTCATCATGTTTATGCATGTTGTCATTATTAGGCTTGAATTATGTAGAATCACACCATGACAAAGACTCACCACGCACTGACACCTATCCTCTTCAATTTCTCATTGAGGTGCTAATATTCCCGGTATTGCAACTATTGTCCTCACTTCAAAACAACATCCTCATTTTTCATACAATGATTACAGTTCGAGTATAAGGATTTTTTTTCAACACCACACTAAGAACAAATTCACAACTAATTCATACATATTACCATAAGCTTGCTCTTATTTTCACAGCTTTAAGTTCGCCATACAACTCTTAGGATCACGATAGGACTTTCTTGGCTTGAAACATAGGCTCAGGTCAGGTAGGTTATATTTAGGTATACTTTAGTGACTTTTTTCCCTCCTTGACATATCGGCTAAACATACAACTTTTTATCTTTTTAATTTCGCCCAATTTCTCATGTGCTTTCACCTTGCTATTTTCCCTTCTTTCTTCATTTGTGTAAGTGACTCTCCTCTTTTCTTGCTTGTATTTTTTTCACTTTTCTTTCAACTGGTTCTTGAGTCACTTTACTTTTTTTCTTTCTCTTTCTTTTGTTCTTTCAACCCCACTTTCCAAAGAATTCCTCATAAGAGCCACCCTCAGCTCATGGTTTTGCCATGAGTCAAAGTACACAATACTCAAAGTTCGGTCAGGGCCACGAAAAGGTTGTTTACTGCATTAGACACCCTCAACTTATGCTTTTGGCATAAGCTACACATTATTCTCAAAAAGGATTAGTTGGGGTGAAAAAGAAAGGTCAATTTTAAAATCAAATCATTTGGATCAAAGAGGGATTAATTTCATTTATTTTTTTATTCAGGCTAAAAATTGGCTATATTGAGCAAGGGCCTATGATCCTTTCCTAATTGTTTATTACAACTTACATTTAGCAGGACTATCCAGGCAATTTCTACCTCAGAACAAACAGTGGACTATTCAAATCATTCTCACACTCACTTGACATCTCATTACTTTACCATATTATAAGACACCTAGTTCAAATTTTAGACTTAGGGTCGTGCAGTGATGTATCTCTATGTCATGCTTAGGGCCACAAATTTATAAATTACTATGCCTAGTCATGAATAATTTTCATTACATCAGGATATCATTTCAGCCATCATTCTTCAGAGTTAAACTATGTACACAAGATATAGACATGCCGGTTCAACAATAAAAACAATAACTCTCGTGGCGAAAAAGAACACCGGCAAGAAAACCCAGAAGAGGATCGTGAATTGGGCTACTCTGACTTAACCCTAGCACTTACTTTCCATTTACCCCACCACAAACAAAAACATATGTAATTTCGCCCAATGCATATAGAAAATTGAAATACGAGAGTGGTAGGTGAAGCAAATTTAGGGCGCAAAGCATCGATGATCAGCAAGCTGGTGGGTCCGATTCCCCGGAACCCACTACCTCTGTAGTCTGGACACCCTTAGTAGTGTCTTCATTAGAAACAACACTATCAATAATGCCTCCCGCGGTCTCCACATATCTGGAGCTTGAGGCCCCAATAGCTGACTCTACAACCTTGATCCGACGCTCCTTCTCATCAGCAAGCGAGGCTATCCTCGCAGCCTCCATCTCACGACGCTCATTCTTCCGTGCTCTAGACTTTTCCGCCTCTCGACCCTTGTGCCTCTTGGCATGCTCTTGAGGGGGAGGTGGTTGAATCTCAAAAGTGGAAAATATGGCCGCCATCACTGTGTTCTCAGCAGGCTATGCATAAAGGGCCTCAAACTCAGGCACCCTAGCCTCTAGGACCATATCAATGTCCGCTCGCAGACTCTCAACCGTAGCATGAAGGGTCGACACGTATGCCTTAGGGGCTGGCCAGGATAGCACGCGCAACTCAAAATCGTCCAAGCGGTGATGAACCTCAGCGATCTTCTACTCTGTGTTCTGGACCAGTTTACGCTCCAAGCGCTCTTCTGCCTTAACAATTGACTTCTGCATCCAAGGCTAGATGTCTTGCAGAAGTGTAGCCATCTGTGCCTCTAGTTTCTGAACCTTAGCAAGCAGGACCAGAGAGGTGAACGGGGCTGAGCGAGAGGAGTTAGGGGCAGTGCAACTACCTGGGATAGACTCGACCGGGGTAGAGTCAGCGGTTTCAGAAGCAGCCTGCGAAGCCGTTCGAGCATGTGCTACCGTATCCGCCAGACTTTCACCAAGTGGAGGCAACTATGGACAGGGCCCTCACTGTGTAGCCAACTCATTGGCCTCATCTGATGAGGCCGATATCAACAGTGCCCAGCGGAGTCTTGAGCTGATCAATGTGCCAGATGGGCGCACCTCCAGACCTGCATAAGGAAAATATCATGAACGGAAAAGGGTAAGTAGTTGTGACATTGAAAGCCCTATCGTGCATGACCACCTGTAGGAGCCAAGAGAAGTCCACCTCAAACACGGCTATCATCGTCGCCATCAGAACTGCGCGATCCCATGTGACAATATTATCTGTAGCCATGGGGGAAAGATAGTGGTTGACAATAAACCATAAGAATTATATGTGAAGGTCAAGTTAACCTTCTTGATGGCTCCCTTCAGCTTCGTTACCCAGTCGGCACCCTCTCCATCGATAGAACAGTGCCGGGCCATCCACCTCTTGGTGGTCTCTCTCAGCGTTGGCTCACGCAAGAATCAGCCATCTTTTTCTATTTTCCACCAGTAGTCGAACTCGGCGGTGAGAGGGGTCCTGTTGGCATCAACATCCTTGTCGTACAAATACCGGCGGATGGCGGGCAGGGAGATGTCAACATTTATGACGCGTACTAGGACATGCTCAAGTGGGTCCTGTTTGGCGGGGGCAGCCCGTCTATCTATCTGTGATCAGAGAGTAGCCACATAAGAGGGGTAGAACTCTCGGACAAACTCCTCATTGTAATGGCCCAAAGAACGAGTTGTCCACTCAAGCTGGTGTCTGGTAAAGAGATTGTGGATCAAAGGCATGGTGGGGAGATTTCCCGTAAGGACCCGCCTCTCTTGTGTAAGGGTCCGTGTCATGACGCCTTTATCATTTAGAAACATAGCGTCAGAATACACTTGATATTGCTCGTCGACAGACCACCGGTTGGGCTGGTCGGCAACAGGGGTGAGAGCAACAGTTAATGAGCCTTGAGTGGAATTAGGACTGTCAGCCTCATCAGACAAGGCAGACAATGCAAATGTGGCGGGGGCAGTGACTTTGGCGGACCTGGAGGCTTCGTCCAACCACGAAATTTCTAAGGAGCCAGACGCTCCTTCTTCATGTGTAGCTGACCCATAAGGTGTGCCTGTTAGTGTGTGCTCCTCATTAGACTGGGAGGATGTGACTAGGCCAGACATCACCTTTTTGGGTGTAGCTCTGGTAGCACGTGCAGCTCGTGATAGAGTGGAAATGCATGGGGGACGTACTCAGAGTAATGCTCATCATAAAATCCTATAATCAGTGGCGCAAATGGGGCGACAGACTTTGAATGCCCATGTGCGTAAACTCTATTTTGTTTTGGGGCCATTAGAGATAGTACCTATAAAGAATCAATATTAGTATTGGAAGGAGAAGGCAAGAAGAGCAAAAATGACACAAAATAAATATAAGAGCAAAGTTGTAATGACATTTCTGCATTAATAGTGAAACATGACATACCAGGTTACAACTCGTGGTTTGTACGATGGACCGTCATGGGGTCCGTCATGTCTTAATTAAAACTATGTTTATATGGAGACCCCTGCAGGAAATTCTCTAACAATTATGATGGATAAGTGGGACGGACCATCATGATAATGACGGTACGTCGTCGATGTCCGTCGTGGGGCACTTAGAAAAACTATGGAGACCCTTAGGAGAGAGGTCTATGACCGTCATGACGGTTTGTGCAGGATGGACCGTCGAGGGTATGACGCTCCATCGTAGATGTCCGTCAGAGGAAACTTAGAAAAAGTTTGACACCCTTTGGAATAGGGTCTGTGACAACAAGAATGGTTGTGCAGGATTGACCGTCGTGGTTATGACGGTCTGTCGTAGATGTCCGTTAGAGGACAATTAGAAAAAGTGGGAGACCCTTAGGAATAGGGTCTCTGACAATCAAAATGGTTGTGCAGGACGGACAATCGCGGGTATGACGGTCCATCATATATGTCCATTAGAGGACACCTAGAAAAAGTAGGAAACCCTAAGGAATAGGGTCTCCGAAAGCCAGAACGGTTGTGCAGGACGGACCGTCGTGGGAACAACGATCCGTCGCATGTGTCCCTTGTCTGACACTTGGAGAAAATTGAATAGTGGGGTTTTGTGGGTGTTGGAACGGACCCTATGACGGTCCGTTGTGGGTAAGGCAGTCCGTCATCGGGGTATCGTTCTGTCATTCAGTGATACAACTGAGGATGCCACATTCATCCTCTGTGACTCAAGTGGAATACTTAGTGTTAACCTATATGTTTCTAACCCAAATACCTAGTAAACTAACAATGATAAAGCTTATATTTCTAGAGTTTTAACAAGGCAATTTGAATATTCTCAACCTAGGTCAAACAAAATTGGATCAAAGAATGAAGACCCATCAATAAGAAATAGGCTAATACTAATTGAAAAACAAAAATGCAATGTAAATGGGTAGAAATTAGAGACACATACCTGAGAACAAGAGAAAGACAAGAAAGTTAGGCACTTGGTTGAGCAAGAGAAGAGCCATAACAGCAGACCCCGACTAGTAGAGAGTAGAGTTTAGAAATTTGGGGAATTGGGGAAGTGATAAGTAGATATAGAAGAGAGGTAGGATGTTGGAAGTTTGAAAGTGAGGGAAATGGGAGAAAGAGGAAAAGAAATGGGTGAAGTGAAGGGGTGGGGTTTTTAAATCTTACATATTTTTAAAATACCCCCAACCGGGTCGGGTCGGGTTCGCTCATTAATGACTCAACGAGTCCCCGACGACGGTCCATGATTCGTTCCGTCGTGTGTGCCCTAGTTTTTAAAATAAATGAAAGACGTACCTGGCACGACAAATTCATGCGACGCTCCATCGCATGCGTGAATGTCCGTCGATGTGTCCGTCAGTGACTGTTGCAGAGTAATTTTCTGCAGAATTTCCTATTGATGTGCCAGAAAATTTAAAATCCATTAGTAGAAAATGCTACCATTACTAGAAAGAAAAACTATAAGTATTGGGTTGCCTCCCAATTAGCGCCTGCTTTAACGTTGCGGCACGATTGAGGACACTTGATGACTCAGCCTTCATTAAGATGGTATGAATCGATCACTTTCTTCGCCGATTTAGCATGGCCAAAATAGAGTATTATTCGTTGTCCATTAACCTTAAACCGCACACACTCCTTGGTTTCTAACTCAACTGCTCCATGAGGGAATAGTTGGGTAATCAAGTAAGGGGCAGTCCATTTGGACTTGAGCTTGCCCGGAAACAAACGCAACCTAGAATTGTGTAAAAACACCAAATCCCCATCCATAAACTCTCGTTTTTCAATTTTTAGCTCATGGTGCTTCTCCATCTTTTCTTCGTAGGATATAGAAGATACCAATTGGAGCTCACCACTCTCCCTCATGGACCTACAAATGTTGAAGGTCGCTTCTTCATTGTTCAACCGAAATTTCATCTTCCCCTTTTCCATATAAACTAAGGCTCCACCGTACCAAGGAATGGCCTCCCAAGAATAATAGGCACTTTAAAATAGACTTCACAATAAAAAAGTAACAAAATCCGCCGGAAATATGAACGACACAACTTTTGCTAGCACATCGTGGATTATCCTTATAGGCCTTTTTACTGTTCGATCGACCATTAGTAGCCGCATCGCAGTGGGCTTTGGATCACCCAAACCCAACTTTTTATAAATCGAGAGAGGCATGAGATTTATACTTGCCCCCAGATCACATATTGCTTTCGAAAAATATAATGACCCGACTGTATAAGGAATAGTGAACGCACCCAGATCTTCTTTCTTTTGTACCAATGATGTTGTAGCAATAGCACTACAATGCTGCATTCTATCATCATCCTTGAAAGTGACCGAACTCTTCTTTGTAAGCAGATCTTTCATAAACTTGGCATAACCGGGCATTTGATCTAAAGTTTCTACCAAATGGACATTGATAGAAAGCATCTTCAACATTGTTATAAAACGGCGATATTTACCATCCTCGATCTTTTTGACTAATCTTTGAGGAAAGGGGTGGTGGGTGTCTAGGCATGGGAATTACCTTTGTAGGCACTTCACCATCTTTTCCAGTGTTATCTTCCACTTCACCACTAACCTCTACCAATTTATCATTATCTTTTATCACCTTTTTCTCATTAGACGGCACAGGTGGGTCAATGGTTTGCATACCACCCCGAATAGTGATTGCCATACAGTTTCCATCATTTTTTGGATTTTGGACATAGTTGCAAGGAAGAGTGGCCGGTTGCCGTGTGTTCACAATCGCAGATTATTGGGCCATTTGCAACTCATTCTTCTTAATCGATATTGCATCTGTATCAACTTGTAGCCCAAAACCCGCTAATTCACTCCTTAACTCTTTAATGTGCTCATCACTATAATTGAACTTTGTTATCATTTTGTGCAACATATTCTCAACCTGCGCCATACTATCTCCACCATCCCTAGGAGTAACTTCATGATTTTGAGGAGGGACATAGGGCCCATTCCTATAATTTCTTTTACCATAGTTACCCCTGTTGAAGTTGTTGTCGCGGTTGTATTTTCCATCTCTAACATAATGACCCTCACATTAATAGTTAACATAGATACCACATTGGTTTCCTTGACCTTGGCGCCAATTATCCTGATTTGAGCCTTGGGCATTCGGTGGGAAACCCCCCGTCTGTTCATTTACCGTAGAGGAATTCTCCTCATAATATCATTCATCATTTGGTGGTGGTGGTTTATACAAGTAGTTAACTGCGTTTATCTTTTCTGCACCCCAATTATATGTTTTAATACCAACCCAATCTCAGCTCTCATCTGAGCCATCTCTTCACGAATCTCATCAGTGGATGGGTTGTGAGTGGATTGCACTGCGATGGTATTTCTCCCAGTACCTGACTTCCTAGTACTCCAAGGTTTATTGTTCGGGGAGATTTTCTCTGACTTTTCGTCAATCTCATCATAAGGACACTCCACATAAGAACCACCCGCTATAGTATCAAACACTGCTTTATTATTATCATCCTGTCCCCGATAGAAGTATTCCTTCAGTGACTCATCATCCATGCGGTGATTGGGGACTCTTCTCAAAAATGAAGTGAATCTATCCCAAGAACTACTAACTGGCTCTCCTGGTAGTGCCACAAAATTGTTCACTCTGTCTTTGTGGTTTAGCTTCTTGGAGACCGGGTAGTAACGTGCTAAGAAAACATCCGTTAGTTGGTTCCAAGTGAAAATTGAGTTAAAAGGGAGCTCAATAAACCAAATAGCAGCCTCTCTAGTCTGTGAGAGAGGAAATACTTTTCGCCCTATTACATTCAAATCCAAATCAGGCCTCCCTACACAACTTTTACACGTTGCCATTACCTTTGCTATATGGGCATGTGGGTCCTCACAAGGTAGCCCTGAAAACAAACCTCTGGAAGTGAGAGCATTTGCAACTGACTACTAGTTACCACAAAGGTGTGGCCTGGTGGTAGAGGGGGCAAGTGGGCCATTAGAGTCTGCTATATTATCATAGCCTCTGAAGTATTCTTGAGGGCATGGAGCGAGATTCTATCCCCTTTGTTGATTTTCACCGAGATCATCGGGTAATAACTGACCATGAACATCAATCGATGCTAGGATGTTCTGGTTTGGATCATCATCTTCAATACCCAAGTTTCGATTCATATTGCGTAGTGTACACTCTAATTCGTGATCGTAGGGAAACAAGGGTTCTCTTCCTCTCCGTGTATTTGGCATACAAAGAAAATAGTTCTGCAAGAACAAAAAACAATAGAAAAGTAAAATTAAAAAAATTATAGACTAAACTTTAGTAATAAGTTTAAGTAAATCTAAAAGATACTTTCCCCGGCAACGGCGTCAAAATTTGATACGCTCAAACATAATTCTCAAATAAGAAGTAAAGCGGTCGTATAAAGTAAAGAACCCAACTAATGAGGTTGGGATCGTTCCCACGAGGAAAATAGTTCAGACAAAACTTTAATCTATTATTACTATTATTTAGTCAATTACTTCCATAGAAAACAAAAGACAATAAAAGGGGGGGTTTTTGTTACTAAATGAATGAAAATGACTAACTAAATTAAAGTAAACAACTAATAGATTCAAATATTGGAGGTTAATCAATTAATAAATGTAACTAGGGTTTAAGTGTTCCCCACAGGTTCCTAACTTTATAAATCTAACTATAACAATTCTTTCCTAGTATCTTGCATGAAAAGAAATAAGTTACGTATTTCTAAATCCTTCGTCCGGCATCTAGAAAATTTCACTCCGCACCTTGGTCCGGCTACGTGTGTTGCTATAATAACCCTTACCTTTACCTCATATTAAGCATTGTATTTGATATTTGACTTAGTTATTACCTCCTACCAATCAATACTATCCTACTAGATAGTAAACACTAACTCTATGTTGATAATTCTTTTCCTATTATCTACCTCCTTGGTCCAGCAAGTAGCATTAAGGCGAGTTCTAACGTTGGCCATCCGTTAAAAATACTTCTAAATGAAGGAATTATCAATACATGCAAGATACTATTCTAGAATTGTTATGTAAATTAGATTTTACCTCATTATTCACCCATGGTTCCCACAACCCTAGTTATGGAGTTTAGTTACCCATAGTCATATTCACAATATTCATATATTTAATATAAGAATTCATGCACTTCCTTCAATGAGAAAGAATAAAATCCAGGAGTTCACTTGATTAATCAACAAATGCACCAACAATCAATTCCAAAAAAAGTGTATCAAGTACTGAAATTTATCGAGAACTAAAGTTTCTCCAAAAGTATAACAATCACAAAGTCTAATATCTAGGAGCCTAACAACAAAGATTCCAACTCCAAAAACGAAATTTTTCAAATTTTTATAAAAAAAAAACCTAATAAAAGAAGGACTCTTATTGCTGAAAATCTGTCAAAACGCGTCCTAGTCGGCGGGCCGTCGTGGTCACGACGGGATGTCATGGACTACGGCATCTTATACTTTACAAATCCTTTTGCTGCTTTCTTCATTACCCTCGATGAACAGGTATGACAGACCGTTCTAGGCACGACAATCCGTCAAGTGTCTCCGTTCCATAACACTTAAACTTCGTGGAATTCGGTTACAGGTACTACTCTCTAATCATCACGACGAACAAGCAGGACGGACCCTCGTGTCTATAATGGTCCTTCATGAACTTCGTAATCACACAATTAGGTCAGACTTCCCCATCTTCCTTAAGCAGCTTCACTACGATGCCACCTACGGACCGTCACAAGCTCGACGAACCGTCACAAGCCCCGTAGGTGGTAACTTTTCTGTATTTCTTGCTCAAAATCATCCGCGTTCATCTTTAGATAGATTTCCTGCAAATAAAGAGAAACTTACATAAAAATCAATACAAAAAGGCTTTTGGAAACACACTAAACTTAAGGAAAAAGCATTAAAAATACCGTGAAACCACGGTGTATCAATTATCCTAACAAACACCTTTGGTATCATTCATTTCATCTTGTGCATTACTGAGCCTCGCCTCATTCTTTCTTTGGGAACTTTAACTTTAACCAACATAGATGATGTGAGCTCCATGAAATCCAATGTCTACCCCACACCGAAAATAGGTGGAATAACCGGCCAAGGTGAAACCAAAACATGTTACCGTATATAGCGGATTGAACCCTATGTTGGCTACATAGGTTCAAAGAGTAGGAGATATAAGGAGAACCATACCCGTCTAAATGGACAGTCTCATCTCATGAGATTTACACGAACATCTGCCTTCCCTAATAAGGAATCATGACTCATAGCTAGCCAATTAGTGCTCCGTATAAAGTTCCATTACATTTATCTCACACATAATATAAGCTAGCTTCTAGCCTGAAGGCCTCATTGCTCATTAGATGATTTCTCATCACATCAATAATATTAAGTGTGTACTAATTTCAATACATTTATTAGAGAGTTTCATAGATACTAGTCTCCTCATTAACTTTACACTCTCATAGGTGAGTACGTTATTGGTAACACTTACTTAGGCTCATCTAAGATTGATATCGTCTTTCACATTAGCCTCTTATCATGTTGTCACCACGTTCATCAACTTTAGCATATTAGCTCATCATAATTACTCACCCCTTTTACGTGAATGTTCATTTCATTATATGCTAATGCACTTGGCCTTTTAGTGTATTTCACACCCTTACTTAACCCTCCTGGGGTCAAATCAATTCATCACATACATCTTAGGTTCACTTTCGTTTAACGTACGCTGGACTTATGAACCCATACGTGCACGCCATGAGGCTTCATTCATAATTTGCCTAAGTGATTTATACTTACCCATGTTTATATGGTACAAGACTTATGCATCTTGTAGGTATGCCAAGGTCTCAATTTTAATTCATATAGGAAAAAATTCAATAAATATTTAATCACTTAAGACTTATGTGTCAATATGGAAATTAGTTAAAGGAACCCAATTTCGAATCCCTTTTATAATACTTATTTTTTTTTATAAATTCTTGATTTTAAATTCTTGGCTTGGGGGACTGAGATCGAATCTACACACCTACACTTCCTTTCATTGTTTTCTTCAATTTGTCTTAAACATTTCGTCTTGGAGACCCAAGATCGAATCCCCACGCCAACATCCCTTTTATTTTCTTTCTTTACTTAATTCTTCCATTTAGACCGAGAGGATGTGGGATCGATCCTTCACAACCTCATTTTTCTTTTATTTAATTTTTCTCCTAACATCCATATCTATCCGAGAGTTTGTGGATTCGATGCCCACACACCTAATTTTAGTTATGATCCCTTTTTCTCTTGTTGCTTCACCAGCCTTACCCCATTTCGAATCCCCCCTCACCTCACTTTAAATATTAATTTTTTCAACAGCCTTAATATAGTGAGGTCTCGGGTTTAATCCATGATGACCTCATTTTTTTAGAAAAAATAAATCTCCAATTCTTCAAGTAACTTAGCCGAAACCAAATTTCCAGCAAATCTGGAAAGTTGATCACGCTTTCCAGTCCATTTCCTCAACATTTTAAACTTCAGATCTTTGGAAAATTCATTGGACATTTCGTAAGTTTATTTTGTGCATTTTCGTGCTTACGTCTAATCATGGGTTTTCAATCAATTCAGCAACATTACACCACTTATGAACATTACGATTTACTTCAAGTAATTTCACACAAAACATAGGAATTTTACATGCATATTACACACTTCAACCAGTGACCAAGGTCACGGAATACACAATGCATACACAAGTTTAATACATAGTTTCGAAAAGCATGTTTATTACTTACATAAATCAGAATATACATTAATAATGAACATAATAAGCACAAAAACACATCACATCCATAAATTCTACTAGCAAAGCATACCCAACCTACAAAATTCTATGGGAGCAAGTGACAAGGACATGCAACGGGGAACATTCCTAGTTTGCGGATTAGAATTTTACTGAATCGTAGGGGTCTCTTGGGAAAGGAACCAAGAGGGAGAAAAACCCATACCCTTTTGTCGATGAAAACCCTCCAAATCTTCTCCATTGGCAGCCCATTCCATGACACCAAATCCTCTCCACCAAACTTCAAGCACAACCCGTCGTGAACATTGTTTTTTTTTTTTTGCTTTTCGTCTTTAGTTTAGTTTTTCTTTTGAGTTTTAACATTCAAGTTATTCAAAAGTGATGAACTTTTGATTTTGTTCTTTTTACTTACAATGAACGTGATAATGACAGTAAATTAGCGCGATAAAGAGAGTGGATAGAGATGGGAGAAAGTGTAGAAGTAGGAGTTTTAGTTGAAGAATTAGTAAAACTAGGACTCCTTGACATTTACTATTAAAAATCTGATTTGTTTAAAGGCTTAGGTTAAATGACTAATCATTCCCTTACTTAAATAAGACAATTAATATAAATCAATTAGATTTAACATTGCTTCCACCAAGGATCGAACCCGGGTGAAGCTTAACTTGCGAAAAGGGTCAAATTCGACCAAACATACCTGAATTGTCCACCTTTTTATATTAGTTAATTAATTATATATATATTTAATGTATTTACAATACCACCCCTAACCTGGAAAAGACCATTTTACCCCTAGACCCTCCAAACTTATGATTACCAATTTCAAGTCCTGTTAAGACTCATTGTGGTGAATCTTAATATTTTGGTGCACTACATGGCTGGAACCAACCTTGCCTAGATCAACTAACTCACCAAGTTAGGTTGATCGGCTAGTGCATAGGTTTTGAGGTATCATTCCATGCACATCAACCATGTGGACCCGGTAATATCTAGCCATTCAAGGTAAATTTAGGCCTTACTTAGCATAGTCATTATCGGGTTGTTACACCATACCGGAAAGAGCTGTTTCACTTCTACAGTGAACCAAATATTTTCTTTCAAAATTTAACCGACATAGATCATTTGAGATAAACATGAAATCCGCTGTCTTCCCCACACTGAAAAGATGTGGAATCACCGGCCAAAGTAAAATCGTATCATACCTAGCTCGCTTAGGTGGAATACACTAGGTGATCCCTATGTTGGCAACTTAGTTTGAAGACTAGGTGACATACGGAAACTACATATCCACCTTTATGGTAGCCTTATCTCCTGGGACCTACGTGTGCTTGCACAAGCTCATTGCTAGTCTATCAGTGCTATGCTCAACTTTTTTTCCTTTACATCTTTAATTGTTTACTCAAACATTATCGCCGTTGCTTTCCTTGGTCACACTGTATCTAGCGAAGGAATCCTAGTTGATTCACATAAGATATAAGTACTGAAGTAATTGCACAGACCTACCTCTACTACAGATATCAGAAGTTTCATAGGTATAATGGGATATTATAAAATGTTCGTGGCAATATTCTTATCCATAGCCTCACCATTGACTAGGTTACCTCATAAGATGGTCAATTTTAAAAAAGTACATGATTGTGAGAAAAGCTTTGTAGAATTAAAAACTAGATTGACTACAAATCTTGTCTTGACTCTACTAAAGGGTTCAAATAGTTATGTGATCTATTGTGATGCATCAAGAGTTGGCCTAGGTTGTGTGTTGATGCAACAAGATAAGGTTATAGCGTATGATCCTCGATAGCTTAAGGTGCATGAGAAGAACTATCCCACTCATGACCTCCAGCTTGCAGCACCAAAGATATGGAGACACTACTTGTATGGTGTGCATGTAGATATATTTATTCATCATAGAGCCTTCAGTATGTGTTCATCCAAAAAGAGATGAATCTTCGCCTGAGGAGATGGATTAAGTTCCTTAAGGATTATGATATGAGTGTGCATTATCATCCTGTAAAGACGAATGTAGTAGCATATGCGCTTAGAAGATCATCTACGGGTAGTGTAGCTCATGTTGAGGAAGAAAAGAAGGAGCTAGTGAAGGACATTCACAAGCTTGCTCTCATTAGAGTTCATTTTATGATCATGTCAGACAGTTGAGTAAGAGTTTAGAATAAAGGAGAATCTTCTTCGGTAGTTGGGGTTAAGGGAAAGCAAGACAGACATCCAACCTTGTTTGAACTTAAGGATGCAGCCAACGATTAGAGAGTGGAGGTTTTCTCCCAAGGGGGAATTGGTGTACTTCGCTACCAGGGTTGATTCTGTGTTCCTAATGTGGGTAAGTTGATAAAACATATCCTTGTAAAAGCCCATAACTCCAGATAATTTTTTTACCCAGGTTCCACTAAGATGTATCGTGATCTGCCGGAAGTCTATTGGTGGAATGGCATGTAGAGGGATGTAGTAGATTTTCTGAGTAAGTGCCCCGATTGCAGGCAAATAAAGGTTGAACATCAGAAATCAGGAGGTATGACTCAAGAGATCGATATTCCTACTTTGAAGTGGGAAGTAACTAATATGGATTTCATCACAGTGTTACCTCGTACTCACAGACAACATGACTAAATATGGGTGATAGTCTGATAGGATGATTAAGTCTTCTCGCTTTTTAGCGGTAAAAACTACAGATTCGGCAGAGGAATATGCAAAGCTATACATTAATTAAATTGTGAGGATGCATGGGGTTCCTTTGTCTATTATCTCAAATAGAGGTCCTCAATTTAACTCTAATTTCTGGAAGTAATTTCAGAAGGGTCGTAGTACTCAAGTTAACCTATTGAAGCGCGTAGAACAAGACCGCTTAACCCTTCATACTCAATCAAACCAACTTGGTGAGTTAGTTGAGATAGGAAAGATTAGGTCTAGCCATGTGGGGCACCCGAATATGAATATCTACCCGAATGAGTCTTAACTGGACATAAAAAGGTGTAATCTTATGTTTGGAGGGTCTAGGGGTAAAATGTGTCTTTTTCCAGGCTAAGGGTTGCATTGTAATTATCCTAAATATTTAATAAATTAATTAATTAATATGATGGAGGGGAAATTTGAATAGAAAGGGCCGAAATTAGCCCTTTGAGTTAAATCTTGCTCCACCCAGGTGCGAACCTAGGCAGGAACAGGGATTTAATTTTATAATTTATTTGGTGAATTAGTTTAATTAATTAATATTCAATTGGTTTTTTAAGAAAAAGGAAAAGTTATATTTTTTATTTATTAATTATTAATTAATCCTAATTTCACTAAGCCTCTCCCTTATCTCCTAATCCTAAGCCAACTCTCCCACAAGTTTCTCACCACTTCTCTCTCTCACATCACGATCTGCCATCAACCAAAACAACAAGAGCAGAATGTAAATGCAAAATTTCATCAAGAACTTGGAAGCTAAAAACTCGAAGGCAAAACAAGCTTAAAAACGAAAAGTAAAAACCAATATCTCGACGGATTTTTCTTGTGGTTTCGGTGGTGAGGCGTTTGCTTAGTGGGGAAATAGGCAGCATGTTGAATCACTTTTGAACAACTTCAGTTATGGGTTTTCTTCCCTCTTGGTCCCATTCGCATGATAACAGTAAGTTCAGCTTAATTCCTGTCAAAAACTAAGGTTGTCCCCGTTGCATGCCCCTGTCATTATATCCTTTGAAAGATTAATGTATGCGTTGGTATGATTTTTGGTGGATGATTTTAGGTCTGGTTGTACGTGTTGTAATGTGTATTTGGAATTAGATAGACATGAAGAAAATGTATCCGAAAATGTGTAATATGTTTACTTATGAGTGTACATGTGTATTGTAACTTGGTCTCGGCTAAGACCATGAAATTTGGCATGATTAAATTGGTGTATTTTACGTGTATGAATTTGTTAAAAAACGTGATGTTCATTTCAGTTCAAGGTTTCTGAATTAAGTAAAAATTCTTGAGTGAAAATAATCTAGAAATGCACCTAAAGATCTCTCTAAAAACTACTCGAAATGTTTTAATGCTTAACGTGAAATAGGCTGAGAAAATGGACTACAAAAGGTGATCAAATTCTTAAAAGTAACCACGAAAACTTACCTAAAGATGCACTAGATTTTCCACGAAAATTTATCCTATATCTAACATTTAAAAGTTGACCAAAAATATAGACTGCAACGAGGGTGAAAAAATTTCAAGCATTCTGGAATTTTTTTTTTTGGCAGCATACTGTAAATACTCACGTAAAAAAAATTATGATTGAGGTTAGTGGGGATTGAACTCAAGACCTCACCATATAAAAATTATAAAAAAAAATGTGATAAGGGGAATTCGAAATAGGGTAAAGATTAAGTGAATAATTAAGGGGGAAAACAAAAGAAAGTGAGGAATGTTGGGTTCGAACCCACAACCTCTTGGATTGATGAAGGAGATAGGAAAAAATGATATAAAGGAATAATAAAAAAATGAGATACGTGTGATTAGAACCCACAACCTCTTGGCAGAATGAGCAGGTAAGGAGAAAATGCATTTAAAATAAGGTGAGGTTGTGGGGGTTTGATCCCACACCCTCTTAATCTAAACGAATAAAGCAAGTAAAAAAATAAAATTAATGTGGGCGTGGGGGTTCGATCTTTGGTCCCCCGGGTCGAACCGTTTAAGGCAAAAATCAAAAAAAAAAGAGAAAGAAAGTGTAGGTGTGGGGTATTGATCTCGGATTCCCTAGCCAAATGGTTTATGACACGAAAATCATAAACAAGATTAACTTAGTGTTATACAATCCTACGTGATGAAATACTTAATTAATGCTTCCTATAGGAATCAAATTAAGACCTTGGCATACTTACAAGATGCAAAAGTCTTGTACCACATAATCTTGAGCAATATAAATCGCTTAAGTAAACTATGAATGAAGCCTCATGGCTTGTGTGTGTGGACTCATAAGTCCAGCATACGTTATAAAAAAAAGTGAACCTAAGATGTTATGTGATGAATGATGAGACCCCAGAAGTGTTTAGTAAGAGTGTGAACACACTAAAATTCCAAGTGCATTGGCATATGATGAAAAGAACATTCACGTAAAGCGGTGAGTAATTATGAAGAGTTAATGTGCTAAAGTTAAAGAATGTGGTGACAACTTGATAAGAGACTAAATCAAAAGATTAGAGGAATCTCAAATGAGGCTAAGTAAATGTTACCGTGACGTACTCACATATGAGAGTGTAAAGTTAATGATGAGACCAGTCTCTATGAACACTATAATGAATGTATTGAAGTTAATTCATATTTAATACTAATGATGAGATGTGAAATCATTTAATGAGCTAGGAAAACCTCATGCTAGAATCCAACTTCTATGATATAAGAGATGAATGTAATGCAACTTTATGCTAAGCACTGATATGCTAGCTATGAATTGCGATTCCTTCTTTAGGGAAGGCAGAGGTTCGTGTAATTCTCATAAGATGAGACTATCAGTTTAGATGGGTATGGGTCTCTTTATATCTCCTATTCCTTGAACCTTTACTGCCAATATAGAGTTCTATTAGGGTTAGACTCCCTATATACGCTAGCATGTTTTGGCTCACTTTGGCCTGTGATTCCACCTCTTTTCGGCGTGGGGTTAAACACTGGATTTCATGATGATCACATAATCTATGTCAGTTGAGGCTATAGTTACCTAATAAATAATGAGGCCAACCTCAAATATTGTACATAGTAAAATGAACGATACCAAATTTTTTAAGAAAGGATAATCAAGAGGTGAGCTAGACTTAAGTAATGACACTAGGTCATTCTTGGTCATTGCACAGCGAACCCGATGAAAGTATAAAACTACATCCTAGGTATGGTTGGTGTTTACGCTAGCTTAGGAACGAATGAAAATGAAGTACGTATGAATGAATGAAGAAACTCTGTGTTTGCTAAAGAAGGCTCCCTAGTTGAGGTCCCATATGTTGAGCCCTTATTTTCGGAAGTCCTAATGTCAAGTCCATGATTCCAAGGTCTCATGGGATATGAAGGAATGATATGAACGATGTGATATGATATGTGCAATAGGTTATATGTTGTTTGCAAAATGATATGTATGTTGATGCATGTTACTCCATCGCATGAATTTTCCTAGTATGATTTTGCATGTCCACTTACTTGATTTTCCATAACTCAAATCGTTAGGAGAGAGATCTTCTTAATCATGCATGTCCTTGGTATGTGCTTTCATATACCCATACTTTGTACGAATGTGTAATAATCTAATACAATTCTCATCTTCTAGGTGCAGGTGCAACTGGATGATAAAGCTTACGGGTGGACGCTGAAATTATCCGAACTTGGGGCATTCATCAAGACTTGGTAGGCCCTCTTTCTATACAGGATGCCTATCTTTTATATTCTAGCTTAGATTCAGGCATCAGCTAATGGAGTATGTTCTTCTAGTGTTTCTTTCCCAGTTATTTTTAGATATTTTATTGGTGCCATTTTGGAAAATCTATATTTTTATACAGATATGACTATGTCTTTCATTTGATTATCTTGATATTAGATGGTTGTTGTGAAAGGCTACTGAGTTTATATAGCTAGTCTTATATGAGGTCAATGTTTCTCTATATGAAGTCTAAGTAAACAAAAAGTTAAAAATTATCAACTAAAATTAACCTAGATGATGTAACTATGACGGATGTAGGCTTGTCTGCGTCCTTTGAGAGGTCAACAACGCTGGTTTCATCTCGGGTCTAGTCTCAACCACATCGAGTAGTTTCTATGTCCTGGTAGTTAAGTGCAGCACTATCCTAAATTAGAGACTACATGATGCGTACGAAAGATTCTTTTCTTCTAATTATCGTTCCTTCTCTAACGACTAATTTCTTGGTGTTATGAGCGCATCTGACATCAATTCTTATATTTTTTAGAAAATGAACACAAGAAGAAATACTGGTTGGGGAAGAGTAGAAGCAGTTGCTGTGGATAACAAAGTTCCACCCTTGTTAACTCAGTTGGGTTGATTGATGCGGAGGTGTGGACCTCTTTGGATCAGATTGCTCATGCCATCACTATGTAATCCTAGGCTATGATGACCCAGGACAACAGACAGGATGTTCAACGGGAGAACCTATACACACGTAGTATGGCAGACAGACTACGGGACTTCACGAGGATGAATCCTCCAATATTAACAGGGTCCAAGACATCAGAGGATCTTCAAGAGTTTATTGATGAGGTGCATAAGATTTTTGTTGCTATTGGGGCCACAGATACTGAAAAGGATGAGCTGGCTTCCTACCAGCTCAAGGATGTTGCATAGTCTTGGTGCAAGATGTGGCAGGATAGCCGAGCTTTAGGCAGGGGTCCTGTCTCGTGGGAGCTGTTTAAGACTGCCTTCCTAGATAGATTCTTCCCCAGGGAGATGAAGGAGGCAAAGGTTGAGGATTTTATCAACCTTAAACAGGGATCGATGATAGTCAGGGAGTATTCGCTAAAGTTTGTTAAATTGTCCAGGTATGCCACATCACTTGTATCTTACAGCAGGGATGAGATGAGTGGGTTCCTCATGAGAATCTTAGGAGATATGGAGGATGATTGTAGGTATGAGATGCTCCACGATAGCATGGACCTCTCCAAGTTGATGGTACAAAACCAGCAGGTAAAGGACAACAAGTGGAAGAGGGGGGTCCGTAAGGATAGTAGGCCTAAACCTTCTGTACAGGCAGGTCCTAGTAATGGTGGCGGCAGGAATAAATTCAGCATCCGTGAGCAGCTAATATTTTAAAAGGGGCATCAGAGATCAGGAAAATCTAACTCTCAAAGGATTGAATCACCTAGAGGAGGCAGACCCGGGCCAAAGAAGGGCAATAGAGGTGATTTGCAGCATCCCAAAAGGGAGTGTGCCAAGTGTGACCTTACTCACAGTGCAAAGTGCAGACAGGGCACTTATTCCTTGTTCAGTCGTGGGAAGAGCTGGCACATGGTCAAAGACTGTCCACAGAATAGGGGTCAGGCTGGTCGAATGCTCAGTCTAGGCCTAATCCACAAGGTGCAGCAACAGTCGAGCCTCCTAAGAGGAACATATTCTACGCCATGAAGGAAAGGGAGGAGCAGGAGAAGTCCGCTGATGTGGTCACTGCTATGCTGCAAGTATTCTCAACTTCTATTTATTCCTTACTTGATCCATGGTCTACGATTTTCTTTGTAACTCCTTTACTCGCTCTCACTTTTGAGATATTGCCTCAAGTTTTGCATGATCCTTTAGTGGTTAGTACACCTTTAGGAGAAAATGTAAGAGCTGATAGAGCGTACAAGGATTGCCCAATAGTTGTATGTGGTAGGACTATGTGTGGAGACTTGGCTTAGTTATCTATGAACGATTTTGACATCATTTTGTCATGGGCAGGCTTCATCGTTGCTATGCTTGTGTGGATTGTCGTAGTAGGGTTGTGAGTTCTGGTTTCCCTAATGAAGTAGATCTCGTGTTGGAGATGTGCAACTCTAATCATCCTAATCCCATGATTTCAAACCTTAAAGTCAATAAAATGATGTCCAAGGGCTTACTATGTCATCTTGTGGGTGTTAATGATCTAGATCATTACATTCTTCCATAGACTCAGTGCCTGTAGTGAATGGGTTCC
Organism: Solanum pennellii; assembly: GCF_001406875.1. Classification (NCBI taxonomy): domain Eukaryota; kingdom Viridiplantae; phylum Streptophyta; class Magnoliopsida; order Solanales; family Solanaceae; genus Solanum; species Solanum pennellii. The sequence goes on from NC_028643.1 coordinate 36,450,014, forward strand.
CATATGTGTTTCTTGCTGATTAGTCTGGAGTTCCTCCCCCTCGAGAGATTGACTTTAGTATCGACTTAGAACCCGACACTAAACAAATTTTGATTCCTCCTTACAGAATGGCTCCAGCTGAACTCAATGAAATCAAGTTGCAGTCAAAAGATCTCCATCATAAGGGTTTCATTCAGCCAAGCATATTCCCTTGGGGCGCTTTAGTGTTGTTTGTGAAAAAGAAAGATGGAAACCTTAGAATGTGTTTCAATTATCGGTAGATCAATAAAGTAATTATCAAGAATAAGTATCCACTTCCAAGGATAGATGACTTGTTCAATAAATTTCAAGGGTCTAGTTTCTTCTAGAAGATTGATCTTCGTCCAGTGTACTATCAGCTTAGTGTTAATTATGAAGTTATCCCAAAGACAACCTTTAATACCCGTGATTTTCATTATGAGTTCCTAGTCATGTCATTTGGTCTCACTAAAGCACCAGCTGCATTTATGGATCTCATGAACAGGTTCTTCCGTGAATACCTTGAATCTTTCGTCATAATATTAATTGATGACATTCTCATCTACTCTAGGACCAAGGAAGATCATGAACAACATCTGAGACTAACATTGCATGTACTTAGACAACATCAGCTATATGCCAAATTCAGCAAGTGTGAATTATGGCTTTGATCAGTGACCTTCCTAGGTCATGTTGTGTCCGACAAAGGTGTGAAGGTAGACCCCAGGAAGTCTGAGGCTTTTAAGAACTTGAAAAAACCTTCTACTCCCACTGATATCCGTAGATTCTTGGGATTGGGTGGTTATTATCCCAGGCTCGTGGAGGTATTTTCTTCCAATGTTGCCCCACTCACATCTTTGACGAAGGAGAAAGTCAAGTTTGAATGGGCGGAGACTTGCGAGAATAGTTCCAGGAGCTCAAGGACAGACTCACTTTAGCCCCGGTGCTTACTTTTCCTATGTGTAGTGAGAGTTACACTGTTTATTGTGATGAATCTAGGGTTTTTTGGATTGTTTTTTTATGTAGGGTTGTAAGGTGATAGCTTATCGTCCAGATAACTTAAGGTTCATGAATATAATTATCCCACTCATGACCTGGAGTTGGGAGCTTTGGTGTTTGCACTTAAACTGTGGATGCACTATTTGTATGGAGTGCATGTGGATGTGTTCACAGACAACAAAAGTCTCCAATACGTGTTCACGTAGAGGGAGTTGAACCTACTTCAATGGAAATGGTTGGAGCTGTAGAAGGACTATGACATGAATGTCCACTACCATCAAGGTAAGGCTAATGTTGTAGCTGATTCTTTGAGCAGGATAAGCATGGAGAGTACAGCCTACATCGAGGATGAGAAGAAGGAGTTGGTGAATGATGTACACAGACTGGCAAAACTGGGTGTGCGGTTTTTTTATTGTACTAGGGGAGGTGTATCAGTTCATCCTATTTCTAAATCATCCTTGCTAGTTGAAGTCAAGAAGGGTCAGCACTTTGATCCTGTGTTGATGGAGTTGAAGGACTCAGTGTGGGAAAAATGAATAAGTCTTTTGCTCTGGGAGGTGACGGCATACTTAGTACCAGGATAGGCTGTATGTACCAGATGTGGAGGACTTGCACACAAAAATTGTTACAAAAACCCATGGTTCCAAATATTCGATACATCTAGGTTCCACAAAGATGTATCATGATCTTAAGAAGATCTGTTGGTGGGTTGTCATGAAGAAGGACATTGCAGAATCTGTGGCCAAGAGTCCTAATTGTTAACAGGTTAAGGGAGAACATCTTAAGCCTTACGTTCTTACTCAGATGATCGAGGTTCAAACTTGGTAGTGGGAGGCCATTAATATGGACTGTACGGATGGTCTTCAGAAGACTAGGAGACAGCATTACTCCATATGGGTTATTGTGGATGGGATGACTAAGTCAGCCTACTTTATCCCTGTGAAGTCTACTTACAGAGCCGAGGATTATGCGAGACTTTACATTGATGAGATTGTGATATGGCATGGGATTCCTTTGTCTATCATTTCAGATAGAGGATCTCATTTCACTTCACATTTCTTGAGATCCTACAAGAAGAGCTTAGGCACGCAGGTAAAGCTTAGAACTACCTTTCATCCTCAGACTGATGTGCAGGCAGAGCGCACCATTCAGACAGTGGAGGACATGTTTAGAGCGTGTGTGATTGACTTCATAGGTGTTGGGACGACCATTTTTTTATGGAGTTCTCGTATAATAACAGTTATCACTCCAGCATTGGGATGACACTGTTTGAGGCACTGTGTGGTAGAAGGTGTAGGTTTCCGGTTTCGGGGTTCGAGGTTGGATAGTCATCCATTTTGGGTCCAGAGGTCATTCATGAAGCCTTAGAAAAGGTCATGGTTATTAAGGACAGATTGACAACAATAGAAAACAACCCTTAGAGTTTGATGTTGGTGACCAGGACTTTTGTGAAATATCAACTATGAAGGGGGTGATGAGGTTTGGCAGGAAGGGGACGTTAAGTTCGAGGTATATTGGGCAATATGAGATCCTACAGCGTGTGGGTGAGGTGGCCTATGATTTGGCATTTCCTGCGGAGCTAGCTTTTGTTCTTCCAGTTTTTCATATCTCTATGTTAAAGAAGTGCCTAGGTGATCCAGCATCGATTCTACCTGTTGAAGGTTTGGGGGTTGATGAATACTTGTCCTATGAGAAGGTACTTGTTGAGATTTTAGACAGACATATCAAGCGGCTGAGGAACAAGGAGATTTCCACAGTGAAGGTATTGTGTAAGAATCATCTTTTTTAGGGTGGTACCTGCGAGGGTGAGGCCGATATAAGATCCTTCTACCCTCATCTTTTCAACCTATTTAGTTTAGAATTCCTGCTCTTAAGTCTAAGTTACCTTATCTTCTCTGTTCTTGGTTGTTATTGCATGACTCTTTATACTACCTATGTTATGATAGGATTGGCGTTGTGCTAGATTATAAGAAGTGTCATTCGGGGATGAATGTTCCTAAGGGGGTGGGGATAATGTAACAACCCTAAAAAAATGTTTATGCGAAGTAATTCTTAATGTGTCTAGAATGCCTACATTAGACCGGGTTCAAACGGATTGATGCACGTAGAACCAGACCTCTGAACCCTTGCAACAGCCAAGCAAACAAACATTGTGAGTAAGTATATCTAGGAAATGTTTGGTCCAGCCATGTAGAGCACCTGAATATGAAGATCTACCCGGATGAGTCTTAACAAGACTTAAAAAGGGGTAATCTTAAGTTTGGACGTTCTAGGGGTAAAATGGTCCTTTTCCAGGCTAATGGTAGTATTGTAATTACACTAATTAATTAATATGGTGGAGGGGCAATTTGGGTAGAAAGGGCTGAAATTGGCCCTTTGAGTGAAATCTTGCTTCACTCGGGTTCAAACCTAGGTGGGAGCAATGATTTTATCTGATTATATTATTTGGTGAATTAATTTGATTAATTAATATTAAATTTCTGATTTAAGAAAAATGAAAAGTCAGATTTTTATTTATTAATTATTAATTAATCCTAATTTGAGTAAGTCTCTCTCTTCTCTCCTAATCCTAAGCCAACTCTCCCACACGTTTCTCATCACTTCTCTTTCTCACTGCACGATCTTCCATCTACTAAAACAACTAGAGCAGAACGTAAATGCAAAATTTCATCAAGAACTTGAAAGAAAAAAACTCAAAGGAGAAAAACAAGTTTAAAAATGAAAAGTAAAAATCAATTTCTCGATGGATTTTGGTTGTGGTTTTGGTGGTGAGGCGTTGGCTTAGTGGGGAAATAGGAAGCACGTTGAATCACTTTTGAACAACTTCAGGTATGCGTTTTATTCCCTCTTGGTACCTTTACCATGAGACCCCTAAGTTCGCTTAATTCCAGTCAAAACTAAGGTTGTCCTCGTTGCATGCCGATGTCATTAGATCCTTTGAACGATTCAAGTATGCGTTCGTATGACTTCTGGTATATGATCTTAGGTATGGTTGTGATTAAGTGTTTGAATATGTATTCGTAATTATATATAAATGAAGAAAATGTCTCAGAAAATGTGTGATCTATTAACTTGTGAGTGCACGTCTGTACTGTAACTTGGTCTCGTTTAAGAGCATGAAATTTGGCATCGTTAAATTTTAGTATTTTACGTGTATGAATATGTTAATAATGTGATGTTCATATAATTTCAAGTTTTCTGAATTAAATAAAAATTCTTGACTGAATGTAATCTTGAAAATGTACCTATAGATCTCCCTAAAAACTACTCGAAATGTCTTAATGTTTAATGTGAAGGAGTGTGAGAAAATGGACTGCAAAAAGGTGATTAAATTCTCGAAAGTAACAATAAAAACTAACATAATGATGCACTAGATTTTACACGAAAATTTATCATAAATCTAACATTTAAAAATTGAGAAAAAAATGGACTTCATAGAGGGTGAACAAATTTCCAGCATTCTTGAAATTTATTTTTTTGGCAGCATACTGTAAAAAGTCACGTTAAAAAAAAATTAATGCTTGAGGTCAGTGGCTATTGAATCAAATACCTCATCATATACATGTTATAAAAATAAAAAAATGTGATAAGGGAGATTCGAAATGGGCTAAAGTTCAGGTGATAAATTAAGGGACAAAATGTGAGAAAATGAAGTGAGGCGTGTGGGGTTCAAACACAAAACCTCTTGGATGGATGAAGGAGAGAGGAGAAAATTTTTATAAAGGAATAATAAAAAAATGAGGCATGTGGGATTCGAACACACAATCTCTTCGAGAAAATGCAATTAATATAAGCTAACGCTGTGGGGGTTCGATCCCACACCCTCTTAATCTAAACGAATGAAGAAATTAAATAAAGGAGAATGAAAAGAATGTGACTGTGGGGGTTCGATATTGGGTCCCCCAGGCTTAATTGTTTGAGGCAAAAAAAAAAGGGTAGGTGTGGGGAATTGATCTCGGATTCCCTAGCCAAAGGGTTTATGACAACTAAAAACATAAAGAAAATTATCTAAGTGTTATATTAGGGATTTGAAATAGGGTTCCCTTTCCCATTTCTGTATTGACACATATGTCTTACAAGTGTTATACAAGGGAATTAAATTGAGACATTGGCATACTTAAAAAATGCATAAGTCTTGAACCACATAATCTTGGCTTGTGTGTCTGGACTCATAAGTCCAACATAAGTTAAAAACGCCGGTCTCATCTGGGGTCGAGAATCTAGGTGTGGAACACGCTTCACAACTCACTCAAGTGAACCTTAGAATCACCTTGGATAGGAAGATCTCATGATTGTATGTTTGATGTCTTGTAAATGTATGTTGATCTCATTATAGGTTGTCTTAATGATCGTTTAGGTATGCTTAGAGAGGGTGTGTGGGCTGTCTCTCTTTGTCCTACTTATGTGAGTCTCAGGATAGATTTAACTGAGGGAATTATATGCTAAAAGGTTTGTAAAATGAAGTGAATGAAACTTCACTCTAATAGTGAAGTGAGTTCATTGTAGAGAGAAGTGAATTCACTATAATGTTTCTTAATCTAAGTTGTTAAATGTTGTTATTATAATTATAGTATGATGTCTTAATGAATATTCATGAAAAGAATTTCATTTAATAAATGTCCCTTTTTCATGGTTTTTGAATAGCTTCCATACTGAATACATTTAATGTGCTAACCCCTTGTTTTCCCTTTATGACTAAAGTGTAGGGAATTGGAAGTCTTGATTTGCCATGGAGGATGGATAGGTTTCTAATGATTTGAAGATTATGTAATGGTGAGTCCTCACCTATTTGAGGACAATATCCACAAGTTTCATATGTCTTGTCTTTAATTTTAGGCCAAAGTCATATTCAGCCACTCAAATTTGTCCCGATTATTCACTTAGACACCTCAACTAGACGTACTACCTATTGAATACCTCAACCACCCCAGATTTGAACCGTAAAACCTTTTTTGCCTACATTGCAAATCGTTTGTGATTCACTCAAATGGAGTGCGTGCATTTGTTTTTCTCTCATATTTTACCATGCCTACATGGCACCAACGTAAACATTATACTTCAATGTTAAAGTTTAAGTGAAATCGCCAATTCCTCTTCCCCAATTTCTCTTCCCCAAAATCCATTTAGAACCCTAAATCTTCAATTCTCTCTTCTTCTCTAAATGTCCAAGTTTCTCTCTTCATCGCTAAATATCCAAGTTTCGCTCTTCTTCTCTAAATCGATTCTTATTAACCAAATGTCGTAAATTTCAGTGAATATCGAGGAAGTTGATATATGCAAGTGTTGATATTATTGTCGACTGAAAACTTCGAGGACTCCTTTGAGCCAAGGTCGTTTATTTCTTGGATGCAAATCATCAAAGGTTTGTTATTTTTCGAAAAAAAACTGTTCTTGTTGAACTATTTGAGAAATCAATATTTTTGTATATTTATTTCGCCTTACTACTGTTATATGGTTTGTAGGAAAATGGTGGATGTGGATATTTTAGATGGATTGATTCGTCGCTTGAAAATGTTGATGAATCATCCTCAATGAATAGAATCATAGACGGTCAAAATCCTATTGATCGACTAAAGAAAAAAGTGAAAGAGCTTGAAGAAGAAAAATATTCTTTGAAATTTCAATTTAATGAAAGTGAAGTGAAGGTGATGGTATTGAATTAGAAAGCTTAAGGAAGTTAAAGTCCAAAGGGATTGGGAAAATTTCAAATTTAACCGAGTTGTGATTGTTTTTCTTTGTCTACTAACTATTAAATGGTTCTTTAATATTTTGTACATGATAGTAGTTCAGGATTGTAGTACTTAATTGTTTAGTTTTGCAGTAGTTAGGTAGCTATTCTAGATCAATTAGTGATGTTTTAATTGGTATATATCCTTCATACTTAGTAACAAATTGGATGTTTGAGTTGAATTTATATCAGTTGAATTGATCACTTGCCATGTGTTTTGAATTTTTTTTCTGGAATTGAATTGATCAGTAGTCTTATTTACAAAAACAAAAGGCATGCATTGAAAGGTAGTGTAGTTGTTGTTCAAAAAGTAAGTTAATAACACAAATCCATGACTAAAAAATACATAACACACAGTAATGGAAATTAATAACACAAATGCATTGAGAGGTAAAAGAAAACCATTGTCTTACAAAATACATAGTCTTGCTAACACAAATACAATGTTTAAAAATACATTATACGAATGTTCAAATAAACCAAAGAGTAAATTTTGTTTTCATTTAACATGGGACAAAATCATAACAACTTCCCAAATGAACTACTTCCATTTTTTCTTTTAAGTTTTCATTTGTTGTAATTGTGAGATGCTGACTGCATCTTTTCCCTTCCAGTTTAGGCCACGTGATTTAAAACCAATGTCTATATTGGTTGGTGAAGCACTCTTCAATGTTGTTGGCCCATGAAGAATCTTCTCACTTGATGTACCAGGCTGCAATATAAGATAGAAAGTGTAAAATAAGGCTAGATTATAAGGCTATAAAATATACACTAAAACAGGTAAACATGTTAACTGAACATACATTAAATACTTGGGCTGCAGTTGTAGGATTAGAGTAAACACAAAACAAGTTGCAGGCCTTCTGTTTTCTCTAGTAGGAGCAGCAAATGAGGCAGAACTGTATGGCCTCTTGTGACCTGATAAAGGTTGCAATTCACTAGAAGAACTATCCCTTTATGAAACATATGGGGTTCCTCTTGCATTAGCTTTTTTTATTTCCAATCCACTTCCAGTTTCAACTTGAACCCTATTTTGAGTAGGTCTTGGCACAGATGTTGTGTCAGCACAAATAAAAGTTGGTTGACTTGATTGTGTAATTGCATATGTGGTTCTGGAAGTAGAATGTGATGGACCTCCCATTGTAGATGGACCTCCCATTGTAGACTATATAACATAAATAATGATATATAAAACTTGGAGAACAAACTTAAAATGCAAATGAATTTTTAAAGGCTAGCCATTATCTAATCTTACTATTGTTTGGGTAGTTCTTGGCACAAATCTTGGCACAACACTGGTATCAGAACAAACAGAACTTTGTGTTCTAACCTGTTGAAAAAAAATAAGTACATATTAAAAACTATCTAAATGAAAATTAATGCAAATGAATATGTAAAGCAAATCTTACTCTTGTTTGACAATAACTTTGTTGGCTGTTTCCTTGACTTGTAGGTTGAGAAGTGCTCCCCCTCCCATAATATGTCACCAAAAAATAAAACATATGATTATAAACTTTAAGCAATTTACAAATGTGAATATGACTAGTATTACTTACTCTTGCACACACAACTTTGTTATGACCAGTTTTCTCGCAAATGGAACATCTCATCTTTACCCTTTTTCTGGAAAGTCATCCCCATTTTTTGGGCTCATCCTTGATCTTTCTTCTGTTCTTGCCAGGTCTGCCTGGCATTTTTCTTGATTTTGGAGGCTCTATTGATGGATTTGTAGTTTTAGGCCACATTCTCATATTGGGTATTGGTTAGATGAAATGATTGTAAGCCTTGAGAAATGTTTCCTCAATATACTAGTGCTCTACATGTTTATCAGGATCTTGATTCATGAAATAATAAGCACAAATAGCATGAGGGCAAGGAATACCTCTCAACATCCACAACCTACAGTCACAATGCTTCTTCTCCAAGTCAAAAACAAATGAGTATTCCACATCACTAATCTCAAAACCATTCACCCCATTCAATTGAACATTACAGTTCTTTGAATACACCTTGTTTCTTTCATGTATTGACTTGCCATAGGTGCAATGTCTGATATCCATGTTTCAGAATATTTGATTATGTCTACGTGTATGTTCATCATTTTATGCCCAATATCCTCTAGCATGGTAATAATCGATTTAGGTCTAGCAGCTAAGATCCAGGAATTGAAAGTCCCACACATGTTATTTTATACAACATCACACTTGGAATGAGTCGGAAAAAAAGGTCTACACCAATTTATGGGATCATAATGTAGTAAGTCCTCTGTTATTTCCTTCTTACCTAGCTTAGACATTGCATTAACTTCTTCACAAAACTTGACTTCAAAAGAGGCCTTTGAGCATCTCCAAAACTTTTCCTTCTATCTTCTCCTTTCCAGTTAACATGCCAATTACTACATATAGGTCTAGCACACATTTTTTCTCAGCATTAGGTAACAACTCCAACAATACAGGATTAAGTCCCTAACAAAAAGTATATACAAAATAAGTGATTGGAGTAGCAAAACTAAACTAAAAAAAGAAGAAATTGTATAAAAAATACCTTTTGCATATCTGACATCACAGTCAAACCTTCACCAGTTCCCAAGTTTAGATCAGCAATTAAATAACTTATGAACTAGCTCCAACTATGTTTTGTTTTTGTATCCACAATAACCCAGGCAATGGGATACATTTGACTGATCCCATTCTTTGCAACAGCAACTAATAATTCACCCTTACAAGCTCCTTTTAGAAAACAACCATCAAATCCAATTATATTCCTACACCCCTCCAACCATCCTTGCTTAAATGCATGAAACCATACATAAAATACACAAAAAGGTTCTTCCCTGGTTCAGTTTCCTTATCATTTTTTACCCAACAAGAGCTTCCAAGATTGGTTTGTTTGATCACATCTGCATAGTCACACAATCTGGCGAATTCCTGATTCCAATCACCCATGTTTTCCCTCATAATTTTCTGTTTAGCCCTGTAACAAAGAGTCTTACCAACATAAAGAACCAATGTCTTTCTGTCCAAATCTTGAATTTCCCGAATCCTTTTGTATGGTTGAGATATAATTCTTTCCTTAAACTTTCTAGCAATAAACTTTGAATTACACAACTTATTTCTGTTTAATTGAATACAGATGTGAATAGGATGATAGTTCTTTACAATAAAATAACCTGAGTCCCTGTCAATCCAAGCATATAACAACCAATTACACTTATCATTTTTGCACTTAACCCTCACTCTATGTTTTTCATTAGGTCTTAGCTTTAACTGCCCTCTATACTATACAACATAATCTGCCACTACTTTCCTGAACTGATCTCCACTTTCAAAGACTATTCCAAGCTCAAAAATTGACACTTCACAATCTTCATCATACCTAACCTTTTTGCTTCTCCTTCTAGCAGGTATGTCTACTCCCCTAACATCATCCACATCTAGTTGTTCATCACTATCATCACTCCAACAGTCAGAGCTATCAATGTAATCTTCATCTCCACTCGATTTTCTTGCATATTTGTCAGTTTTGTTCTTTCCAATATCCTCAAAACCTCTATCTATACCACCAGCTTCTCCAACTCGTATTTCTTCAAATTTAATAGCCTTTTTTCTCTGTTTTTTGTTTCTTCTTTATTCTCTAAATTCTATCATCACGTCATCAATATATGAACAATATTTTGAAGGTATATCTAAATTTGAATCACAACTCAAGAAATCATATGCATCTTCTCCACCTAGGTTATCATCCACTTCCTCTCCTCCTAGGTTAACATGTTCACCCTCACCACCCTCACCAGTATGGTTAACAGCTTCACCCTCACCACCCTCACCACTAAGGTTACAAGCCTCACCTTCTTCATCTAAGTTAACAGCCTCACCATCTTCGCTATTAGTTAGATATCCTATAGTTACCTAAGTTTCAAGTAAGGGTTTATCAAATACATGACAGACATATACTTCAAAAGTGTCCTCATGTTTTAAGTCTTTAATAAGGTGTAGTAAATGTTGGTCAGTTCTAATTCGGATCAATTTTTTATTCAATAAATGATTCACATAAAGGCCTCTAACAGTTTCATACCCTAATTATTAAGTGTAATACAATAGTTCCAAAATGGAAAAGTGGTCCTTGATGATATACCTGAGTGCAGACACACAGTTTCCAACATAAGTAGGGACAGCCGATATCTAAGATAAGACTCCACCATGGTAAATCTTCGTAAATATGATTTCCTCCATGGTCAATTGTTAGCAGCCCCCTACAAAATATCAACCAAACCCTAGATTTAATGGAATATACTCATACAAACAACTAAAAAACAAAGGTTTAAATCATACTTTTGGGTAATAGTAAAGAATGGACAGAATATTCGCAAACCCTATATTTTTACAAAATCAGAGCTTTATGAAATTCATATCAGAAAGCATGTAAAGAAACAAAAATCAAACTTACAGGAGGATAGATCGTAACACGAAGAAGAGGAATCAAACAACAATCAAACAAGGGACTGGAATGAATCGCGAGATGGAGAGCTTCAAATCAAAAGAAATTGTGAAGTTAGAGAGCGAGAGAGAAAGAGAATTGTTCTGTGAAAGTTAATGATTTGGGAATTTTCCCAAATTTAGGCATTAACAAATACACGTGGGATGCACGTGGTACTTGTTAAATGGTCATTCAATATATGTTAGATACACGTGGGGCGGTTAACTACACGTGCCACATAATTAATTAAAAGTGATTAAAAAATGGTTTTAGGGTTCGAATCTGGGGTTAATGAGGTTTTCAATACGTAGTACGTCTAGTTGAGGTGTCTAAGTGAATAATCGGGACAAGTTTGAGTGTCCTCATATGACTTTGGCCTCAATTTTATGTCTTGTATGGCCATAGTCCCAAGTATTGTACACTCTAACGTTTAGATGGTTCAAGAAGATATTGTAAAAGTTTAACGTTTCAAATGAATGTCTTCAACTTGCGTATTGTTTATGAAAGAGTTCTTTATGTGTGAAGAAAGTTTTAAATTGGTACTCATTTTAAATGTTTATTATATATTGAATTATATGAGAGGCTTAGATGAAACTTCTTGAAGTCACATTTGTCGTGTGAAGACACAAGGATGCTCTAACTTCTAGGGTGTACTTGGGGGTCGTGAAAAACTTGGTATCAGAGCATAAGGTTTAGGAGGGTATTAGTTTTATTTTGAAACACATCTAGTAGAGTCTTGTTTATAATGCGAAGTGCGCCTATTATAAATAGGAGGTTATTGGGTGTTAGGAAAAGTTTCACATATTTATTAATCTAATTGTGCCTAAGATCTTCGTATATGGTTTCTTTCCCTTGTTTCCCTTATATGTTGCTCCCTTGAGGGTGACATTATGATGTTTGGGTTGAGGGAGAGAAAAGATGAGATGTGACTTGTGAGATAAGGTGTGATAGACGATGGTTTAGATCATAGATTTGCTTGGTTACCTTTTGAAGTAGTTAAGTTTTAAATAATGGTAAGGTGTAGTATGAGAATGTGAAGGAGTGGTTTTTTATGTGGTTTAAATTTGTTTAATACCCATCAATAGCAAACGAGGTGATGATATTTGAAAGAGTATAAGAGATTCTCCTAGTAAGGGGGGTGTAATTGTTCGATGATGAGGCCTTTTAAGAGACTTTAGTCTTCATGATATAGACCGTGGTAAGAAAGTATTAGTAAGTTTTTAGGTACCTTAAGAGAGTTCCTTGTACTATGTTGACTTTAGAATGGGTTTCTGCTAAGTGGGGGAGTATGATGAAGAGTATTTTTGTGGGGAGTGAAGTACCCTAAACTTTTCTTTATATGTGTATTCAAGCCTAAAACAAAGAGTTCTTAGTAACCTGATTTTTTATGAGTCTTTTGTTGAAGATGAGTTCCAATTAAATTCATTATGATATGCATGATTGATTATAGTTTTGTTGAATGAGAAAATGAGTTTTCATGCATGGTATCTTCCTCATGATTCATGTGCATCCACTGTAGGTTGCTAATATTTTCATACAGTGAATATTGAGTATGTCTAAGTGATTTCATGACATTCATTATGTTGTAAATGTTTTTGCATGATGTTACATTTCATATTAGCTTGTTTCTATATAGAATTGACTAAAATTTGAATTTTTGAAAAATTTGCAAAATTCACTGCAATGCACTGTCTATTCACTGTGAAGATTTTCAAAATTGGACTAATTGATTATTTGGACAAAAATTTTTTTGCTATGGTTAGAATTGATGTACATGAGATTGATATTGAATATAAAATGAGTTTTTTCTATTTGAAATTAATCATGTGAGTTTTGTAATATGATGAGTTATAGATTTCCTTCTAGTTTCTTGTTGTGTTGTGAACCTCTTCATAATGTGAAGATTATGTCTTATATGGTATGGTCATGAGTTCTTATTAAATGTCTACACTTGGAAGTGCTTGGAGAGTGGAAAATTAACATGTTTTTCATGATGGCATAAGGTCCTAAAATGGTTTATAATGTGGGTTTGAGGCAGGGTCTAAGATTTTAGGTGCCTTGGAAATCAAACGTCATGGGACGACCAAGACTTTCGACGACTAAGTCACTTATGTTCCTCATATGTTGTTTTATGTGTTTATGTGTGATTGATTAGGTTATAAGGTACTTAAATGAGTTATTATAGTGTATGTAGGCAGTGTGTAAAGTTTCGTGAAGTTTGGAGGTCAAAAATCCAAGAACGTCCATGATGTTCGAAAGTCTTGCTTCGAAATGACCTTTTGTGTCTACTTGCTTCGAAATGACCTTGTGTGTCTATGTATTTTTCGCTGAGTTTACGTGTTCATTTTAGATGAAACAATGTGGTAGGTCCTAAGCTTGTATGCAAACATATATGTATTGGAAACATCCGGGTACGACTCAATGTAGGACCCACAAGTAGCCCTAAAGGAGGACCCTTACTTAGATCTCAACAATGCTAGGTAGTGGCGGTCGACTGACCCAAATAACGGCCAATCGACTAGACGACAGACCGTCGAAAGGTATCATTTATTGGACTCATAGATAGAGTTACTTGGACTGCGGGTTGAAGATTTCCAGGTTCAACCACGAGACCACATCGACGGGGTGTGGGTGAGATCACAGACTGTCGATGCTGGCGACTATGAACTTTGTGTTTTCCATCAATCTTTCTGTTATGTTTATGTGTGAAGTTGTAAATTAACCCCAAGCCCCTATAGGTCATTGTATTGATGATTTTAGTGTGTATGGGTATTTTAATAGTATGTAAGTCATTAAACTCTCATTATAACCATAACACCTAAATCAAAACATAATTCCCCCAAAAGATCCTCCAAAAACCTCAATGTGAGTTCAAGGTGAAGATGGAGCTTGAAGATGGTTCTTCAATGGATTTTATTCTCTAATTATCATTAGGATCTAATTATAAGGGATGGGAATTCTTAATCTAAATCTTGCTATCACCATAGAGACAATTTCAAAGATGATTTTCAAAGATTTCAAAAAGATGAAAAAGTCAAATTTCTACTCTAAGTCTTGTGTTCTTGCATAAATGGTTTCAAACGTTTATATATGATAAAATTGATGTTTTCCAATGAAATTCTCTATGAAACTATAACATTCACAAATCTCTCAATTTGACTAAAATATGGGTTATGTGATTATGCTTTGAAATTGATGAATTCATGTATAAATCATTACAGATTTTTGATTCATTTATAGATTATGGTTAATTGATTCATAGGCGTTTTCAATTTAATAATTGAGTATTGAATATTCATAGATCTATTGAATGTTAGACTTATTGAATTGATATTGACTTATGATTTATGATTTCTAATGTAGTTTTCTATGGTCTATTTAATGATGCAATAATTCTATTCAATTAATATCTAGGTTTTATTAGATTGATGAGTATGTCATGAATTTACCTAGTTTCATTGATTATTGATGTTATTGTGTAGAATTGTTGGTTATGGCCATGGGTAAGGTCCTTATGATATCGAATTGGATTATTTAGCCATAAAATCGAAGTGTTATGATGGAGTGGGGTATGCTTCCGTAGTTCCATTCATTTCTGTTAATTAGACTTTAATTATCTTGTGATTTTTATGGTCCACTTATGGTGGCGGCGCTATGTGGATTGATGTGCCCTTGTCAACGTTACTTTATGCAATATGATGATCATGGCCTTGTCATCACTACTTGAAGTATTATGATAATTTTGTTAGTTGATTTATGTAAAGTATGGGCATATATACATATATATATATATATATATATATATATATATGTAAAGTGATTTGAAAGTATGTATTCTTTCTATGTGTTTTCGGAAATCATGTAGACTATGGCTATGTGCTTTTTTGCAGTCTTAGGGTTGATGAATGGTTGTTCCTACTTGACTATATGATTCTATAATTGTTATATTGATGATGATATGGTAGTGTATAGGATGAGTTAAATATGATAATAGTTTCCTAACTGGCTTAAGGAATGACTAGTAATATGTGTTAAGGTGAAGTATGTGGTGTCTTGTCTTTGTTGACTTGTGTCCCTTGCTTGATGCTTGCATGAATATGAATATGAATATGTGATGTCGTGACTTATATGTTAAATTCTCTTAGTCTTGAATTTATGAATTATATGTGAGACCTTCAATGATGTTAAGAGGGTTCTTTTTGTGCAACCTTAAACCTAGTGGTAAGATTATGAATGTTGAAGTCGAAAGTCGTAATAATATACTTCAAGTAAAGGAATGATGGATTTAAGGTTGATTGGATGGAACAACATCATATCATACCTTAGGAAAGTCATCATGAGATTCTTGTCGCCATTGGAAGGTAGCCTTAAGCGGACCTCTTTGGTAGGGTTAACATGATTGGTTTATGAACATTATATGGAACCCTCTTATATTAACCTTTAATGTGAATTACTCAAGAAGAACGAAGGCTAGCACCGAGTGACTAAGGTAAGAGGAGTAGTTCTAGTCAAGTATGAGACTATATGACAAATCATGCCCTTCATATTCCTTAAACATGTGCACACATGGGATGTGTCCTAGTTTTACCATTGGAAAGTAAAACACCCGCACCGGAGTAGGTTAGAACTATGGATTCCATGAGTTGCTACCATGGTCTATGTCGATTATTGTCTACTCTCATTATATGGGATATCTACTAGCATTTGAGAAGTTCTATGAAATTTAGGTGGTGGTATGGGACACAATCTAGAAATTGCACAAAAGGCTTTTAAGGTGTTTTTGAGAGTCCCTAGGTCTTGTCCATGACCATTACTTGAATGTCCTTTATGTGATGAATGTCTCTTAATGAACTAATGAATGTAATGACTTCAGCTAAGTTAGTATGTTAAATAAAGTTGTACTTATCTAGAGTAATTAGGGGTTGTCTAGTTAATGTGTGAAGGGGACATATGAATGGTCACTTCTTATCTTACCTAAATAAGTCTTAGCAAATGACTCTAGTTAGGGAAGTTTGTTGATTATGTATAAATGATCTGAGACTTAGGTAGTCTTAAGGATTACTTAGGTAATCTTATTGAGGTCAATCATGGACGTTATGTTCTTGATTTACTTAAGTAAGTGTTTTGAGAGCCTTTGGAAGGAGGATGGCATATTATCTATGAGTATTCAAATGTATTAAGTGATATTGGTTCTATCCTAGAATTTTTGTAGTATCTCTTAAGTGTGTGTCTAAGGGATTGTATGCGCGGTCGCTTCACAACTCACTCAAGTGAACCTTAGTATTACCTTGGGTATGAAGATCTCAAGTTTATATGATTGATGTCTTGTAATTGTATGTTGATCTCATTATGGGTTGTCTTAAGAATCGTTTAGGTATGCCTAGAGAGGGTGCATGGGCGGTCTCTCTTTTTATTACTTAAGTGAGTCTATAGATAGCTTTAAGTGAGGGAATTATATGCTAAAAGGTGTGTAAAGTGAAGTGAATGAAACTTCACTCTAACAATGAAGTGAGCTCACTGTAAAGTGACGTAAATTTACTATAATGTTTCTTTAAATGTGATTATTTGCTTAAATGATTTTATATGTGTGTATATTTTTTTGAATGTTCTTCTTATGATTATATTGTGATGTTTTAATCGAAATTATATGAAAAGAATGTGATTTACCAAATGTCCCTTTTTCATTATTTTTGCATGGCTTTCATACTTTTTATATGGAAGTCTTGATGTGCCATGGAGGATGGATAGGTTTCTAAGGCTTTGAAAATGATGTATTGGTGAGTCCTCATCGATTCGAGGACAATATACATAAGTTCCTTTTGTCTTAGTCTTTACTTTTATGTCTTGTATTATGTGCATAGTCCAAAGTATTGTATTCTTGAAATTTTAGATTGTTAAAGTAGATATTGTAAAGGTTTTATGTTTCAAATATAAGTCTTTCACTTGCGTATTATTTATGAAAAAGTTCTTCGTGTGTGAAGAATGTTTTAAATTTTCACTTATTTTAGAATGTTTATTGTTCAATGAATATTACGAGAGGCTTAGATGAGACTTCTTGAAGTCTCAATTGCCGTGTGACGACACAAGGATGCTCTAACATCTAGGGTGTACTAGCGGGTTGTGACTGTCAATGTGATCACAATTGCTAATGTTAACGTGAACGTGATTGTCAACGTCAATGTCAATGTCAATGTCAATGTCAACATCAACGTCAACATTAGAACGAATGTAAACATCAACATTTTTGTGAACGTCAACGTCTATGTGCACGTTAACTTCAACATAAGCGTAAATGTGAATGTCAACGTAAACGTGAATGTCAACATCAACATCAACTTCAACGTCAATCTGAATGTCAAAGTCAATGTAAACATGAATGTCAACGTCTACATGAACATCAACGTCAATGTCAACTTGAAAATAAATGTGAACGTCCACATGAACGTTAATGTCAACGTCAGTATGAACATCAACTTCAACATTAATGTCAATTTCGTTTTAAACGTCAACGTCAACATCAAAGTAAGAGTTAGCAGGAATGTCAATGTAAATGTCAACGTGAATGAGCATCAACATGATTGTCAATGTTAAGGTCAACGTGAACACCAACATCAACGTCTATGTGAACGTCTATATCAACGTCAATGTCACCATGAACGTCAACATAAATGTGATATTAATGTGAACGTGGATGTCAACATCAATATAAACATTAGCACCAACATAAACATCAATAACTGCTAGAACATTAACGTCAATGTTAATGTGAACGTCAACGTAAATGTGAACATCAATATAAATGTCAGTCTCTACGTACGTGAATGACAACATAAGTGTGAACAACACCATGAACGTCAACATCAACATCAACATCAACATCAACGTAAATATTAATTGACTGCGTGATTGTTAATGTCAACGTCAATGTGAACGTCACCATAAACCCCAGCTTCAACGTGAACGTGAACATAAACATCAACCTCAACCTCAATGTCAACGTAAACGTAAGCGACTACGTGAACGTTAATGTCAATTTTAATTAGAACGTCAATATAAACCTAAACATCAACGTAAACGTTAACGTCCGCTTTAACGTGAACTTGAACAAGAATGTTAATGTCAATATAAGAGTCAACGTAAACGTTAATGAAAATATGAATGATAAAGTCAATGTCAATGAACGTCAACATAAACGTGAACATCAACCTAAATATAACGTAAACATCACCTTAATGTCAACTTCAACATCAATGTCGTAAATGTGAACATCAACATCAACATGAGCGTATAAACATGACCTTTTAGTCAAAGTAAAAGTAAGCATCAATGTTAGCATAAGCTCCAATGTCAACATCAATATAAACGTGTATGTCCAGGTAAATGTATGAGTCAGCATGAATGTTAACACCAACATGAACATAAATGTGAATGTGAAAGTGCATGTGAACGTCAATATCTTTTTGAACGTCAACCTTATTTTTAACGTGAGCGTGAACGTCAACGTGTACTTTTACGTCTACGTGAAAGTCAACAAGAAAGTCAACATCAATGTAAATGTCAACATAAATGTCAATGTGAACGTCAACATCAACGTCATTGTAAATATGTATGTAGATATTTTCACATTCCATGACCACACCCTAGAAGATAGGGTTCATTCTTGGATTAAAACCGTAGTAGTTGACCTCTCGGAGGTCTTATGCAAGCCCTTTCATATCATTCAACGAATAAACATAGTGAAAAGTGGAGCGGAATTTAAACTATTCACAAAAACATAATATAGTATTCAAAATATCTTACATATAAAAGTAATAGGAAATACAAAGTCTCAATCTCATTATCTTAAGATACAAGAATACTTGGGACACGGCTCATACTTTAAAATATCAATATAGAAAATACATAGTCTATTATAATACTTTGAATAAAAAACACAAAAGACATATATGCCCTCGAGTCTGGTGAGAAAATACTTCAACTTATCTTAAATGATATCCTAAGTCGAAGTCTTCTTCCCAAATCTCTTTACCTAACAAGAACTATATAGATAGATTAAAACATGGAGTTAGTACAACCAGATGTACTAAGTATGGCGTTATACATAAAAATCATGAAAACATACTTTTATTGGAAATGTGCATCTTTACATTTAAATATCATATTATAATCATTAGAACAATATTTATCATCTTAGAAACACATTAGGAAACATTAAGCCAAAAATCATTATTTTAGAACCCACATGACAGTGAGTTCAATTCACAGTACGGTGAAATACTTCACTGTTTTAGTGAATTCCCTTGTCTTCATTTTTAACAATTTGTAACATGGTTTTATCTCACTAAAAGCTACGCTAAGACTCACTTAAGCAACACAAAGAGACACCGCCCATACAACCTCCTTAGGCATACCAAAATGACCCTTAAGAACACTCATAATTAGTCAAATACACACTTTAAGGCATCAAACATATCAACATATACGTGATATGACATTCTCCTTCAAAAGGCTATAAAAAGACTCACTCAAGTAAATCAAGAAGATAACGTGCATAGTGACCTCTCAAAGATTACCTAAATAATCCTTAAGACTACCTAGGGCTTAGATCATGTCCACCAAAACCAACCAACTTCCCTAACTTGAGTCATCCTCAAGACCTCCAAAGATAAGACATAAAGAGATCATCCTTTGTGCCCTCTTCACACTTTAGCTAAGGAATTCTTAAGTCACTTTAGATTAGGTACTCATTTATTTATATATTTTGTAACATACGTCATTATTTCATTTGTTCATTAAGATTCATACATCACATAAAGGACATTCAAATAATGGTCTTGGACAAGACCTAGAAACTCCAAGTAACACCTTCAAAGTCTATTATGCAATATCTAGATGGAGTCCCATACCACCACCTAAATCTCATTAAATTCTCTAATGTAAATAGGTATTCCATAAAATGAGAATAGGAATTAACTGATATGGACCATGATAGCAAGACATGGAATCATGAGTTCTATCCTACTCTTATTAGGTTGTTCTACTTGCCAAGGGTAAAACTTACACACATCCCTTGTAGGCATTATGAAAGGCTTCTTGGTATTCTAGTATAATACTTAACTAGAAATACTTTCCTTACTGTACTTGCTCGGTGATAGACATCTTTCAGATAGAGTAGTTCACACATTAGGTTCACATAAAAGGATTCCATAACCATTTCTAAACCCAATCACATTTACCCTACAAAATATGATCCACTAGGGCTTTCTCACAACGGAGACAAGAAGCTCATGATGACTTTCCTAAGGATTAATATGATACCATTCCATCCAACTAACCTTAAGTCCATCATTCCATTACTTTGAAGGAAACCATTACGGCTTACAACTTCAACAATCTTAACCTTACCCTTAAGTCAAGGTTTTTACATAAAAGACTTTCATAACATCATTTAAGGTCATATGTCATTCATACATTCAAGGCTAAGAGTTATAAAACCCTAATTCAAGACCTAACATTTTCATAACCATATATATCAAGAAAAGAACACAAGTCAACCAAGAAAATACACCATATACTTCACTTTTAACTAACAATACAATTCATTCTAGAAACACCTGGAAACAACTCTAACATCTTCAAGACATCTTATATACTAGCATACCATCATCAATGTAATTAACACACACTCTTATAGCCAAGTAGGAATCACCAAGACTCAACTCCAACAATACACACATAATGTCAAAGGCATAGTCTAACATGGCCACATAAGAGAACATGAATAGAAGAATACATATATTACTCCACATATAGATAGATATTGTCATGCTTCACAAAATCAAACTACAAAAATAGTCGTATTACTTAATGTACTTATTAACAAGGCCAAGATCTTCATATTACATAAAGGAACACCGACAAGGCCACATCAATTGATAGTAAAGAACATAACAACACAACCATAAGTAGACCATACCAATCACAATAGAATCAAAGTATAAATAGCATCAATAAAAGAAAATAGGGAAGTATACCCCCAGATCATCCTACAATTCAATCCAAAGTCAATTTACTCAATTTGATATTACAAGACCCTTACCCAACGCCATAACAAATTATTCTACATAAAAACTACAATAATCAATGAACTAGGTCAATTAAATGCAAATTCATCAATCTAATACAACCTAGAAATCAATTTACTACAATTATTACATCAATAAATATCCCACACAAAAATACGTCAGAATTCGTCAATATTATATCAATATCAAGTAACCCAAAACTTAAGTGAAAATCTAGGGTTTATCCAATTCATGGGTTCGTAGGTAATTTATAATGAAATCATCAATACAATATCAATTAGATCATAATTCAATGTTTAGAAATCATTTATGCAAGAAATCATGGTAGAATCATGATCATGAGAATTGGGGCTCCTTAATGAATAGAGATTTGTCATGACCGAATTCTAGAACCTTTACGTGCCCCGCGTCGTTGACCTCTCAGAGGTCGCAGGCAAGAATAGTTACGTCATTCTTACTTTGTCTAACTTAAGTTTAGAAGAAACTTTGAAACTTTTTGTTTCTTAACATACATATTAATCATTCTATTAGATTCATAATTGTTCACCATCAACCATCTAACATTAAGATCATCAAATGAAAGAAATTGTTTAATATAGAATTAAAAGAACACTTGCCAAAATGGCACCAACAGAATGTCTGAACAAAAGCGGAAAGAAATGCTAGTGGAACATACTCCACTAGCTCAATCCTATAACTAAGCTAGAATATAATTGACAGGCATCCTCAAAAGCATTAGGGCCTACCATGTCCGGATGAATGCTCCATGTCCGGATAGTTACAATGTCAACCAGTAGCTCTAGCGTCGACCTGTGCCTGCACATAAAATTGTAGAGTTGTATAGGGTTAGTACACACTTGTACTAAGTATGGGTATATGCAAGCACACACCAAGGACATGAATGAGTAATAATAGCTCTTTCCTAGCAACATGATTATAGCAGGCCAAGTCACTGGACTTGCCAAATTGAGATTAAGAAAGTGAGTGAACTTTCAAAATTTTTATTAAGTAAGTTTATGAGCTTTCAAAATTTTGATGAGAAAAGTTATGCCATAAGAGTAACATGCACCATCACACTTAACAATTTGCACACAACACACAACAACGTACACATAGAACATATCATAATTAATATTACATATAACGTGGTTCATATCATTTATTTTTATGTCATGAGACCTTGGAATAATGGGCTTGATATTAAGACTTCCCAAAACGAGGGCTCAACATATGGGACCTCAACTAGGGAATCTTCTTTAGCAATCATAGAGTCTGCTTCTTTCATTCATACATACCTCATCTCATTTCATTCATTGGCCAGTGTAAACACAAGCTATACCTAGGATGTAGTTTAAGACTTTCATCGGGTTCATTGTGCAATGACCAAAAATGATCTAATGTCATTATTTGAGTCTAACTCACCTCTTGATTATCCTTTCCTAACACCTTTGGTATCATTCGTTTCATTATGTGCATCACTTTAGGCTGGCCTCATTCATTCATTGGGAAATTTAACTTTAACCGTGAGAATCATGAAATCCAATGTCAGGAAACCCCACACCGAAAAGAGGTGGAATCACCAGCCAATGTGACCCAAAACATTCTAGCGTACATGGGAATTAAACCCCGCCAGATCCCTGTATTGGCAGTATAGGTTCGAAGACTAGGATATATAAGGATACCCATGCCCGGCATGCCGGACATTCTCATCTCATGAGAGTTACGTGAACCCCCTCCCTTCCTTAAAGAAGGAATCACCGCTCATTGCAAGTCTATCGGTGCTCAGTATAAAGTTACATTACATTCAACTCATACGTCATGGAAGTTGGCTTCTAGTATGAAGACATCATAGCTCAATAGATGATTTCTTAGCTCATCATTATTATTAAGTGTGTTAATCTCTATACTTTCACTAGAGTGTTCATAGAGACTGGTCTCTTCATTAATTTTACACTCACATAGGTCAGTACGTTTTAGTAAAATTTACTTAGGCTCATTTGAGATTGCTATCATCTTTTACATTAGCCTCATATCATGTTGTCACCACATTCGTTAACATTAGCACATTTGCTCTACATAATTACTCACCCCATTTTACATGAATGTTCATTTCATCATATGCCAATGCACTTGGATATTTAGAGTGTTTCACACTCTTACTTAACTCTTCTAGGGTTTCATCATGTCATTGTTCATTTCATCATTTGTTTGTTCATTTCATCATTTCATTGTTCATTTCATCATATGCTAATGCAGTTTGACATATAGTGTGTTTCACACTTTACTTAAACCTCCTACGGTTTCATCATTTCATCATTTCTTTTTTCATTTCATCATTTTATTGCATACATCTTACATTAAGTTATTTTTAGACGTATTCTAGACTTATGGGTCTATAAATAAAAGCCATGAGGCTTCTTTCATAGTTCGTTCAAGTAATTCATATCTTCCTAAGATTATGTGGTACAAGACTTATGCATCCTGTATATATGTCAAGATCTCGATTTCGATCTAAATAGGCAGCATTATTCTTGAATATTTAATTCACGTATGACTTATGTATCAATAAAGAATTTGGGTAACGGAACCCGGTTTCAAATCTCTTTGACAACAGTTACATTTTTTTTATTTACTTTATTTGATCCATATGGCTTGGGGACCCAAGTTCGAGCCCCAAAGCCTTCATCTTATTTTTCCCTTAATTTCTCTCTTCATTTTTCGCTTAATATAACTAAGAGGATGTGGGATATAACCCTCAAAACCTCATTTACTTATTATTTTCATTACTTTTAATTTCCCTCCTTTGGCCAAGGGGTTAAAGGTGCGAACCCCCACAACCCCTTTTTTATTTTCCTATCTATTATCCTTGTCCATTTCGGCTTAACCAGGAGGTTCTGGGATCAAACCCCCACAACCTCTCTTTATTTTTTTTGTTTCTCTTGGGACTTAGAGGTTATGGGTTCGAACCACACAACCTCCTTATTTTTATTTTCATTTGAAAGTTATCTACTTAAGCGTTGGCAGTGAGGTTCTTGGATCGAGCCCTCACAACCTCACTTTATTTTCTTTTTATTTTCTCTCTTTATCTTCTCCTTCAGCCAAGAGGTTGTGGGTTCGAATCCCACACCTCTCATTTATTTTTATTTTTTTCAGCTTTCATGTAGTGAGGTCTTGGGTTCAATCTCCACTGACCTCATATGTTTTAAATATATTTTTAAACCTCTCAACTTCAAGTATTCTAGCCGAAAACTCCATCACCAAATGCTATGAATATTACTAAATGTTCTAGCCTTTTTAAACAAATTTCATACGTTTGTTTGGAGGTACTTTCACAATTCGTTTAATACATTCCTAGGTCTAGATTCGTTGTTGTTTGAGCTTAGATATTTCCACTTAATATCAAACACCTTACACTTCATTTAATATCACAATTTACACACATTATGCACAATAATTCCAATCATCAATGAAGCCATTTGAAGAATTCAAATGGAGAAAAACACCAAACATTTTACACATTTCACCATATCATTTTCGGGTGACATCATTTAACATGCTTAGTATTTCCAAACATAGAATCATAGGGAGCATGATATTTCACACTTAGCTACCAGAAACCATACCAACAACATGATTTCTAAACTTATTTAGATTGAAATTTGAAGGAGACAGGGGATAAGAAGTTCAACAATAAAGGGGACAACCCTAGTTTCATACGTTGAATTTTGTAGAAAGAAATTTCTCTTGGAGAAAGGATTCCAAGAGAGAAAACACATACCTTGTTGTAGGTTTCCACACCTTCCAAGTGCTTCCCAAAACCTCCCCTACACCTTCAACACAATTCCATAAGGAAGATGATACAAAGTTTTCGTTTCTTTAGTTAGCTTGCTTGCTTCTATATCTTTTGTGGATGTTCTTTGAGTGTAGAGAACTTTTGATTGTTTTCTAATGTTTCTATCTTCTATTTTTTCCGCGAAGAGAACAAATTTGACGAGAGAGAGAGAGATATTTAGGCGTGAGAGAGAGAATTTGTGTGATATAGTGCCTCTTAAAACTAGGATAGTTTGCAAGACTTAGTAAATTTTTTTTAAAAAAAACTTAATGAATGAATAAATAAATACATAATAATAAATAATAAAATATAATTTTCATTGTTTAATCAGACATTAATTATTAATTTATTAAATTAATTCACCAATAACAAAAATCACATTAAATCATTGCTCCCACATAGATTCGAACCCTGGTGGAGCAAGACTATATTTGAGGGACTCAATTTCTGCCCGCTCTCACCAAATTGACCCTCCACTTTATTAATTAAATAATTAATTACATATTTAGTGTAATTACGATACTACCCTTCGTGAGGAAAAAGACCATTTTACCCCTAGATCCTTCAAGCCTATGATTTCTTCTTTTTATATCCGATAGAGACTCCTTTGAATAAATCTCTGTATTCGAGAGCCCTACATTATTGGACCCAACCTTTCCAAGCTCAACTAACTTCCCATGTTAGTTGGCATGGCTTTAGCAGGGGTTCCGAGGTCTGGTTCTACGCGTATCAATCTGTGTGAACACTGGTCCAATCATAGGCATTCTTGAAACATTAAGCATTTCTTATCTTATACATTTTTCAAGGATCAATATCCATACCTTTATGAAGATAATTCTTCACTTTGATGAAGAATTTAAACTCAAAATGTCACATCCAAGCTGTTCCTTGATTTGTACTTCAATGGAGACTTTGCGAAATCTAAGGGATTTTGTGGGTTTTGATTTGAATGAATGAAATATACTGTACTAAACACTTATATAGTTGTTAAAAATACCCAATATAACCTTAATAAACCGCCAATACATCCAATTAGTTTTGGGGTGAATTTACAAATTCACCCCTAGCTTGACAGCAAAGCTGCGCAGGAAAACTGGCTGCACAAACGGAGGGTACGTGGTCTGGGACTGAGACATGCCCTAGGTACCTTCCTTCTCCCAGGATAAGTCCCTACAGACGACACCCATCAAAGAGGCGTCAATTGGCCCACTGGACGTCGAGTCCCTTCCTCGTTGGGGCCTGCCTGGGACAGCCTTGACACCAAGTTGGGTCCTTCCTCAAGGATTCTTGAATGGTCCTTGGGAATATTTTTAAAGGACATTTCCAACCCAAAACGAACACGTAAAATGCTACGAAACTTCCTAGGCACACAAGGTCATTCAAGACATATTTTTTGAACGTCATGGACGTTCTTTGTCGTTTGACCTACTAACTTCACAAAACTCGACACACTGACTATGTATGCTATTGTAACTCATTTAATAACCTTAAAACCTCATGAATAAAAGATAAGCACATAGAACCACATACGAGGCACATAGGTGACTTAGTCGTCGAACGTCTTAGTAGTCCATTGACGTTTGACTTCCAACACACCTAATACTTTATCTACTTCCTCTATACAATATATTAGATATAATTAGGACCTTATACCATCAATAACAACATGTTAGGATCTAGTTTACCTAGGCACTTTTGAGGTCTTACAATCTCCCCCACTTGGACTACATTCGTCCTCGAATGACACTTGGCACTCTTCGAACACTTACAATATTAGAGATTAAACTAGAAGATAATAATCACACCATTCAACACATAACCAATAGGAAAACGTCAACATCACATAGTAAAAAGATTCACAACACAACAAGAAACTAGAAAAAAAATCTATAGCTCATTATGCTATAAAACTTACATGCTTCATTCCAAATAGTAAAAACACATTTCATATTCAATATCATGATTATATACTTCAGTTATAACAATGTTACAAAAATTTTGGACAAAAGAATCAAATATTCACTTTCCCAAAAATTTTACAGAGGACTATTTGCATGCTACAATGATTTTACAAAAATTTTCAAAAACCCAACATTTAGGCAATTCATTATATAAACATGCTATTATGCAAAGTAACATCATATAAACACATCTTACAACATAATCAGGGTTTCAAAAAACACACAATGCAAGAAGTTACTGAAATTCAACTTTAACCAAACTCCTAAAAAAATGCACAATCAACAAATTCAAGGACTTCTATCCCATCTACAAACTATACTCCCCTACATAGAAAGAACTCATATGCCAACAAAAGAAGGACAACTTAACAACATCATCATCACTCTCCTTCTCATCCGGATTCTCAACTCTAGAACGAAGTGCATAGAAATGCCTCTTTGTTGAAGCATCATCCTTTGGAACACTAGGAGCAACTTGCTTACCCTCTCTTGAACTAGAAACAATCATAGGACAATCTCTCACCTTGTGTCCTTCCTTACCTCAACCAAAGAAACTCCCGGTACCTACTATAAACTTATCATAATTTTCTTTCCACATTTGGCACAAGTAGTCTTGCCATTGTTGGAACCATCTCCTTTCTCAACTTTGAACTTAGCACTCCTACAATCTCCTTAAGTTTGAACCCTTATCTTAAGCCTAGTTTGCTCTTGATCACTAGCAAAACTCCTTTTCAAACATCTAGCCATCCTCCTAACTTTAGATTCTTCAATTGATTGTGCATACACCATGAGTCTAGCTAGAGTCATATCATCATGAAACATAACGATATGACATTCTTCAACCACTGAGGCGGCGAACCCCGTCACAAAACAACTAATTTTATCTCTTGGATTAGACACAAAAGAAGGGACATACCTAGACAATACCTCCTTCCATATTAGGAATAATATCACCTTGGGAAGGCACTTGGTCACCTTGTGCACCTTGGACACCTTTCCCGTCTTGAGAAACATGCTCAACTTTCTAAACTTAAAGGGTAACCTCCTCATTCACTCTTTCTTATTCCAACCTTCTAGCGGTTATCCTTCTAGTATTTATCTACTAGAAACACAAGACAACACAGAAGAAGAATAATCATAACATTTACTCTACCGCACGACATAAGAGTAGAAAAGAAGGGAAACTCTATCATTCTATAGCCTCTCACCCATAGATGTGTTGCGAATCACATCAATGGTCAAGACTTTACTAGACATGACTTGATAAGACTTTTCGATTCCTAAGAATACTTTCACAATCCTATGCTCTGATACCATGGTGGTCACATCCCAAGACCACACCCTAGAAGTTAGGGTACAATCTCGGAATTTAAATGGCGTACTCGACCTTTTGCTGGTCTTATACAAGACCTTTATATAATCCATCCCATAAAAATAGTGATAAGTAGTGCGAAATTAAAAGTTTTCACAAAAACATAATATAGTCTTTAAAATCTCTTTCATATGAAAGTAATAGGAAATACTAATTCTCAAACTCATCATCTTTAGAAAAAAAAATACTTGGGACACGGTCCATACTTTAAAATAAGAATATAAAATTACTAAGTCTATTACAATATTTTGAATGAAAAACATAAAAGATATATATGCCCTAGAGTCATGTGAGGACATACTTAAAATCGTCTTCCGAACTCTCTTCACCTACAAAGACCTATATACATAGAAAAAAGCATGTAGTTAGTGCAATCACATGTACTAAGTATGAAATTATGCATAAAAATCATGAAAACATACTGTCACGACCCAAAACGATCCGCGAGTGGCACCCACACTTATCTTACTAGGTGAGCGAACCAAAAATCTAAGCCCCAACGTTTACAAGTATATAAATTTTGAATAGTAAATAAAATGCGGAAGATCCAAAACTCATTAACGAAATCAATTAAATAAACTTCTAAAGTATAATACTTATCATCCCCAAAATCTTGATGTCATCACATCAAGAACATTTATCCTCAAATTACTAAGTCTAAGAGTATTTAAGAACTAAAATAAGAAGAAAGATGGTCCATGTCCAAACTTCAAAGACAACAAGACGTGAAGAAGAGAATCCAGCCCGAGCTAGGAATAATAGCTCACCCTGAAATCTGATGTGCTGACGACTGGCTAGAGTTGAGGACGAGTCGAAGTCAATGGTGCACTTGCAGCACTCCACAGACCAACAAGAAGAAAATAAAAGTAGGGGTCAGTACAAGGAACACGTACTGAGTAGGTATCATCGGCCAACTCAAAATAGAAGCCAGTATATATAAAACAATAATATAAAACCAACTACAATACTTAACAGGTTGCAAACAACAAGCACATGAACCATAGACACAACAACACCATAACGGTTACACCCTCAATCACAACATTAAGCACACCTATGAGGACTCATGCCTCTACACCATACTCGTTTGGGAACTAGATTCTTTGAGTTCGAGTATATTTAGTTAATTCAAGATTTCTTGCCTTTAATGTTAGTGTGTCGGAACGTGACACTCCGATCCCCTAATACTGTGTCGAAACGTGACACTCCGATCCAATAATCCGTGTCGGAACGTGACATCCGATCCAATAATCCGTGTCGGAACGTGACACTCCAATCCAATAATCCGTGTCGCAACGTGACACTCCGATCCCCTAATACTGTGTCGGAACGTGACACTCCGATCCAATAATTACCATTAATCATCATTTATTACCACCACTTTCAATTCATGGTTCTATTATTTTCATCAAGCCTCCTTTATT
>NC_028643.1:36479961-36556518 GCF_001406875.1 Solanum pennellii
TCTGACCAAGTCGGGGTTACGCAGCTTGTGACGGTCCGTCGTATCTACGACGGTCCATGCTGCAAGTCCGTCCTGAAGTTCAGAGAGTCGATTCCGGTACCCAGGCTCAAAAAATTGAAGTGTTTTGGTACAAGACCCTGTGACTGTCCGTCGTATCCATGACGGTCCGTCATGCAGGTCCGTCCTGAAGTTCAGAGAAGTAACTCTAGTACCCCGATTCCCAGAGTTGAAGTGTTTTGGAACGAAGGCCCTCGACGGTCCGTCGTGCCTATGATGGTTCGTCCTACTTGTCGTCGAGGGTAATGAGAAGAGTAGCAGAAGAAATTACACAAGTATGGGACGACGGAATCCATCACGGGCCGTCGTGACCATGACGGTCCGTCGTGTGGTCCGTCGACCCAGTCAGTTTTTATCAAAATAATTTTTACTGCTCGAACCTACTAAACAGGTTGTTACACTTACTTTTATTTGAAAGATGCATCTTTTCCTTTAAAAATCATATTATAATCATAAGAACAATATTTATCAACTTACAAACACATAAGGAAACATTTAGACAAAAATCATCATTTTAGAACCCACATTACAGTGAGTTCAATTCAATGTACGGTGAAATACTTCATTGTTACAGTGAATTCCCTTGTCTTCCTTTATAACAATTTCTATCATGGTGTTATCTCACAAAAAGACATCCTAAGACTCACTTAAACAACATAAAGAGAGACCACCCATACAACTTTCCTAATAATACCGAAATGACCCTCAAGAACACTCATAACAAGGCACATACACACATCAAGACATCAAACATATCAACATATAGGTAATATGACATTTTCCCTCCAACGTCTTTCAAAAGACTTACTCAAGTAAATCTAGAAGATAACGTCCATAGTGACCTTTTCAAGATTACCTAAATAATCTTTCAGACTACCTAAGGCTTAGATAATGTCCACAAAGACCAACAAACTCCCTAACTAGAGTCATCCTCAAGACATCCAAAGATAATACACGAAGAGATATCCTTTATGCCCTGTTCACACTTTAGATAAGGAATTCTTAAGTCATCTTTAGATTAGGTACTCATTCATTTATATACTTCGTAAAATAAGTCATTATTTCATTAGTTCATTAAGACTCATACATCACATAAAGGACATTCGAATAATGGTCTTGGACAAGACCTATGAACTCCAGGTAACACCTTCAATGTCTATTGTGCAATGTCCAGATAGCGTCCTATACCACCACCTTAACCTTATAAACTTCTATAATTCTAAAATGTATTCCATATGATGAGAATAGTCAATAACTAACATAGATCATGATAGCAAGACATGGAATCCGGAGTTCTATCCTAATCCGATGAGGTTGTTTTACTTGCCAAGGGTAGAACTTAGACACATCCCATGTAGGCATATGGTTACGTAATATAAAGGGCTTCTTCGTATTCTAGTCTAATACTTAACTAGAACTACTTACCTTACCATACTCACTCGTTGCTACCTTTCTTTCTCATGGAGTAGTTCACACATCAGGTTCACATAAAAGGGTTCCGTAACAAGTTCATAAACCAATCACATTTACCCTACCAAAGAAGATTCACTAGGGCTACCTCACAATGGCCAGAAAAAAAGATCATGATGACTTTCCTATGTATTAATATGATACCCTTCAAGCCGACTAACCTTAAGTCCATCATTCCTTTACTTTGATGGATACCGTTACGGCTTACAACTACAACAATGTTAACCTTACCCTTAAGTTAAGGTATTAAAATAAAAGACTCTCATAACATTAGTTAAGGTCACATGTCATTCATACATTCAAGACTAAGAGTTCTAAAACCCTAATTCAAGGCCTCACATATTCATAACCATATATTATCAAGCAAAGGACACAAGTAAACCAAGACAATACATTACATATTTAACTTTTAACTCATGATACAATTCATTCGAGAAACACCTGCAAACAACTCTAACATCTTCAAGTCATCTTATCATGGTCACCTAAGACAACATGAATCAAAGAATATATATATGACTCCACATATAGATATATACTGTCATGCTTCACAAAATCAAACTACACAAATAGTTGTATTACTTGAAGTAGTTATCAACAAGGCCAAGATCATCATATTGCAATGAGTAACGCCGACAAGGCAACATCAATTGCTAGAATAGAACATAACAACACAACCATAAATAGACCATACCAATCACAATAGAAGCGAAGTATAAATAGCATCAAATTAGAGAAAATAGGGCAGCATGCCTACACATCATCCTCCACACTTCAATCAAAAGTCAATTTACTCAAGTCGATAAATACAAGACCCTTAACCAAGGCCATAACCAACAATTCAACATAAAAACTACAATAATCAATGAACTAGGTCAATGAAATGCAATTTCATCAATCTAATACAACCTAGATATCAATTTAGTAAAATTATTACATAAATGAATATCCCACATAAAATTACATAACAATTCATCAATATTAAATCAATATCTAGTAACCCAGAAATTTAGTCAAAATCAATGGTTCATCTAATTTAGGGGTTCATAGGTAATTTATACTTAAATCATTAATACAATATCAATTAGATAATAATTCAATGTTTAGAAATCATTTAAGAAAGAACATATGGTAGAATCATGAAGTTGGGCAATTGAACTTTAGAAAACTTAGAAAACATCTTGACAAATCGGGACTCCTTGATGATGAGAGTTTCAAGTATAAACAAACATACATTTATGAATATAATTCTTCACTTTTTGTTGAACAATTTTCACTCAAAACGTCACCTCCATGTTTTTCCATAATTTGGACTTCAATGAAAACTTGGAGAAAATTCGAAGGGATTTTTGGGTTTTGATTTGGATGAATTAAATATTCTAAGTGATAAACACTTATATAATTGTTAAAAATACCCAATATACCCTTAATAAACAGCCAAAGCATGGCAGCAAAGCTGCGCAGAAAAATAGGCTACACAGACGGAGGGACTTACGGGCCGTCCCTTGACCAAAAGACCGTCCTGTTTGTCCGTGGTCTTAGACTGAGACTTTCTCTTGGTACCCTTCTTCTTCCAGGATAAGTAACTACAGAAAAAACCCATCGATGAGGCGTCGATTGGCCAACTGGACGTTGACTGCCGCCGTCATATGGGGCCTGCCTGGGACAGCCTTGACACCAAGTTGGGTCCTTCCTCTAGGATCCTTGGATGGTCCTTGGGGATAATTTTCTCAAAATTTTCCAACACAAATACGATCTTCTGTGAGTTTAACACATCCCACATAAAATTCATCTAAAACAAAAACGTAAAACTCAACCAAACGTGCCAATGCTCATAAGGTCATTTCAAGGCATATTTTTCGAACGTCATGGACGTTCTTGGTTGTTTGACCTCCAAACTTCACGAAACTTGACACACGGCCTATACATGATATACTAACTAATTTAAGAATCTTAAAACCTCATGAATAACACATTACCATATAGAACCACATACGAGGCACGTAGGTGACTTATTTGTTGAATGTCTTAGTCGTTCCTTGACGTTTGACCTCCAACAAACCTAATAATTTAGCTACTTACTATATGAAATATAATATACATATTAAGTACATTAGAACATAAAAACCAACATTGTAGTTAACCGAGGTCATTTTCAAGGTCTTACAAATATAAGCGTCAACTTCAACGTAAACATAAACATCAATGTCAACGTCAACGTCAACGTGAACTTGAACTTTAACATAAACAACAGCGTGAAATCAACATACATGGTATTTTTAATTTCAACAAAAACATCAACATAAACGTCAATGTAAACGTCAACGTCTCAATGACAGTGAATATTAATGTCAACATCGACGTGATCGTCAATGTAAACGTGAACGTAAACATCAACGTTGTAAGACCCCAAAATGGGACAGGGTTTTTAGAGACTAACGTGTTTGTCTTAAGGTTCTAAGGTCATAAAACTAATTATAATATGTTTTAGAGGCAGTCTGTAAAGTTTGTAGTGATTTGGAAGTTGAATGTCAAGAGACGACCAAAGCATTCGAGGACTATTCACCTATGTGCCTCATGTATCCATAATTGTTTTTATACTGTAATTTATGAGATTATGAAGTATTAAAATGAGTTATAATGATTTTTAAAGATTGTTTATGGAGTTTAGAAATGTTTGGAGGTGAAACGACTAATAACGTCCAAGGCGTTCGAAAGATAGTCCTTAAGACACTCAACGTGTGTCTTGATGGGGCCTAGCCTGTTTGGACGAGTAGCATGTGTTTTATTTGCGTGAAACTTATTTGGAAGGTCTAAAAGCTGTTAAGGGTTGTATTTACGTTGGAAACTTCCGGGTACTACTTCTAATGGGCCCCGCAAAAGGCCCCAGAAGAAGGACGCAAGGCTGGTCGAGTCACTGCCTTTGGAGTGTCAATCGACGGACCAAACGATGGCCTGTTGGTCAACCAAACGACGGAGCCCTCGACGGCTAGTAGGCCTGTTGATGCTACGTCGAAGGGTTTCATCGATGGGGACTTAACTATGGGAGGGAAAGGAAGCTTTTACAGACACTGTAGCCAACGACGAGGGTCGTGATGCCCCATCGTGACTTTGACGGCCTTTCAAAGGGAGGCGTCGCACAACCTGTTCCGACGCTGGTGTTGCTCCCAAGTAAGGGGTGAATTGGTAAATTCACCCCACTTATAAATTAATTCATGGACGGTTATTTAAGGTTTATTTGGGTATTTTAATTAAATATATAAAGGGTAATCACATGGAAGAATTCATTCTTAAAAATCATAAACGTAAAACACTTAGAAAATATCCCAAAACCACCTTAGACGTTGACGTTGACATTGACGTTTATGTTGAAGTTCCATTGATGTTGACATTCAACTTGACATTGACGTTGATGTTAACGTTCCTGTATCATTCCGGAAAATTTTATATCCAGGAGAAGAGCCTAATAGGTCTTTAAGAATGCGTATAGGGGATACATAGACATTCCAATGCCCAATATGGAGAAATATATGGCATAGTATAGAAATTAGATAAGGCGTAATAGACAATTTCTATATAATACCCAACGAGCAAAATATTGGGTATATTTTAAAATATTGGCTTAAAGCCATATATCTAAGTATTAATGAGACTCTATAGGAAATGTACCTACAATGAAGACCTTGAGCTAAAATTAAGAACTCATAAGTTGCAAACGCATTAGGTATTAGTCATCCAAGTGTCAAGCCTAGTACCCTAAGTACATAACCTTTTAAAATAATCATGTAGAGTAAGCAGTGCC
Organism: Solanum pennellii; assembly: GCF_001406875.1. NCBI lineage: Eukaryota > Viridiplantae > Streptophyta > Magnoliopsida > Solanales > Solanaceae > Solanum > Solanum pennellii. The sequence goes on from NC_028643.1 coordinate 36,485,291, forward strand.
AAAGGACATAGTAAGGGTCCTTGGGACAATAAGTAAACATTCCCAAAGGAACCATAAATAATAGTTAGTAAGGAAAGTATAGCTAACACATTTGCAAGCATATGTGCAAGAAAGGTGAAGAAGCAGCCAAAGGAGGGGACCACACTAACCGAATTCGGTTAGGGTAGTTAGGGGGAAAATGTGCACAACGGATCACTCCATGTGGGGTCTAACTTCCTAAGAAACTCTAGATCCTAACTAACTGTACTAACTAGATAAATAACCTAGGACTAACCGAGATGGACCCATTAGTCCACCAGACAACCTAGGACAAAAATCGGGTTGACACTAGCCTTGTACTAGTTAAAGAGAAAGCCTAGTACCTAACCTAGGATGGTCCAAAAGGTTAGTTATGGTCCTAACAACTTAGGGGTAATTTAGTAATTCCCCTATTTTATATATTTAATTAATTGTGCAAATTATTTAACTAATTTAAAAGGTCTAAAACCGAAAATAAAAAGGAAATTTTTAGATTTCGTTTAAGAGAAGAAAAGGACAACCTAGTACCTACCCTAGGATGCTCCAAAGAGTTAGTTAAGAGCCTAACGACTTAAGGGTACTTTAGTAATTATCCTAAGCTACTTAATTGATTAATTCATCAACTTAATCAATTAATTTAAAGGGGCAAAACCGAAATCATAAAACAAATTGCACATTTCGGTTAAGAAAATAAAAATACTATCTAGTACCTAACCCAGGATGCGCCAAAGGATTAGTCATGGTTATAACGACTTAAGGGTACCTTAGTAATTACCCTAGGTCACTTAATTAATTAAGTTAGACGTTAAATTAATTAAATTAAAGGGGTCAAACCGAAATTCTTATGCTAACCTAGTATAATTCAAGAAACATCATAGTATTTAACCTACGATGGTCCTAAAGGGTTGATTATGGTTCGAATGACTTAGGGTTACTTTAGTACTTACACTAGGTACCTAATTAATTAAAAAAGTATTTAAATAATTATAATGAAGTCCAAATGTCGACCAAAACCATTGTCAACACCGAAATTCCAGATTTTGGGTCAAGTCAATATTCTCCTATGTTTAATCAACTTCGGAGGGGCTTTTTAGTAATTAGTTAATTGAATGAACCTATTAATTTGACTCGTTTGATGCTATGTGTTATTATATGACCTAAAAGAATTATACTATGTTTAAGATATGTTCGAAAATGTTATGTATGAAGATGTTACGGTATGTTGTGCATACTTGTTGTTAATATGACGTTATAAAGATGATATATTCATCAAATTCTAATATGATGCTGTCCAAGATCTTTTAAGAAAACGTTATGCCTAAAGTTATGTTATAAGGTTAGCTAAATAGATCCCCGTGAAATCATAATTTGAGTGAATGTTTGGCTTATGTCAATAAAATGGCTAACAAACACATTGTTCAAAATTTAAATGGGAATTATCTATAATGTTATCGCTAAATAGTAAAACATTGGCTAATGAATAATTATCCCAAATGGAGCATGATTGAGTGAAACTTTTTCTTATGCCAACAAAACAGTTTTGAAATTTATAGCCATTTGCTTATGCCAATAAAATGGATATTATGTTACGTTGAATAACTAAAAGATTGGCAAATGTATAATGTATAAAAACTTAAGCATGTTGAATATGAATATTTGCGTATGCCAACAAATATGGTTATGAAATCTATGGCCAAATGTTTATGCCAATACTATTCGTATGCCAATAATATGGATAACGATACATTGTCAAAAAGTGATGCATATCAATGGCTATAATATTATGTTAATTAATAAAAATATTGGCTAATGGTTCATACATATTTAATTTAAATATGAACATACGTAAAACTTACACATGCGCACAAAAAAGATTATGTAGTTTAATATTCAAAGGTTGAGGCTAATACTAATCATATTCAAATGTTGTGTAGTTAGAGTATCATATGATAATATAAGCACTTCTAAACTCATTCAATGAACCCATAATCAAGGGCATGCCACTCATTGGGACAATTCCCAACATGCTCTAAAAGAATGACATATGAACTCATAAAACTCATTGAATAAAGTTCTCACCGTCGATAAACGATGATATGAATCTACTACACTAAATTATGTAAGTAACGTGAGTTATACCATAATTAAAAGGGTCTGAAGTAAGTAAGTTACCGGAATGGGGTGTTAATGGAAGTGAGAAAAGTCTCAGTTACACCTAAGCTACTATGTTAAAAGATTATTCACATATGAAGGTGTTAGAATGTGCGAGACTAGTTTCATTAACACAAAATGATGATATGTACGGAAAATTCACATTTCATCAATGTAAAGTAAGGATGAACAATCATTAATAGTGTGTGTAAATCTCAATCTAGAAGAAAGCCTCCATAATGCTTGAGTCAACACAAAAAGATAAAGAAAAAATAAGCATTCACGTAATGAGGTGAGTAATTATTTTAATATATGATGCTAATGAAAATGGTGACAATATGATAAGAGGTTGAGATGAATGGTGAGACAAGTCTCAACCAAGACTAAGTGAAGGTCACTAAAAGTATTCACCTAAGAGAGTATTGAATATCAAGAAACAAGTCTCAATCATACTCTATATGTAAGTATAAGGAAATTTACACTTAATACTAATAATGAGATGAGAAATAATATAATGGGAAATGATTCCCTCATACTAGAAGCAAACTTCTATAATGTGTGAGATGAATGTAATTTAACTTTATACTGAGCACCGATAGGCTAGGTATGAGTTGTGATTCCTTCTTTCGGGAAGACAGAGGTTTGTGTAAATCTCATGTGATCAGACTGTCCGATTAGGCGGGAATGGGTCTCCTTATGTCTCCTGGTCTTTGAACCTATGCATCCAACATAGGGTTCTAGTAGGGTTGAATTCCCTATATACAGTAGCATGTTTTGGTTTCACCTAGGCCAGTGACTCCACCTCGTTTCGGTGTGGGTAAAAAACTGGATTTCATAATGCTCACATGATCTATGATTGTTAAGGTTGGAGTTCCTAAAGAATGAAATATAATGAAATGAACGATACCGAAGGTGATTGTGCAAGACAATCAGGAGGTAAAATCAGATTCAAGAAATGGCATTAGGTCATTCTTGTTCATTGCACTTTATGATCCCAATGAGAGTCGTAAATTTCATCCTAGGTATAGCTGGTGTTTACATCTGCCTACGAATGAAGCAGACTCTGTATTTGCTAAAGAAGTGCCTCTAGTTGAGGTACCATATGTTGCGCCCTCACTTGAGATATCTTAATGCTACATCAAAAATTCCAAGGTCTCGTCGATATGAGATGTATAATATATAAAACATGAAAACGTTAAATAAATTACCCATAACTTCTCTAACATGAAATTAATAAAATCAATGGAATGATCAATAAAGAATGGCTTATGAAATGTAATGAATATATAGTGTAATGAATGACTCGCTATAAGAATAGTCAAAGCAAGTCCAATGAAGTTTACAATAAATATAGGGCATAGCAAATAATGACTCTTCATCTCATGAAAATGAACGAAGCCAAAGAAAATTGGCTTATAATGGCTTCCTTTATGGAGAAAATATCAAAGACAATAACAAATTCTGATATGATTATCAAAAATGATTAACTTATGTATTTAGCCAATAAAGATTGACTTATAAAGAATTCATGCCCAAAGTAAGCAATATCATAAGCTATAATGCTATGCCCCAAGAACTATGCACATTGTGCAATAAACTAAAGAATGAGTATAGTCAATAAGAATAGACGTATAAATATATTTATGCCCCAAATTGTTGTTAAGTCATTTCCTTAATCTCTTAAATTACTTACATAGTTCATTGTGGGTTTGGGACTACAATGAATCATTTCACTTGTAAGTAAAACAAAGGACCAAAGGATTTATTGAATTACACAACAACAAGAAGAAAAAGACTGAAAAATAATCCAAGTGTACAAAGAGGAGCTCTATGCCTAAGAGGATCAAAATCTCAAATCTTCGCCCTAGTTGTTCTAAAATTATGTTGATGATACTTATATATTGTAATCATATAGAAAATGAGTTGTGTGCTTTGAATGCATTAAAAAGCATCATATTCATACCACAATTAACAACCAACGAATTAAGAAAGTCTAGTGACTACTTTCAAGAAAAAACACGTCGTTTAGGAAGAGAATTATTTCATCATGCATAGCATTATGTGTATGTAATACACCCATATTTAGTACAAGTGGTGTACTAGCCCTTACTATTTACTATTTTATTGATGCAGGTTAAAGGACAGATTGACGATTCTTGCAACGGTTTGGACATTTGCGTTTCTCAAGACCATTTAGTAGGTCCTCTAAATTTCAGGGATGTTGCAGTTTTAGTCTAGCCTTAGTTTTAGACAAATCTAGTGGATGTTGTCCCTAGTGTTTGTTTTGTACTTTCATTCCGAAGCTTTTGCAATAAGGCAGTGTTTGGCAAACGTATTATTGATATATTCTTACTCTATTTCGAATTGATTCTAATGATGGATGGTTGTTATATTTATGTTTAATATATGATGTCGATGAAATAAATATATGAAGTCCATATATACTTTATATGTTTAAATGATTTAAATTATCCACTAAAATTAACTATATGAATGTGATGAATGCAAATAGAGGCTTGTCTATGACCACTGAGAGGTTAATGATGCCATTTGCGATCGGGTTCCAGAATCCGGGTTGTGACAAACTTGGTATCAGCGCTTGAGGTTAAAGTAACTAGGAACTAAAGATCTACACAACCAAGTTACGTAGTTTCTTACTTATGGTTGTGAAGAGCTCCACAATCATGACTTAGAGACTACGCGATGATAGGAAATTCTCCCTTCTTCTACTCTTTATCGTACTATCGAGAGCTTTGACACATTGTGTTAATGTAAGTATCTAACATCTTTCTTGTGTGAATGCGTAGAAGAATACACACAAGAATTAGGATTGCAAAGTGGTCTACGGCGCCAGACTCAAGATCTGGCCATCCTAGGAAGGGGCCATAATAAAAATGCCCAATGTGGATGAAAGATGTGTGTTGAGTGTGGTTGTTTACATGGAGGTGAAAACCCAGCCTTCTATGAGTATTGATGAGGAGGAGAATGAGAAGTTGGCTAGATACCAACTCAATAATATGGCTAAGACAGGGATTTGCTTTATAAGTGTTATGCTATAATAGACTATCGAAACCGGGTAGTAAGGATTCAGTTTCCAATTAAGTTGCGCTAAAATGAGAAGGGCATTGTTCAAATCCAATAGGCCAAGGCAGATACTCAGCCTCAGCCAAGTGTTGTAGCAGAACCCCCCAAGAGAAACCAGTTCTATGCGTTGAAAGGAAGAGAGGAAAAACAGAAGTCCATGGATATGGATAATTTTAACTTGCTTGTCTCTTCTCCTTTCCTGTTTATGCATTATTAGATCCAGGATCTACCTTGTCTATGGTTACTCCTTTTCTGGCTAATCAATTTGACTTACTTCCTTAGATCTTACCTGAACCATTTCTAGTTAGTACACCCATAGGAGACAGTGTTAAGGCCGAAGGGGTATTTAGAGAAGTAGATGGCAAAACGGCAAGTCCCTTTGAAATTAAGTTGGGCGTCATTAGGTTCAAATCTTAAGACCAACAAGATTTATCTATGAGGTTAGATATACTCTTCCTAATTCTGGTTTATGTTTAAGAAACTATAAGTTTGAGAGCTTTAGTGGATTTGGTGTTGTAAGTCCCTAATTGTATGCCTTATAATAGAACAATGTGAGTAAATATGAAGTTACGTTGCATTTTATAATGCTGTTTTTCGGTAACATAGGCATGTTTTCTATGTCGCATGATTTGTGATGTGCATTAAGTTAAGTGTGATTGAGAAGGAAATTTCTCAATCTCAAATATGAAGCATCAGATAACCTTGAAGATTTGCATCATCCAAATAAGTGTGAATCAGATATTCACAAAAGAGAAACGATTAAGCATGATAGAGTAACTTTCGGAAGTCACCCTCTTCGTTTAGGTGATGTGTAGTGCCATTCGTGGACTAATGTTCCTAAGCGGGGGATAATGTAACATTCCAAAAAATTTTATATCTAGTGAAGAGCACAATAGGTCTTTAGGAATGCGTATTGGGGATATATATACATTCTAATGCCCAATATTGAGAAATATTTGTCATAGTATAGAAAATTGGCTAAGGGGTACTAGCCAATTTCTATATAATACCCAATAAGCAAAATATTGGGTATATTAGAAAATATTGGCTTAAAGGGTGTTAGTCATATATCTATGTATTAATGAGCTTGTTTAGGAAATGTACCTGCAATGATGATCTTAAGCTAAAATTCAAAAATTCATTAGTTGCCAACACATTAGGTAATAGGCATCCAAGTGTCAAGCCTAGTACACTAAGTACATAACCATTTAAAATAATGATGTTGAGTTAGCAGTGCCCAAGGACATAGTGAGGGTCCTTGGGACAATAAGTAAACATTTCCAAAGGAACCATAAATAATAGTTAGTTAGGAAAGTACAACCAACACATGTGCAAGCACGCGTGAAAGAGATGTGAAGAAGCGGCCAAAGGAGGGGACCACTCTAACCGAATCCGGTTAAGGTAGTTAGAAGGAAAAACGTGCAGAAGGGACCACTCCATGTGGGGACTAAATTCCTAGAAAAATCTAGGTCCTAACTAGCTAAATAACCTAGGACAAACCTAAATGGACCCATTCGTCCACCCGACAACATAGGACAAAAACCTGGTTGACACTAACCTAGTACTAGTTAAAGAGACAACCTAGTGCCTAACCTATGATGGTCCTATAGGTTAGTTATGGTCCTAAAAACTTAGGGGTACTTTTTTAATTCCCCTAGGTTACCTAATTAATTAATTTGTCAAAATAATTAATTGATTTAAAAGGTCTAAAACCGAAAATAAAAAGGAAATTTTTATATTTCGGATACGACAAGAAAGGGACAACCTAGTACCTAACCTAGGATGGTCCAAAGAGTTAGTTAATATCCTAACGAATTAACGGTACTTTAGTAAATAAACTAGGCTGCCTAATTAATTAACTTAGCAACTCAATTAATTAAATTAAAGTGGCAAAACCGAAATCACAAAACAAATTCAACATTTCGGTTAAGAGAAGAAAAAGAAAACCTACTACCTAACCTAGGATGGTCCAAACGATTATTTATGCTTATAAAGACTTAAGGGTACCTTAGTAATTACCCTGGGTCACTCAATTAATTAAATAATACATTTAATTAATTAAATTAAATGGGACAAATAATGGGACAAATAATATTATTATGCTAACGTAGTACAATTCAAGAAACATCCTAATACTTAACCGAGGATGGTCCTAAAGGGTTGATTATGGATCCAATGACTTAAGGGTCATTTAGTACTTACCCTAGATCCTTCAAATAATTAGATTAAGGATTTAATTAATTCATATAATGTCAAAATGTGACGAAAACCATAGTCAAAACAAAAATTTCAGATTTTGCGTCAAGTCAACATTCCCCTATGTTTAGTCAACTTACGAGGGGCTTTTTGGTAATTAGTTAATTAATAAATTTTATTAAATAATTAAATCCTAAGTTGACTGATTCAAGATCAGTTTATAAGACTTAGAAACACGTTCAAACTCATAGTACAGGCGACACAAATACAGAATGTAACGAAAGAAAGAAAAACGCTGAAAATTTATAGATTTCTCTAGGGAGATTTCATGGTTTCTTCAAGGTTTTGTTTAAGGTGGTAGTGGTAGATTAAATTCTACTTAAGGTATGGGTTTCTCTCCTGGACTTCTTCCTCCAAGAGAACTTTTTTGAAATATTCAAAGATATTGAAAACTAGGGTTGTTATACGTCGTTCGTGTCGAACTCCTATCCCTAGTATCCTTGTTACAATTTCACTATTGAATAGGTTAGAAATCATGTTGTTTTTATGTGGTGTTGTATGATCTTAATGTTTATGGTTATTGGTTAAATAATGATTGAATGAACCTATTAATTGTACTCGTTTGATGCTAAGTGTTAATATGTGAATTAAAAGAATAATACTATGTTAAAAAAATGTCCGAAAATGTTATGTATGAAGATGTTACGGTCTGTTATGCATGCTTGATGTTAATATGATGTTATAAAGATGATATATTCATCAAATCCTAATAGGATGATGTCAAAGATGTTTAAAGAAAACGTTATGCCTAAAGTTATGTTATAAGGTTAGCTAGAAAGATCTCTGAGAAATCATAATTTGAGTGAATGTTTGGCTTATGTCAATAAAATGGCTAACAAAAATATTGTTCAACAATTAAATGGGAATTGGCTATAATGTTATCTCCAAAAAAGTAAAAAATTGTCTAATGAATAATGTATCCCAAATGGAGCATGATTGAATGAAACTTTTGCTAATGCTAACAAATTAGTTATGAAATCTATAGCCATTTGCTTATACCAATACTATTCTTATGCCAATAAATTGGATAACACTACATTGTCAAACAAGTTGCAGGGAATTGGCTATTATATTACGTTGAATAACTAAAATATTGGCTAATGTATAATGTATAAAAACTTAAGCATGTTGAACATGAAAATTGGCTTATGCCAACCAATATGGTTATAAATCTATGCCCAATTGTTAATGACAATACTATTCGTATGCCAATAAGATGGATAACGATACATTGTATAAAAGTGATGCATGTAAATGGCTATAACATTATGTTAAATAACAAAAAGATTGGATAATTTTTCATATATATTAAATTTAAATATGAACATACGTAAAATTGACAAATGCCAACAAAAAAAGTTATGTATTTTAATATTCAAAGGTTGAGGCCAATGCTAATCATATGCCAATCTTGTGTTGTTAGAGTATAAAATGATAATATAAGCACTTGTAAACTCATTCAATGAACCCACAATCAAGGGAATTCCACTCATTGGTACAATTCCCAACATACTCTAAAAGATTGACATATGAACTCATAAAACTCATTGAATGAAGTGTTCATCGTCGATAAACGATGATATGAATCTACTACACGAAGGTAAGTAAGTATCATTAGTTATAACATAATTAAAGGGGTCTAAAGTAAGTAAGTGATCAGAATGGTGTGTTAAAGGAAGTAAGACAAGTCTCACTTACATCTAAGCTACTATGTTAAAAGATTATTCACATATTAAGGTGTTAGATAACACCAATAGATGATATGTTAGGAAAATTCACATTTCATCAATGTAAAGTAAGGATGACCAGTCATCAATAGAGTAAGTAAATCTCAATCTAGAAGCAAGCCTCCATAATGCTTGAGTCAACACTAAAGATAAAGATAAAATAAACATTCACGTAATGAGGTGAATAATTATTTTAACCTATGATGCTAGTGAAAATTGTGAAAACATGATAAGAGGCTAAGATGAATGGTTATACAAGTCTCAACCAAGCCTAAGTAATGGTCACTAAAAGTACTCACTTAAGAGAGTGTTGAATATCAAGAGACAAGTCTCAATCATACTCTATATGTAAGTGTAAGGAAAATTCATACTTAATACTAATGATGAGATGAGAAATAATATAATGTGACATGATGCCCTCATGCTAGAAGGCATCTTCTGTAATCTGTGAGATGAGTGTAATGGAACTTTATACTTAACATCGATAGTCTAGCTAAGAGTCGCGATTCCTTTGTTCGGGAAGGCAGAGGTTTGTGTAAATCTCATGAGATGAGACTGTCCAGTTAGGCGTGTATGGGTCCCCTTATATCTCCTGGTCTTTGAACCTATGCAGCCAACATAGGGTTCTAGCGGGGTTCGATTCACTATATGCACTAGCATGTTTTGGTTTCACCTTGTCCAGTGACTCCACCTCTTTTCGGTGTAGGGAAGACACCGGATGATTCTCACATGATCTATGCCTGTTAAGGTTGGAGTTCCTCAAAGTATGAAAGACAAAGAAATGAACGATACCGAAGGTGTTTGCTCAAGACAATCAGGAGGTAAATTCATATTCAACTAATGACATTAGGTCATTCTAGTTCATTGCACTTTATGATCCCGATGAGAGTCGTTAATTTCATCCTAGGTATAGTTTGTGTTTACATCAGCCTACGAATGAATAAAATGAATAATGTGAAGCACGAATGAACGAATGAAGCAGATTCTTTATTTGATAAAGAAGTCCCTCGGGTTGAGGTCCCATATGCTGGGCCCTCACTTGAGATATCTTAATGCTACATCCGAAATTCCAAGAATTCGTAGACATGAAATGTATAATATATAAAACATGGAAACGTTAAATAAATAACCTATAACTTCCCTAAAACGAAAGTAATGAAATCAATGGAATGATCAATAGAGAATGGCTTATGAAATGTAATGAATATATAGTGTAATGAAATACTTGCTATAAGAATAGTCAAAGCATATCCAATGTAGTTTACAATAAATAAAGGGCATAGCTAATAATGACTCTTCATTTAATGAAAATGAACAAAGCCAAATAAAATTGGCTTATAATGTCTTCCTTTATTAGGAAAATATCAAAGACAATAATGAATTCAGATATGCTTATCAAAAATAATTAACTTATGTATTTAGCTATTAAAGATTGACTTATAAAGAATGCATGTCCAAAGTAAGCAAGATCATAAGCTTTAATCATATGCCCCAAGAACTATGCACATTATGCAATAAACTAAAAAATGAGTATTGTCAATAAGAATTGACGTATAAATATATTTATGGCCCAAATTGTTGTTCAGTCATTTCCTTAATCTCTTAAATTACTTACTTGATTCATTGTGGGTATGGTACTACAATGAATCATTGCACTTGTAAGTAAAACAAAGGACCAAAGGATTTATTGAACTACCCAACAACAAGAAGGAAAAGACTGAAAAATAATCTAAGTTTACAAAGAGGTGCTCTCTTGCTAAGGAAATCAAAATCTCAAATCTTCGCCCGAGTTGTTCTAAAATTATGTTGATGATACTAATATATTCTAATCATATAGAAAATGAGTTGTGTGCTTCGAATGCATTAAAATACATCATATTCATACCACAATTTCACAACCAACGAATTAAGAATGTCTAGTGACCAGACTTTCCAGAAAAAAACATGTCGTTTAGGAAGAGCTTTCCTTCATCATGAATAGCTTTATGTGTATGTGTACATACACTCATATTTAGTACAAGTTCTGTACTAACCCCTACTATTTACTATTTTATATATGTAGGGTAAAAGAAATATTGAAGACTCTTGTAACGGTTTGGACATCAGCGTTTCTCAAGACTATTTTGTAGGTCCTCTAAATTTCAAGGATGCTACAGTTTTAGTCTAGCCTTAGTTTTAGACATAGCTATTGGATGTTGTCCCTAGTGTTTCTTTCTACTTTCTTTTCAAATCTTTTGAAATAAGGCAGTGTTTGGAAAAAGTATTTGTGATATATTCTTACTCTACTTCGGTTTGAAAAACGTATTTATGATATATTCTTACTCTACTTCGAATTGATTCTTATTATATATGGTTGTTACATTCATGTTTAGTATACAACGAATTCATTAAATAACTATATGAAGTCCATGTATACTTTATACGTTTAAATTTTTTAAATTTTCCACTAAAATTAACCATAAGAATGTGATGAATGCAAAAAGAGGCTTGTCTACAACCTCTGAGGGGTTAGTGACGCCGGTGACAATCTTGATATCAGCGAATGAGGTTACAGTACCTAGGAACTAAAGATTAAGACAACCAAGTTACGTAGTTTCTTACTTATCGTTATGAAGCAGACGACAATCATGACTTAGAGACTACACGATGATAGGAAATTCTCCCTTCTTTTACTCTTTATTGTGCTATCTAGAGCTTCGACACTTTGTGTCAACATAAGTATCTAACTTCCTTCTTGTGTGAATGCGTAGAAGAATACACACAAGAATTAGGATGGCCAAGTGGTCTACGGCGCCAAAATCAACATCTGACCCTCCCAAGAATGGGCCATAACAAAAACGCCCAAGGTGGATGAAAGATGTGTGGTGAGTGTGGTTGTTCACTTGGAGGTGAATGCCCAGCCTGCTATGAGTATTAATGAGGAGGAGAAGGACAAGTTGGCTACATACCAACTAAAGAATATGGCTTAGACAGGGATTTTCAACTTATGTGTTATGCTGTAATATACTATTGAAACAGTGTAGTAAGGCTTCAGTTTCAAAATAAGTTTGGCTAAAATGAGAAGGGCGTTGTTCAAATCCAATAGGCCAAGGCTGATGCTCAGCCTCGCCCAAATGATGTAGCAGAACCCCCCAAGAGAAACCGGTTCTATGCGTTGAAAGGAAGAGAGGAATAACAAAAGTCCATGGATATGGATAATTTAAACTTGCTTGTCTTCTCCTTTCCTGTTTATGCATTATTAGATCAAGGATCTACCTTGTCCATGGTTACTCCTTTTCTAGCTAATCAATTTCACTTACTTTCTAAGATCTTACGTGAACATTTTCTAGTTAGTACTCCCATAAGAGACAGTGTTAAGGCCGAAGGGGTATGTACAGAAGTAGATTGTAAAACGGTAAGTCCCTTTGAAATAAGTTGGGCGTCATTAGGTTCAAATATTAAGGCCAACAAGATATTATCTAAGAGGTTAGATATACTATTCCTAAGTCTGGTTTATGTTTAAGAAACTATAAGTTTTAGAGCTTTAGTGGATTTGGTGTTGTAAGTCCCTAATCGTATGTCTTATAATAGAACTATGTGAGTTAATATGATGTTATGTTGCATTTTATGTTGATATTTTTGTGTAGCATAGCCATGTTTTATGAGTCGCATAATTTGTGATGTGCATTAAGTTAAATGTGTTGAGAAGGGAAGTTCTCATTCTCAAATATGAAGCTTCAGATAATCTTCAAGGTTATGTATCATTCAAATAAGTGTGAATCAGATATTCACAAAAGAGAAACGTTTATGCATGATAATGTGACTTTCGGATGTCACCCTCTTAGATTAAGTGATGTGTAGTGCCATTCGGGGACGAAAGTTCCTAAGGGGGGATAATGTAACATTCCGGAAATTTTTATATCTAGTGAAAATCCCAATAGGTCTTTAAGAAAGCGTATTGGGGATACATACACATTCCAATGCCCAATATTGAGAAATATTGGGCATAGTATAGAAAATTGGCTAAGTGGTCATAGCCATTTTCTATATAATACCCGATAAGCAAAATATTGGGTATATTATAAAATATTGGCTTAAAGGGTGTTTGTAATATATCTAAGTATTAATGAGCTTTTTTAGGAAATCTACCTGCACTGAAGATCCTAATATAAAATTTAGAAATTCATCAGCTGCCAACACATTAGGTACTAGGCATCCAAGTGTCTAGCCTTGTACCCTAAATACATAACCATTTAAAATAATCATGCTGAGTGAGCAGTGCCCAAGGACATAGTAAGGGTCCTTGGGACAATATGTAAACATTTCCAAAGGAACCATAAATAATAGTTAGTTAGGAAAGTACAAACAACACTTGTGCAAGAACATATGTAAGATATGTGAAGAAGCGGCCAAAGGAGGGGACCACCTTAACCGACTTCGGTTAAGGTAGTTAGGAGGAAAAACGTGCACAAGGGACCACTCCATGTGGGGCCTAACTTCCTAGAAAACTCTAGGTCCTAACAAGATAAAAAACCTAGGACTAACCGAATTGGACACATTCGTCCACCCGACAACCAAGGACAAAAACCTGATTGACACTAACCTAGTACTAGTTAAAGAAAGAACGTAGTACCTAACCTATGATGGTCCTAAAGGTTAGTTATGGTCCTAACAACTTAGGGGTACTTTAGTAATTCCCCTAGGTTACCAAATAAATAAATTAATTTAAAAGGTCTAAAACCGAAAAAAAAGGAAATTTTTAGATTTCGATTAAGACAAGAAAGGGACAACCTAGTACCTAACCTAGGATGGTCCAAAGAGTTAGTTAAGATCCTATTGACCTAAAGTTAATTTAATAAATAAACTAGGCTACCAAATTAATTAAATTAGAAACTTAATTAAATAATTTAAAGTGGTAAAATAGAAATCACAAAACAAATTCCAGATTTTGGGTAACACAAGAAAAAGACAACCTAGTACCTAACCAAGGATGGTCCAAACGATTAGTTATGGTTATAAAGACTTAAGGGTACCTTAGTAATTACCCTAGGTAACTCAATTAATTAAATTAGACATTTAATTAATTAAAGTAAAGGGGTAAAAAAAATATCTTATGCTAACCTAGTACAATTAAAGAAACATCCTAATACTTAACCTAGGATGATCGTAAAGGGTTTACTATTGTTCCATTGACTTAGGGGTACTTAAGTACTTACCCTAGATACTAAAAATAATTAAATTAAGGATTTAATGAATTAAAATAAAGTAAAAATGTTGACCAAAACCATTGTAAAAACAAAAATTCAAGATTTTGCGTCAAGTCAACATTCTCCAACGTTTAGTCAACTTAGGAGGTTTTTTTTAGTAATTAGTTAATTAATTTATTTAATTAACTCGTTAAACCCTAAGTTGAATGAGTCAATATCAGTTTATAATACTTAGAATCACGTTGAAACTCTTAATAAAAGCGACACAAATACAGTAAGCAACGAACGAAAGAAAAAGGTAGTAAATTTATTGATTTCTCAAGGGAGATTTTAAGGTTTCTTCAAGGTTTTTTTTAAGGTGGTAGTGGGTAGATTAAGTTCTACTAAAGGTATGGGTTTCCCTCCTGGACTTCTTCCTCCAAGACAACTATTTTGAAATATTTAAAGATATTGAAAACTAGGGTTGTTTCCCATCATTCTTGTCGAACTCCTATCCCTAGTATCCTTGTTATGATGTCACTATTGAATAGTTAGAAATCATTTTGTTCTTATGTGGTGCTTTATGATATTAATGTTTATGGTTTTTTATTAAATAATGATTGAATGAACCTATTAATTGTACTCGTTTGATGCTAAGTTTTAATATGTGAATTAAATGAATAATACTATGTTAAAGATCTGTCCGAAAATGTTATGTATGAAGATGTTACGGTCTGTTATGCATGCTTGATGTTAATATTATGTTATAAAGATGATATGTTCATCAAATGCTAATATGATTCTGTCCGAGATGTTTAAAGAAAACGTTATGCCTAAAGTTATGTTATAAGGTTAGCTAAAAAGATCTTCGTGAAATCATAATTTGAGTGAATGTTTGGCTTATGTCAATATAACAGCTAACAAAAACATTGTTCAAAATTTAAATGGGAATTGGCTATAATGTTATCTCTAAATATGTAAAAGATTGATTAATGAATAATGTATCCCAAATGGAGCATGATGGAATTAAATTTTGTCTTATGCCACATAACAGTTTTGAAATCTATAGCCATTTGCTTATGCCAATACTAATATTATGCCAATAAATTGGCTAACGCTACATTGTCAAAAAAGTTGCAGGGAATTGTCTATTTTATAACGTTAAATAACTAAAATATTGGCTAATGTATAATTCATAAAAACATAAGCATTGAACATGAAAATTGGCTTATGCCAACAAATATTGTTATGAAATCTATGCCCAATTGTTTATGCTAATACTTTTCGTATGCCAATAAAATGGATAACGATACATTGTCTAAAAGTGATTCATGTAAATTTGACTATAATATTATGTTTAATTACAAAAAGATTGGCTAATGGTTCATACCTATTAAATTTAAATACGAAACTACGTAAAATTGACAATTGCCAACAAAAAAGGTTATGTAGTTTATATTTAATGGTTGAGGCCAATACTAATCATATGCCAATCTGGTTTAGTAATAGTACAAAATGATTATATAAGCACTTCTAAACTAATTCAATGAACCCATAATCACGGGGATTCCCCTCAGTGGTACAATTCCCAACATGCTCTAAAAGAATGATATATGAACTCATAAAACTCATTACATGAAGTGTTCATCGTCGATAAACGATTATATGAATCTACTACACGAAAGTAAGTATGTAACGTTAGTTATAACAAAATTAAAGTGGTCTAAAGTAAGTAAGTGACCAGAATTGGTGTTAAAGAAGTGAGACAAGTCTCACTTACAGCTAAGCTACTATGTTAAAAGATTATTCGCATATGAAGGTGTTAGAATGTGTGAGGCTAGTCTCATTAACACCAAATGATGATATGTAAGGAAATATCACATTTCATAAATGTAAATTAAGGATGACCTGTCATCAATAGAGTAAGTAAATCTCAATCTAGAAGAAAGCCTCCATAACGCTTGAGTCAACACTAAAAGATAAAGAAAAAATAAACATTCACGTAAAGAGGTGAGTAATTATTTTGATCTATGATGCAAATAAAAATTGTGACAACATAATAAGAGGCTAAGATGACTGGTTATACAAGTCTCTACCAAGCCTAAGTAAAGTTAATCACATTAGAGAGTGTTGAATATCAAGAGACAAGTCTCAATCATACTCTAGTTGTAAGTGTAAGGACAATTCACACTTAATAGTAATGATGAGATGAGAAATAATATAATGTGAAATGATGCCCTCATTCTAGAAGCCAGCTTCTATAATTTGTGAGATGAATGTAATGGAACATTATACTGAGTATCGATAGGCTAGCTATGAGTCACGATTCCTTCGTTCAGGAAGGTAGAGGTTTGTGTAAATCTCATGAGATGAGACTGTCCGATTAAGCGGGTATGGGTCTCCATATATCTCTTGGTGTTTGAACCTATGCAGCCAACATAGGATTCTATCAGGGTTCAATTCTCTATATCCACTACCATGTTTTGGTTTCACCTTTTCAGTGACTCCACCTCTTTTCGGTGTGGGGAAGACACCGGATTTCATGATGCTCACATCATCTATTCCGTCTTAGGTTGGAGTTTCTCAAAGTATCAAAGATAAAGAAATGAACAATAACGAAGGTGATTGCGCAAGACAATCAGGAGGTAAAATTAGATTCAAGTAATGACATTAGGTCATTCTTGTTCATTGCACTTCATGATCCCGATGAGAGTCGTAAGTTTCATCCTAGTTATAGATTGTGTTTGCATCAGTCTACGCATGCATGAAATGAATAATGTGAAGTATGAATGAACGAATGAAGCATACTCTGTATTTGCTAAAGAAGTCCCTCGGGTTGGGCCCTCACATGAGATATCTTAATGCTACATCCAAAATTCCATGATCTCATAGATATGAAATGTATAATATATAAAAAATGAAAACGTTAAATAAATAACTCTTAACATCCCTAACATGAAACTAATGAAATAAATGGAATGATCAATAGAGAATGGCTTATGAAATGTAATAAATATATAGTGTAATGAATGACTTGCTATAAGAATATTCAAAGCATGTCCAATGAAGTTTAAAATAAATAAAGGGCATAGCTAATAATGAATCTTCATGTCATGAAAATGAAAAAAGCCAAATAAAATTGGCTTATAATGGCTTCCTCTATTAGGAAAATATCAAAGAGAATAATGAATTCAGATATGCTTATAAAAAATGATTAACTTATATATTTAGCCAAGAAAGAGTGTCTAATAAAGAACACATGCCCAAAGTAAGCAAGATCATAAGCTTTAATGATATTCCCCAAGAACTATGCACATTATGCAATAAACTAAAGAATGAGTAAAGTCAATAAGAATTGACGTATAAATATATTTATTCTCAAAGTTGTTGTTAAGTCATTTCCTTAATCTCTTAAATTAATTACTTGATTCATTGTGGGTATGAGACTAAAATGAATCATTGCACTTGTAAGGAAAACAAAGGACCAAAAGATTTATTGAACTACACAACAACAAGAAGTAAAAGACTTAAAAATAATTTAATTGTACAAGGTGGAGCTATCTTCCTAAGAGGATCAAAATCTCAAATCTTCCCCCGAGTTGTTCTAATATTATGTTGATGATACTAATATATTGTAATCACATAGAAAATTAAATGTGTGCTTTGAATGCATTAAAATACATCATATTCATTCCACAGTTCACAACCAACGAATTGAGAAAGTCTAGTGACTAGAGTTTCCAGAAAAAACATGTCCTTTAGGAAGAGATTTCCTTGATCACTCATAGCTTTATATGTATCTGAGCATAGACGCATATTTATTACAAGTCGTCTACTAACCCCTACTATTTACTATTTTATAGATGCAGGTTAAAGGACAGAGTGACGACTCTTGCAACGGTTTGAACATGAGCGTTTCCCTAGACCATTTTGTAGGTCTTCTAAATTTCAAGGTAGCTACAGTTTTAGTCTAGCCATAGTTTTAGACATAGCTAGTGGAAGTTCTTCCTAGTGTTTATTTCGTTCTTTCATTTCGAAGCTTTTGCAACAAGGCAGAGTTTTGCAAACATATTTATGATATATTCTTACTCTATTTTGAATTAATTCTTATGATAAATGGTTGTTACATATACGTTTAGTATATGATGAATTCATGAAATAACTTTATGAAGTCCATCTATAATTTATACGTTTAAAAGTTTAAAATTTTACACTAAAATTAACCATATGAATGTGATGAATGTCGAAAGAGGCTTGTCTACGACCTCCGAAAGGTTAGTGACGCCGGTTGCGATCCGGATTCTAGAATCTGGGTTGTGACAAACTTGGTATCAGCGTATGAGGTTAAACTACCTAAGAACTAAAGATCAACAAAACCACTTTACGTAGTTTCTTACTTATGGTTGTGAAACGCGCCACAATCATGACTTAGAGACTATGCGATGATAGGAAATTCTCCCGTCTTCTACTTTTTATCGTGCTATGTAGAGCTTTGACACTTTGTATCAATATAAGTATCTAACTTCCTTCTTGTGTGAATGTGTAAAAGAATACACACAAGAAGTAAATGCCCGACGTGGACGAAAGACATGTGGTGAGCGTGGTTGTTCACATGGAGGTGAATGCCCAGCCTGCTATGAGTATTGATGAGGATGAGAAGGATAAGTTGGCTACATACCAACTTAAGAATATTTCTTAGACAGGGATTTGCTTCATAAGTGTTATGCTATAATAGACTATAGAAACATGGTAGTAAGGCTTCAGTTTTCAAATAAGTTGTGCTAAATTGAGAAGGGCGTTGTTCAAATCCAATAGTCCAAGGATGATGCTCAGCCTCGACCACATGCTGTAGCAGACTCCCCCCCCCCCAAAGAGAAACCGGTTCAATGCGTTCAAAGGAAGAGAGGAACAATAGAAGTCCATGGATATGGTTAATTTTAACTTGCTTGTCTTCTCCTTTCCTGTTTATGCATTATTAGATCCGGGATCTACCTTGTCTATGGTTACTCCTTTTCTGGCTAATCAATTTGACTTACTTCCTTAGATCATACATGAACCGTTTCTAGTTAGTACTCCCATTGGAGACAGTGTTAAAGCCGAAGGGGTATTTAGAGAAGTAGATGGAAAAACGGCAAGTTCCTTTGAAATTAAGTTGGGTGTCAATAGGTTCAAATCTTAAGGCCAACAAGATGTTATCTAAGAGGATAGATATACTCTTCCTAAGTCTGGTTTATGTTTAAGAAACTATAAGTTTAAGTGCTTTAGTGGATTCGGTGTGGAAGTCCCTAATCGTATGTCTTATAATAGAAGTATGTGAGTTAAAATTATGTTATGTTGCATTTTATGTTGTTGTTTTTGTGTAGCATAGGCATGTTTTCTGTGTCGCATGATTTATGATGTGCATTAAGTTAAGTGTGATTGAGAAGGAAATTCCTCAATCTCAAATATGAAGCTTCAGATAAGCTTGAAGGTTATGCATCATCAAAATAAGTGTGAATCATATATTCACAAAAGAGAAACGGTTAAGCATGATAAAGTAACTTTCGAAGGTCATCCTCTTCATTTAAGTGATGTGTAGTGTCATTCGGGGACGAATGTTCCTAAGGGGGGGGATAATATAACATTCCGGAAAATTTTATATCTAATGAAGAACCCAATATGTCTTAAAAATGTGTATTAGGGATACATATACAATCCAATTCCCAATATTGAGAACGGAAAAGGGCTTAAAATACCCTCAAAGTATTCGAAATGGTACAAAATTACCCTCCGTCCACCTATTGGCTAAAAAATACCCTTCCCAGCCAACTATTGAGTCCAAAATACCTTTTTCATCCACATTTTGGTTCAAAATTGACCACTTATTTAACGGCTTTAAATTAAAACTATTTAACTATAATTATAAAACTTATTGATATAATTTATAAATCAATTCAATACCCACCCATTAATAATTAAACCCCTCCAAATTAATAAACCTATTATATTATTAATACAAGAACAGTAAAGCTACTGCCAATTGGGTGTTTTAAAAATTTAGGCGAAAAATATCTATAGAAGTAAATTGTCATACATTCAAGTGTCTAAATAAAAATTACCGATAAACTTAAAAGTCTACCTATATCAATCTTAATTATTCTTAAGTCTCAATTATGTGATGTTACTTCATAGATAACTTCTTTTCAAAATAATATATTAAAGGTTTTAAAAGAAATCATAAATATTTATAAAATTATATTTTAAAAAAGTGCATGAATTAATTGGGATGTATTAGTTCTTTACCTTTAATCATAGATTTCTAATTCAATCGTGATAGAGAATCGTATTGAAAGTGTAATCCTATATAAGCGGCTCAGCTTAAATTTTAATGGGGCTTCATTTTGGATTCGATTAATTTGGACGTCATTTTAGTGAATCTATAATTTCATCGTGTTTTAGTAGTGTTTATGAGGATTTTTATATTATAATTGGATTATTAATTCAGTGGGGTTAGTTAGTTATGAATGGGTAGTGGGTCGGTTTATAAATTATATTAATAAATTAAATTATAACCAATAGTTGAACGCAAAGTATTTTTAAAAATATTTAAAGAGTTTAATTTTAGAACAATTAAAGAAGCGGTCAATTTTGAACGTCAAAGGGGGATTACAAGGGTATTTTGGAGCCAATAGGTGGATCAAAAGGGCAGTGTGGAACCAATAGGTGGATGAAGGGTAATTTTGTACCATTTTCAATACTTCAAGGGAATTTTAGGCCCTTTTCTGTATTGAGAAATATTGGAAATAGTATAGAAAATTGGCTAAGGGTAATAACTAATTTCTATATAATACCCAATTAGAAAATATTGGGTATATAAGAAAATATTGGCTTAAAGGGTGTTAGTCATATATCTAAGAATTAATGACCTTTTTTAAAAAATGTACCTGCAATGAAGATCCTAAGCTATTATTCAAAAATTTATCAGTTGCAAACACATTAGGTACTAGACATCCAAGTGTCAAGCCTATAACCTTAAGTACATAACCATTTAAAATAATCATGCAGAGTGAGCAGTGCCCAAGGAGATAGTGAGGGTCCTTGGGACAATAAGTAAACATTTCCAAAGGAACCATAAATAATAGTTAGTTAGGAAAATACAACCAACACATGTGTAAGAAATGTGAAGAAGAGGCCAAAGGAAGGAACCACCCTAACCGATTCCAGTTTAGGTAGTTAGGGGGAATAACATGCACAAGGGACCCCTTGATGTGGGGCCTGACTTCTTAGACAACTCTAGGTCCTAACTAGATAAATAACATGGGACTAACCGAAATGGACCCATTAGTCCACCCCACAACATGGGACAAAAATCGGGTGTACATTAATCTAGTACGTGTTAAAGAGACAACCTAGTACCTAACCTAGGATGGTCCAAAAGGTTAGTTATGGTCCTAAAAACTTAAAGGTACTATAATAATTCCCCTAGGTTACCTAATTAATTAATTTAGCAAATTATTTAACTAATTTAAAAGGTTTAAAACCAAAAATAAAAAGGAAATTTTCATATTTCGGTTAAGACAAGAAAGGGATAACCTAGTACAAAACCTAGGATGGTCCAAAGTGTTAGTTAAGATCCTAACGAATTAAGGGTACTTTAGTAATAACTCTAGGCCACCTAATTAATTTATTTAGCAACTTAATTAATTAATTAATTCAAAGGGGCAAAATTGAAATCACAAATCAAATTCAAGATTTTTGTTAAGATAAGAAAAAGACAACCTAGGTAATTTAATTATTTAAATTATACATTTAATTAATTATATTAAAGGGGTCAAACAAAAATTCTTATGCTAACCTAGTAAAATTCAAGAAACATCCTAATACTTAACCTAGGATGGTCCTAAAGAGTTGATTATGGTTCCAATGACTTAGGGGTACTTTAGTCCTTACCCTAGATCCTTAAATTATTTAAATAAGGAGTTAATTAAGTAAAATAAAGGTAAAATGTTGACTAAAACTATAGTCAACACAAAATTACCAGGTTTTGGGTCAAGTAAACATTCTCCTATCTTTAGTCAAATTAGGAGGGGCTGTTTAGTAATTAGTTAATTAATTTAATTAATTAAATTATAAAATCCTAATTTTAATTTTTCAAGATCAGTTTATAATACATAGAATCACGTTCAAACTCATAGTAAAGGCGATACAAAAATAGTAAGCAACGAATGATAGAAAAAGCAGAAAATTTAACGATTTATCTAGGACGATTTCGACGTTTCTTTAAGATTTTTTTAAGGTGGTAGTCCTAGATTAAGTTCTAATTAATGTATGGGTTTCTCTTATGAAATTCTTTCCCCAAGAGAACTTTCTTTCGAATGATTCAAAGATATTTAAAACTAGAGTTGTTTCCCATCGTTCTTCTTAAACTCCTTTCCCTATTATCTTTGTTACTATTTCAATGTTAAATAGGTTAGAAATCATGTTGCTAGTATGTGGTGTTGTCTGATCTTAATGTTTATGGTTTTTGATTAAATAATGATTGAACGAACCTATTAATTGTGCTCATTTGATACTAAGTATTATTATGTAAATTAAAAGAATGATACTATATTAAAGATATGTCTGAAAATGTTATGTATGAAGATATTACGGTCTGTTGAGCATACTTGTTGTTAATATGACGTTTTAAAGATGATATATTTATCAAATTCTAATATCATGTTGTCCATGATTTTTAAAGAAAACGTTATGCCTAAAGTTATGTTATAAGGTTAGCTAAAAGATCTCCGTGAACTCATAATTTGAGTGAATGTTTGGCTTCTGTCAATAAAATGGCTAACAAAACCACCATTCCAAATTTAAATGGGAATTGCTTATAATGTTATCTCTAAATAAGTAAAAGATTGGCTATTGAATAATGAATCCCAAATGGAGCATGATTGAATGGAAGTTTTGCTTATGCCAAAAAAATAGTTATGAAATCTATAGCCATTTACTTATGCCAATACAAATGTTATGCCAATAAATTGGCTAACACTACATTGTCAAACAAGTTGCAGAAAATTGGTTATTATATTACGCTAAATAACTAAAAGATTGGCTTATGTATAATGTATAAAAACTTAAGCATGTTGAACATGAAAATTGGCTTATGCCAACAAATATTGTTATGAAATCTATGCCCAATTATTTATGCCAATAAAATGGATAACGATACATTGTATAAAAGTGATGCATATAAATGGCTATAATATTATGTTAAATAATAAAAAGAATGGCTTATGGTTCATACATATTAAATTTAAATATGAACATACATAAAATTGAGACATGCCAAGGAAAAAGGTTATGTAGTTTAATATTCAAATGTTAAGGTCAATACTAATCATATGTCAATCTTGTGTAGTTAGAGTATCAAATGATAATATAAGCACTTCTAAACTAATTTAATGATTCCATAATAAATGGCATTTCACTCATTGTGACAGTTTTTAACTTTCTCTAAATGAATGACATATAAACTCATAAAACTCATTTAATGAAATGCTCATCGTCGACAAACAATGATATGAATCTACTATACTAAAGTAAGTATGTAACCTGATTTATAACACAGTTAAAGGGGATTAAAGTAAGTAAGTGACCAGAATGGGGTGCTAAAGGAAGTCAGACAAGTCTCACTTATACCTAAGCTACTATGTTAAAAGATTATTCACATATGAAGGTGTTAGAATGTGTGAGACTAGTCTCATTAACACCAAATGATGATGTGTAAGGAAAATTCACATTTCATCATTGTAAAGTAAGGATGATTAGTCATATATAGAGTAAGAAAATCTCAATCTAGAAGCGAGCCTCCATAATCCTTGAGTCAACAATAAAAGATAAATAAGAAATGAACATTCATGTAATGATGTATTTAATATGTTAATTTATGATGCTTATGAAAATAGTGACAACTTGATAAGAGGTTAAGATGAACGGTGAGACAAGTCTCAACCAATACTAAGTAGAGGTCACTAAAATTACTCACCTAAGAGAGTGTTGAATATGAAGAGACAAGTCTCAATCATACTCTATGTGTAAGTGTAAGGACAATTCATAGTTGATAAGATGAGAAATATTCTAATGAGAAATGATGCCCTCATGCTAGAAGCCGGCTTCTATGATGTGTGAAATGAATGTAATCGAACGTTATCCTAAGCACCGATAGGCTAGCTATGAGTCGCGATTCCTTCTTTCGTGAAGGTAGAGGTTCGTGTAAATCTCATGAGCTGAGACTTTCCGTTTATGTGGGTATGGGTCTCCTTATACCTCATAGTCTTTGAACCTATGAAGCCAACATAGGGTTCTAGAAGGGTTTAGTTCCTTATATACGCTAGCATGTTTTGGTTTCACCTTGGCCAGTGACTCCACCTCTTTTCAGTGTGGGGAAGACACTTGATTTCGTGATGCTCACATGATATACGTTGGTTAAGGTTGGTGAAATCATATTCATGTATTGACATTAGGTCATTCTTGTTCATTGAACTTCATGATCCCGATGAGATTCGTAAACTTCATCCTATGTATTGCTAGTGTTTAATGAATAATGTGAAGTACGAATGAAGGAATGAAGCAGACTCTGTGTTTGCTAAAGAAGGCCCTCGGATTGAGATCCCTTATATTGGGCCCTCACTTGAGATGTCTTAATGCTACATCCAAAATTCCAAGGTCTCGTCTATATGAAATGTATTATACATAACACCTGAAAACGTTAATTAAATAACCCATAACTTCCCTAACATTAAAGTAATTAAATAAATGGAATGATCAATAGAGAATGGCTTATGAAATGTAATGAATATATAGTGTAATTAATGACTTGTTGTTAGAGTAGTCAAAGCATTTCCAATGAAGTTTAAAATAAATGAACGGCAAAGCTAATAATGAATCTTCATATCTTGAAAATGAACAAATCCAAATAAAGTTGGCTT
Organism: Solanum pennellii; assembly: GCF_001406875.1. Classification (NCBI taxonomy): domain Eukaryota; kingdom Viridiplantae; phylum Streptophyta; class Magnoliopsida; order Solanales; family Solanaceae; genus Solanum; species Solanum pennellii. Next base: position 36,510,647 of record NC_028643.1, read on the forward strand.
ATAATGTTTTCCTGTATTAGGAAAATATCAAAGGCAATAATGAATTCAAATATGGTTATAAGAAATAATTAACTAATGTATTTGGCCAATAAAGATTGGCTTATAAAGCATTCATTCCCAAAGTAAGAAAGATCATATGCTTTAATAATATGCCCCAAGAATTTTGCACATTAACCAATCTACTAAAGAATGAGTATAGTCAATGAGTATTGACTTCTAAATATCTTCATGCCGCAAATTGTTGTTAAGTCATTTCCTTAATCTCTTGAATTACTTACTTGATTCATTGTAAGTATGAGACTACAATGAATCAATTCACTTGTAAGTAAAACATACGACCAAAAGAGTTATTGAACTACACAACAACAAGAAGAAAAAGACTGAAAATATTCTATGTGTACATAGAGGAGCTCTCGGTCCAAGAGGATCAAAATCTCAAATCTTCGCCCGAGTTGTTCTAAAATCATGTTTATGATACTAATATAGTGTAATCATATAGAAAATGAGTTAAAATACATCATATTCATACCACTAATCACAACAAACGAATTAAGAAAGTCTAGTGACAAGACTTTCCAGAAATAGCATGTCATTTAGGAAGACCTTTCCTTGATCCTGCATAGCTTTATGTGTATATGTCCATACACCCATACTTAGTACAAGTGGTGTACTAACCCCTACTATTAACTATTTTATACATACAGGTTAAAGGACAAATTGACAACTCTTGCGACTGTTTGGGCATCAACGTTTATTCAGACCATTTGGTAAGTCCTCTTCATTTTGAGGATGCTACTGTTTTCGTCTAGCATTAGTTTTAGACATAGCTAGTGGATGTTGTCCCTAATGTTTCTTTCGTACTTTCATCTTGAAGCTTTTGTTATAAGGTCGTATTTGGTAAATGTATTTATGATATATTCTTATTCTGTTTCGAATTGATTCTTATGATAGATTGATTGTGACATTTATGTGAGCTTAGTATATGACGAATTAAAGAAATAACTGTATGAAGTCTATGTATACTTCATACGTTTAAAAGTTTTAAATTTTCTGCCGTTAGCGATTCGTTTTCTAGTATCAGGGTCATTAAATTTACGTTGATGTTTCATATTCACATTCATGTTGATGTTGACGTTCATGTTGATGCTAACCACGTTCACATTGATGTTGACGTTGAAGTTCATGTAGACATTCATATTGACATTGACATTGATGTTGACGTTAACGTTCACGTTAATATTCTCGTTCACATTGACATTGATGATAACATTGACATTGACATTGACGATAATGTTGACATTGATGTTGACGTTGAAGTTCACATTCACCTTTACTTTGACGTTGATATTGATGTTCCTCTTACATTTATCTTGACATTCACGTTCACATTGACATTAACGTTCACCTTGACATCGATGTTGACGTTGATGTTGACCTTAACATTGACGTTCATTTTCATGTGCACATTGACATTGATATTGATGTTGACGTTCAAGTTCACGTTGACGTTTATGTTGATGTTGACATTGACATTCACATTTACATTGATGTTAACATTGAAGTTCACATTGATGTTGACGTTAATGTTGAAGTTAACTTTAACGTTCATGTTGACGTTGACTTTTATGTTGACATCAACATTGACATTGATTTTGACGTTTATGTTGAGTTTTAAGTTCATGTTTATGGTGATATTAATGTTTATGTTGATGTTCACATTGATGTTGCTATTGACGTTGATGTTGATGTTCACATCGATAAGGATGTTGACGTTGAAGTGTACTTATATGTTGATGTTTACATTCATGGTGATGTTGGCGTTGCCGTTACCATTGTAGTTGACGTTGACGTTTACATTCACCCAGATGTTGACATCGATGTTGACGTTCACCTTGATATTTACATTGATATTCACATTCACATTGACATTGACGTTGATGTTGACGTTCACGGTTATGTTGACATTGACGTTAACATTGACATTGACATTGATATTGACGTTCACTTTCACATTGACATTGACATTGATGTTGACGTTCAAATTCTCATTGACTTTGACATTGATGTAAATGTTAACATTGACATTCACGTTGACGTTGAGTTTTATGTTGATGTTCACATGATGTTTATATTAACATTCACGTTCATGTTTAGGGGGACGTTGATGTTTATGTTGACATTCACATTGATGTTGACGTTTATGATGATGTTAACCTTATCGTTGATTTTGACATTGACATTGACATTGATGTTGATGTTAACGTTCATATATATGCTGACATTTACGTTCATGCTTATGTTGACGTTGAAGTTACCGTTGTCATTGAGGTTGACGTGACGTTGGCATTCACCTTGATGTTGATGTTTATATTGACGTTCACTTTGACATTTAGGTTGACGGTTTGTTCACATTAAAATTGACGTTGATGTTAACATTGACATTGACATTGATGTTCACATTTATGTTGACCTTGACATTAATGTTCACATTGATGTTGACATTGATGTTCATGTTTACATTAACATTGACATTGATGTTGAGGTTGAAGTTCACCTTTTCGTTGCCATTGACGTTGACATTCACCTTTAAGTTGACGTTGATGTTGACGTTCACTTTGAAATTTATATTTACGTTGACGTTCACATTGACATTGACATTGACGTTCATGTGCACGTTAATGTTGAGGTTAACGTTCACATTGACATTGACATTGACATTCACATTGATGTTGATGTTGAAGTTTACATTGACGTATATATTAACTTGACATTGATGTTGATTATGACGTTGATGTTCACATTGACGCTGATTCTTACCTTTACGCATACATTAATGTTCACATTTACATGACGTTCACATTCACGTTAACGTTGATGTTTACGTTGAAGTTCACATTGACATTGATTTTAATGTACACATTCACACTGATGCTGACGTTGATGTTTATGTTCATGCTGACATTCTTGTTCTCATTGACATTGAAGATAACTTTAACGTTAACATTGAAGATAAATTTCAAATTGATATTGACGTTGACGTTTACGTTCATCTTGACATTAACATTGATGTTGATATTCCTATGATATTTATGTAGACGTTCACATTGATGTTGACGTTGATGTTGACATTGATGTTCACGTTAAGGTTGACGTTCACATTCAGGTTCACTTGGAGATTGATGTTGATGTTGACATTGAAGTTCACGTTGACGTTTATGTTGATAGTTACATGATGTTGATGTTCACGTTTATGTTGACGTTTATGTTGAAGTTCACATTGAAGTTAACATGTTGATGTTGATGTTAACGTTCATGTTGACATTGATGGTAACATTGATGTTTATTATTAAGTTGACATTAATATTGACATTGACGTTTATTTTGACTTTTGTCTTCACGTTTATTTTGACATCGACGTTTATGTTGACGTTAACGTTGATGTTGCTATTAATGTTGACATTGATGTTCATATCAACATTGATGTTGACATTGATGTTCATGCATATGTTGATGTTTACGTTCATACTTGTCACAATCAGAATCTAGACCCCCAACGAGACTGCCGTTGTTGACCTCTTAGAGGTTACACACAAGCGTACATACATATCGTTAGTTCATCTAGGCTAATTTTAGCAGAAAATTTGTTCTTTTTGTTCCTTAACATGCATGTATATCATTCTACTTAAATTCATGTACGTTCATAATCAACCATCAAACATTAAGATCATCAACTTAAAGAAATAGTCCAACACTTCATTATACGTATACTTTCCAAAATGGCAAAAATACAATGTCTAAAATAAAACGGGAAAGAAGTGCTAGTGGAACATAATCTACTAGATTAATCCTCTAACTAATCTATAATATAATGGGTAGACGTCCCGGAATGCATGAGTGCCTACCAAGTCTGGATGAATGCTCCACATCCGTATAGCCTCAGCGTCCACCTGTAAGCTCTAACACCCAACGGTGCCTGCACCTAAAAATTTTGAGTTGTATGGGATTAGTAAAAACTTGTACTAAGTATGGATGTATGCAAGCACACACCAAAGTACATGCATGAGTAAGAATAACTCTATCCTAACAACATAATTTATGGAAAGTGATGTCAGTGGACTTGCCAAATTGGGATTAGGAAATTCAATGGACATGACAAATTTGAATTAGGAAATTCAGGGGACTTGCCAAATTGGAATTAGGAAAGTCAGGGGACTTGCCAAATTTGGATTAGGAAAGTAATGCCATGAGAGTAACACGCATCATCATACGCATCATATTGCACATATCACATAACATCTTACACATACCACATAACATATTACATATAACACACAACATATTCCATATAGCACATAACATCTTTCATATCGTTCATTCATATGCCATGAGACCTTGGAATCATGGACTTAACATTAAGACTTCCCAAAATGAGGTCTCAACTTATTGGACCTCAACTACGGAGCCCTCTTTAGCAAACACAGACTCTGCTTCATTCATTCATGCGTACTTCATTTTATTCATTCATAAGCTAGTGCAAACACCAGCTATACCTAGGATTTATTTTAAGAATGTCATCGGGTTTGTTGTGCAATGATCAAGAATAACCTAGTGTTATTACTTTAGTCTAGCTCACCTCTTGATTATCCTATCCTTACAACTTTGGTATCGTTCAATTCATTATGTGTATCATTTGAGGGTGGCCTCATTCATTCATTGGGAACTTTAACCGACATAGATCATATGAGCATCATGAAATATTGTTTCTTCCACACACTTAAAAGAGGTGGAATAAACGACCAAAGTGACCCAAAACATGCTATCGTATATAGGGGATTAAACCCTGCAAGAAACCTATATTTGCAATATAGGTTCAAAGACTAGGAGATATAAGGTGACCCATACCCGGCATGCCGGACCGTCTCATCTCATGAGAGTTACGTGACCCTCAACCCTTTATGAAAGAAGGCATCACCGCTCATAGCTAGTCTATCGGTGCTCAATATAAAGTTCCATTACATTCAACTCATACGTCATGGAAGCTGGCTTCTAGTATGAGGACATCATAGCTCAATTGATGATTTCTCATCTCATCATTATTATTAAGTGTATATTAATCTCAATACTTTCTTTAGAGTGTTCATAGAGATTTATGTCTTATTTAACTTTACACACTCATAAGTGATTACGTTTTGGTAACATTTACTTAGGTTCTTTTGAGATTTCTCTCATCGTTAACATTATACTCCTATCATGTTGTCACCACATTCATTAACTTTAGCACATTTTCTCTTATAATTACTCACCCTTTGTTATGTGAATGTTCATTTCATCATATGCCAATGTACTTAGCCATTTAGTGTGTTTCACACTCTTACTTGACCATCCTGGGTTTCATCAAATTTCATTGCGTACATCTTAGGTTCACTTACTTATAAACGTATGCTAGACTTATGGGTCTATACATATAAGCCATTAGGCTTCATTCATAGTTTGTATAAGTTATTCATATATTCCTATGATTATGTTGTAATAGACTTATGCATCTTGTGTGCATGCAGAGATCTTGATTTTGATCTATGTGGGCAACATTAATTTTGAACATTTATTCACGTATGAATTATGCATCAACACTTACCTTTTAATCTATTTTTGTTTGATCCACACGGCTTGGGGACCCAAGGTCGACCCTCAATGCCTTCATTTTAATTTTCCATAATTTCTCTCTTAATTTTTTGTTCATTGGGACTAAGAGGATGTGGGATCGAACCACCACAACCTAATTTCCTTTGATTTTTTTTCTTTAATTTTTCTCCTTCTTGGGCGAGAGAGTATGGATTTGAACCCCCACGACCCCTCTTTAATTTTTCTCCTTGAATTCCCTTCATTCTGCCTAGAGGTCGTGGGTTCGATTCCCACACCCCTCAACCTTTTATTATTCATTTAACTTTTCCTTAAATCTGACTGAAGGGTGGTGGGTTCGAATCCCACTCCTCTCATTTCTTATTTTTTTTGTACTCCATTTCGGTCGAGTCACACGTGTTCGAATCCCACATGCCACATTCTTTTTAACTCACATTGTTTCAATGATTTTTAACATGTTGAGTTCACGGGTTCGATCCTCCATGAACTCACTTATTTTTCTTCATTTTACATAGCTTATTAAACAACTTTACTTGGCTAATCAAGGGTTCAAATGTCTGGTTCTACACGCATCAATCCGTGTGAACCCGGTCTAATCGTAAGAATTCGAGACACATTAAGCATTACTTAGTATATCTATTTTAAGGGTTGTTACATTATCTCCCCCTTAGAAACATTCATTCCCGAATGACACTTTTTATAAGCTAGAACACCGCCAGTCATATCATAACATAATCACTATGCACAGTCAAGCAGTATCAACAATTAAGAGTAGGAAGTCTAACCTCAAGTGCTGGAAAGATGAGGGTAGCAGGATCTCATATCGGCCTCGGCCTCCCACGTAGCAACCTCAACAAGATGATTCCTCCACAATACCTTCACTATGGCAATATCGTTCTTCCTTTTCCGCTTGACCTCTCTATCTAAAATCTCAACAGTTACCTCCTCATAGGACAACTCTTCATTGACCCCCAAAACCTTTAAAAGGTAAAATCGATGCTGGATCACCTAGGCACTTCATTAAAATAGCGACATGAAAGACTGGATGAACAGAAGCTAGATTCCCAGGCAATGCCAACTCATAGGAATCCTCACCCATAGGCTGTAGAATCTCATATGGCCCAACATACCTCGGAATCAACTTCCACTTCCTTCCAAACCTCATCACCCCCTTTATAGGTGATATCTTCAAATAGACCTGGTCACCAGCATAAAAATCTAAGGGCCGTTTTCATTTGTCTGCGTAAGACTTCTGCCGACTGTAAGTAGTAGCCAACCTGTCCCTTTTCACCCTGACCTTCTCTAAGTCCTCATGAATAATCTCTGGACCCAAGATAGATGACTCTCAAACCTCGAACCAACTAACTGGAGACCTATATATCCTACCATACAGTGCCTCAAACGGTGACATCCGAATGCTGGAACGATAGCTCTTATTATACGAGAACTCTATCAAAGGCAGATGGTCGTCCCAACTACCCTGATGTCAATCACACACACCCTCAACATGTCCTCCAATGTCTGAATGGTGCGCTCTGCCTGCCCATCAGTCTAACGATGGAAGGCAGTACTAAGCTCTACCAACGTGCCTAAGCTCTTTTTTGAAGGATCTCAGAAAATGTGAATGAACTAAGCTCCTCTTTCTGAAATGATAGACAAAGGAATTCCATTCCATCTCACAATGTCATCAATATAGAGTCTCGAATGATCCTCTCTTCTGTATGTAGACTTCACAGGGCTAAAGTAGGCAGACTTAGTTATCTTGTCCACAATAACCCATATAGAGTCATGCTGTCTCCTAGTGCTCAGAAGACAACCCACGAAATCAATATTAATGGACTCCCATTTCTAAGTCGGAACCTCAAGAATCAGAGTAAGACTGCCAGGAATAAGATGTTCTGCCTTAACCTGTTGACAATTAGGACACTTGGACACATATTGTACAATGTTCTTCTTCATTTCATCCCACCAATAGATATTCTTAAAACCATGGTACATCATGGTGGAACCTGGAAGTATCGAATATCTAGAACCATTGGGCCTCTGCTGTGATCTTGGTCCGCAAATCATCCACATTAGGTACACACAATGTGTGCTTGTACCTAAGTACGTCTTCACCTCCCTAAGCAAAAGACTCATTCATCTTAACTAACACTGAATCCTTTAGCTCCATAAACATATGATCAAGATGCTGAACCTTCTTGACTTCAACTACTAAGGATGATTCAAAACTAGGATGAACTAAAACATCCCACTAGAGAGTTAACTAACCGCACACTCAGTATGTCCAGTCTGTGTATATATTTCACCAACTGCTTCTTCTCATCCTCAATGTGGGGTGTACTTCCCATGCTCATCCTACTCAAAGCATCAGCTACAACATTAGCCTTACATGGATGGTAGTGCACATTCATGTCATAGTCCTTCAACAGCTCCAACCACTTTCGCTGACGTAGATTCAACTCCCTCTATGTGAACAGATACTGGAGACTTTTGTAGTCTGTGAACATATAAACATGCACTCCATACAAGTAGTGCCTACACAATTTCAGTGCAAACAACACAGCTGCGAACTCCAGGTCATGCGTGGGATAATTCTTTTAATGAACCTTGAGTTGTATGGATGCATAAGCTATCACCTTACCACCCTACATAGGAACACAACCCAAACCAACCCTAGAAACATCACAATAAAAAGTGCAATTCTCACCACACTTAGGCAATGTAAGCTTGGGGGCTGAAGTGATTCTGTTCTTGAACTCCAGGAAGCTCTTGTCACAAGCCTCCACCCATTCAAACTTGACTTTTTTCTTCGTCAATGTTGTGAGTGGAGTGGCAATGGAAGAAAAGCTCTCTAAAAACCTGTGGTAATAACAAGACAATCCCAACAAGCTACGAATATCTATGGGAGTAATAGGTTTTGGCCAGTTCTTAACAACCTCAGTCTTCCAAGAATCTATCTCCACACCTTTGTCGGACAAAACATGACCCAGGAAGGTCGTTGATCTATCCCAGAATTCATGCTTGCTGAATTTGGCATACAATTGTGGTTGTCTAAGTGCCTTCAAGGTTAGTCTCAAATGATGTTCATTCTTTTCCTTGGTGTTTGAGTAGATGATAATGTCATGAAATGACTACTATGATGAAAGATTCAAGGTATTCACGGAAGACTCTGTTTATGAGATCCATAAATGCAGCAGGTGCATTAGTGAGACCAAATAACATAACTAGAAACTCGTAATGACCATAACGAGTACGAAAGGTTGTCATTGGAGCATCTTCATCCCTAACCCTAAGCTAATGGTACCTTGAACGAAGATCAATTTCGAGAAGAAACTAGACCATTGGAGTTGGTCCAACAAGTCATCTATTCTGGGAAGTGGATAGTTATTCTTGATAGTGACTTTGTTGAGCTGCTAATAATCGATACACATCCTAAGGGTTCCATCATTCTTTTTCACAAACAACACTAGAGCACCCCAAGGGGATATGCTCGGCTGAATGAAACCCTTATCAGTGGGATCTTTCAATTTTAGCTCCAACTCTTTGAGTTCAGATGGAGCCATTCTGTAAGGAGGAATTGAAATTTGTTTATTATCGGGTTCGAAGGCGATACCAAAGTCAATCTCTCGAGGGGGAGGAACTCTATGAAAATCATCAGGAAATACAGCTTCCAACTTATTCACTACAGGCGCTGAGTCTATGGAAAGAACATCATGATCTAAATCATTAACACTCACAAGATGACATAATAACCCCTTGGACATCATTTTATTGACCTGGAGGTTTTAAATCAAGGAATTAGGACGACTCGAGTTGTATCCCTCCCAGACCAGCCCTTCTTAATTAGGGAACAAAATCTCACAACCCTACTACGACAATCCATGCAAGAATAACAACTATAAAGCATGTCCATACCAATAATAATATCAAAATCATGCACGGGTAATTCAACCAAGTGTGCACACATGGTCTTACCACATACAACTATTGGGTAATTCTTGTATACTCTATAAGTTCTTACATTTTCTCCTAAAAGTGTACTAACCACTATAGGATCATGCAGAACTTCAGGCAATATCTCAAAAGTGAGAGCAAGCAAAGAAGATACAAAGGAAAGCGTAGACCCTGGATCATGTAAAGCATAAACAGAAGTTGAGAATACTTGCATCACACCTGTGACCACATCAGCGGAATTCTCCTACTCCCTGCCCTTAAGCGCGTAGAACCTATTCCTCTTAGGAGGATCAGCTTATGCTGCATTCTTTGGATTATGCCTAGGCTTAGCATTACCTCAAGCCTAATCATGTTCTGTGGGTAGTCCATAATCATGTGCTCTCTCTTATCACAAGCGAAACAGGCATTAGTGCTTTGTCTTCACTCTCCATTGTGAGCACGGCCACACTTAGCATATTTCTTTTTGGGAAGCTGCATATCACCTCAATTGCCCTTCTTGGGATCGGGCTGCCTCCTCTAGGTCCTATACTCCTCTGAAAGTTAGAGTTCCCTAAAATCTTTTGCCCCATTTTGAATCTGGGCTGGTCACGGACGCCAAAATTGTTCCTGTTGCCCCCATTGCTAGGACCTGCATGATCATGAGGCCTAGTCCTCCTAGCATCACGGATGCCCCTCTTCTTCTTGTTGTCCTCTACTTGCTGGATATGCACCATAAACCTAGAGAGGTTGATGTTATCATGGATCATGGTAGCCCGACACTCCTCCTCCATATCTCCGGTGATTCCTGTAAGGAACCTACTCATCTCATCTCTGCTGTTAGATACAAGGGAAGTACCATACCTTTATACAAACTTCAGTGAATACTACCTAACTGTCATTGATCCCTACTTAAGATTGATAAACTCCTCAACCTTTTCCTCCCTCATCTCCCTGTGGAAGAATATCTCCAAGAAGGCTTTCTTAAATAGCTTCCGAGTGACTGGAACTCTGTCCAAAGCTCGGCTATCCTGCCTGATCTTGCACCAAGTCTGTGCAACATCCTTATGTTGATAGGAAGCCAACTCAGCTTTCTCTGTATCCGTGGCCCTCATGGCCACCAAAATCTTATGTACCTCCTCCACAAACTCCTAGGGATCTTCTGAAGTCTTCGACCATGTAATTATAAGAGGATTTGTCCTCATGAAGTCTCATATCCTGTCAGCCATGCTACGAACCGATGGGTTCTTCCTTTGAACATTTTGCTGGTTGACCTAGTTAGTCATGGTCTGGGCCTGCATAGTGATGGCCTATGCAATCTGGGCCAAATATGCCCGCACCTCCGCATTAATCAACCCAGCAGGGTTAACCGGCATAGCTACTCCTTCAGCTGGAGCTGAGGGTTGAACCTCATTGTCCCCAGCAGCGGCCCCTCCTCTTCTCTAACCAATGGTTCTCCTAGCATTCATTCTCTGAAAACAACAAGGATTGATTTTAGATACTCATAACATCAAGAAATCAGACATTAGGAAAAGCCACGATGAGATCAGAAGAAGGGAAATTTTCATACGCATCATCCAGTCTCTAATTGAGGATAGTGGTGAACTTCACTACAATGACTTAGAAGCTACTCAATGTGGTTTATGTGAACTTATTATTCTCGGAATATAACCTAGTTCTCTGATACACACTTTGTCACAACTGGAATCAAGACCCCAGACAAGACCGGCATCGTTGACCTATCAGAGGAAGCAGATGAGCTTACATAAGTCATCGTTACTTCATCTAGGTTAATTTTAGCGGAAAAATTAAACATTTTGTTCCTATAAAAGAATGTACATCATTCTACTTAAATACATATGCGTTCACAATCAACCATCTAACATTATGATTATCATCTAAAAGAAATAGTTCAATACTGCATTAGATGTATACTTGCCAAAATGCACCAATACGATGTCTAAAATAAAAATGGGAAAGAAACGCTAGTGCAACATAATCCACTACCTCAATCCTATAAAAATACAGAATATAATGGTAAGGCGTCCTCGTATACATGAGGTCCTACAAAGTCCGGATTAATGCTCTACGTCCGGATAGCCTCAGTGTCAACCTGTAAGCTCTAACCTCCAACTGTGCCTGCACCTAAAAATATAGAGTTGTATGGGATTAGTACACACTTGTACTAAGTATGGGTATATGCAAGTACACACCAAGGACATGCATGAGTAAGAATAGCTTTTTCTTAACAACATGATTTATGGAAAGTCAAGGCAGTGGATTTGCCAAATTGGGATTAGGAAAGTCAATGGACTTGCCAAATTTGAATTAGGAAAGTCATGGGACATGCCAAATTTCAATTCGGAAAGTAAGGAGACTTGCCAAATTTGGATTAGGAAAGTCATGCCATGAGAGTAACATGCATCATCATACGTATCATATTGCACACATCACATAATATCTTACACATAGCACATAACATATTACATATAGCACATAACATATTGCATATAGCACATAACATTTTTCATATCATTCGTTCATATGCCATGAGACCTTGGAATCTTGGACTTAACATTAAGAATTCCCAAAAAGAGGGCTCAACATATGGGACCTCAACTAGGGAGCCTTCTTTAGAAAACACAGAGTCTGCTTCATTCATTCATACGTACTTCATTTAATTCATTCATAAGCTAGTGTAAACACCAGCTATACCTAGGATGTAGTTTAAGACTCTCATCGGGTTCGCTGTATAATGATCAAGAGTAACCTAGTATTATTACTTGAGTCAAACTCACCTCTTTATTATCCTATTCGATTACCTTTAGTATAGTTAATTTCATTATGTGTATCATTTGAGGGTGGGCTTTTTCATTCTTTGGGAACTTTAACTTTAGCCGACTTAGATAATGTGAGAATCATTAAATCGGGTGTCTGCCCACACCGAAAAGAGGTGGAATCACCGGCCAAAGTTACCCAAAACATGCTAGCCTATATAGGGGATTGCACCCTGCTAGATCCCTATATTTGCAATGTAGGTTCAAAGACTAGGAGATATAAGGAGACCCATAACTGGCATGCCGGACAGTCTCATCTCATGAGAGTTATGTGAACCTCCACCCTTCCCAAAAGAAGGCATAACCGCTAATAGGTAGTCTATAGGTGCTCAGTATAAAGTTTCATTACATTCAACTCATACTTCATGGAAGCTGGCTTCTAGTATGAGGACATCATAGCTCAATCGATGATTTCTCATCTCATCACTCGTATTAAGTGTGTATTAATCTCAATACATTCATAAGAGTGTTCATATATACTAGTCTCTTAATTAACATTACACTCTCATAGGTGAGTACGTTTTGGTAACATTTACTTAGGCTCTTTTGAGATTTCTCTAATCTTTTACATTAGCCTCTTATGATGTTGTCTCCACATTCCTTAACTTTAGGACATTTACTCTACATATTTACTCACCCTTTGTTACATGAAAGTTCATTTCACCATATGCCAATGCACTTGGCCATTAAGTGTGTTTCACACTCTTTCTTAACACTCTTAGGGTGTTATCATTTCATTGGATACATCCTAGGTTCACTTACTTTTAAGCATATGCTAGACATATGGGCATACAAGCCATGTGACTTCGTTCATAGTTAGTTAAAGTGATTCATATCTTCCTTAAATTATGTGGTACAAGACTTATGCATCTTGTCTGTATGCCAAGATCTCGATTTTGATCTATGTGGGCAGCATTATTTTTGAAAATTTATTCACGTATGACTTATGCATCAATACGGAATTTGGGTAAGGGAACCCGATTTCGAATCCCTTTGACAACACTTACCTTTTTATTTATATTGGTTTGATCCACATGGCTTGGGGACCCAAGGTCGAGCCCCAAAACCTTTATTTTATTTTTCCTTTATTTCTCTATTCATTTTTCGTTCATTGGGACTGAGAGGATGTGGGATCGAACCCCCACAACCTCATTTCCTTTTATTTTCATTTCTTTAATTTCTCTCCTTCTCTGCCGAGAGGGTGTGGGTTCGAACCCCAACAACCCACTTCAATTTTTCTATTTGTTATTCCTTCATTCTCCCTAGAGTTTGTGGGTTTGATTTACACATGTCTCAACCTTTTATTTTTCTTTTATCTTTTCCTTAAATCTTAAATTTGAGTTACATTTTCAGCTTCTTTTCATCAACATTTTGAGTTAATTCTTAGGGCATTTCCTGAATCATTTAGTTAATAGTTTTTCAGTCAAATCAGCCACATTATATTTCATATGAACATCACAATTTATAGAAGTTTATGCACGTGAAATACAACCATAAATAAGTCTTTTTCATGCTTCAATCCGTGTACCAGTCACGGCTACACATTGCTCACACATAAACACATTTTTAGAAAACATAGGTTGTTATTTGTACGATTTGAAACACACATTCATGAACATATTCATCACGAAATCACATTATATACCTAATATCTACTAACAAACATACTCAACCTACGAATCAATGGGAGCTAGTGACAGGGACATGCAATGGGGAAACAATCCTAGTTTTCGAATTAGATCATCAGAGTCTCAAGGTTCTCTTGGGAAAGGAACCAAGCGTAACAAATCCCATACCTTTTATTTAGTTCAATCCTTGAATTTCTGCCCAAATCCTTCTCCAAAAATCAAGTTTAAATCCTCTCAACTTCAACACAAATTAGACGAAATAATCTTCCCTCTTGCGTAACATTTTTGATTAGTTGTTTGTTTGTAATTTCCGTTGTGAGTTCTTCAAGTGTGAAGAACTTTGGTTATAATTCTTTTCTTGTAAGTGGTTTAGGCAGAACGTGAGAAAAATAATCGTTTGATCGTGATTGATGAGGAGGTAGACGTGAGAAGTGAGAGTTTTCTGAGGATTAGTAGTTTTAGTTTGGGAATTAGTTAAACTAGGACTCTTTCAAATCTCTAATAAAAATCTGATTTTCCTTTTTCTTAAATAGCCAATAAATATTAGTTAATTAAATTAATTTACCAACTTAAAAAACAATTTAAATCATTGCTTCCACCAAGGTTTGAACCCGGGTGGACAATAAGCAAACATTTCCAAAGGAACCATAAATAATAGTTAGTTAGGAAATACAACCAACACATGTGAAAGCAAATGTGTAAGAAATGTGAAGAAGAGGCCAAAGGAAGGAACCACCCTAACCGATTCCAGTTTAGGTAGTTAGGGGGAAAAACATGCACAGGGGACCACTTGATGTGGGGCCTGACTTCTTAGACAACTCTAGGTCCTAACTAGATAAATAACATAGGACTAACCGAAATGGACCCATTAGTCCACCCCACAACCAAGGACAAAAATCGGGTTTACATTAACCTCGTACTTGTTAAAGAGACAACCTAGTACCTAACCTAGGATGGTCCAAAAGGTTAGTGATGGTCCTAACAACTTAGGGGTACTATAATAATTCCCCTAGGATACCTAATTAATTGATTTATCAAATTATTTACCTAATTTAAAAGGTTTAAAACCGAATATAAAAAGGAAATTTTAATATTTTGGTTATAACAAGAAAGGGACAACCTAGTACAAAACCTAGGATGGTCCAAAGTGTTAGTTAAGATCCTAACGACATAAGGGTACTTTAGTAATTACTCTAGGCCACCTAATTAATTAATTTAGCAACTTAATTAATTAATTAACTCAAAGGGGCAAAACTGAAATCACAAAACAAATTCAAGATTTTTGTTAAGATAAGAAAAAGACAACCTAGGTAATTTAATTATTTAAATTATACATTTAATTAATTATATTAAAGGGGTCAAACAAAAATTCTTATGATAACCTAGTAAAATTCAAGAAACATCCTAATACCTCACCTAGGATGGTCCTAAAGGGTTGATTATGGTTCCAATGACTTAGGGGTACTTTGGTACTTGCCCTAGATCCTTAAATTATTTAATCAAGGGTTTAATTAATTAAAATAAAGTTAAAATGTTGACTAAAACTATAGTCAACACCAAAATTCCAGATTTTGGGTTAAGTAAACATTCTCCTATATTTAGTCAACTTAGGAGGGGCTTTTTAGTAATTAGTTAATTAATTTATTTAATTAACTTATTAAATTCTATGTTTAATTAGTGAAGATCAGTATATAATACTTAGAATCACGTTAAAACTCATAGTAAAGGCGATACAAAAATAGTAAGGAACGAACGAAAGAAAAAAGGCAGAAAATTTGTCGATTTATCTAGGGCTATTTCAAGGTTTCTTTAAGATTTTTTTTAAGGTGGTAGTCGTAGATGAAGTTCTACTTAAGGTATGGGTTTCTCTTAAGAAATTCTTTCTCCAAGAGAACTTTCTTTCGAATGATTCAAAGATATTTAAAACTAGAGTTGTTTCCCGTTGTTCTTGTTAAACTCCTTTCCCTAGTATCTTTGTTACTATTTCAATGTTAAATAGGTTAGAAATCATGTTGCAAGTATGTGGTGTTGTCTGATCTTAATATTTATGGTTTTTGATTAAATAATGGTTGAATGAACCTTTTAATTGTGCTCATTTGATACTAAGTATTATTATGTGAATTAAAAGAATGATACTACATTAAAGATATGTCTGAAAATGTTATGTGTGAAGATGTTACGGTCTGTTGTGCATACTTGTTGTTAATATGACGTTATAATGATGATATATTTATGAAATGCTAATATCATATTGTCCAAGATTTTTAAAGAAAACGTTATGCCTAAAGTTATGTTATAAGGTTAGCTAAAAAGATCTCTATGAAATCATAATTTGAGTGAATGTTTGGCTTCTGTCAAACACATTTTTAGAAAACATAGGTTGTTATATGTATGATTCCAAACACAAATTCATGAACATATTCATCACGAAAACACATTACATACCTAATATCTACCAGCAAACATACTCAACCTACGAATCAATGGGAGCTAGTGACATGGACATACAATGGGGAAACAATCCTAGTTTTCGAATTAGATCATCTGAGTCTCAAGGGTGTATTGGGAAAGGAACCAAGCGTAAGAAATCCTATACCTTTTATTTTTTTCAAACATTGAATTTCTGCCAAAAACCTTCTCCAAAAATCATGTTGAAATCCCCTCAACTTCAACACAAATTAGACGGAATAATCTTCCCTCTTGCGTAACATTTTTGATTAGTTGTTTGTTTGTAATTTTCATTGTGAGTTCTTCAAGTGTGAAGAACTTTGGTTATAATTCTTTTCTTGTAAGTGGTTAAGGCAGAACGTGAGAAAAATAATTGTTTGATCGTGATTGTTGGGGAGGTAGACGTGAGAAGTGAGAGTTTTCCGAGGATTAGTAGTTTTAGTTTGGGAATTAGTCAAACTAGGACTCTTTCAAATCTCTAATAAAAATCTGATTTTCCTTTTTCTTAAATAGCCAATAAATATTAATTAGTTAAATTAATTTACCAACTTAAAAAACAATTTAAATCATTGCTTCCACCTAGGTTCGAACCCGGGTGGAGCAAGACTTCATCCCAAAAGCCAATTTTCGGCACTCTCTCCCCAAAATGCGCCACCACCTTATTAATTATCTAATTAATTTTATATTTAGCGTAATTACAATACTACTCTTGGCTTTGAAAAATACCATTTTATCCCTAGTCACTCCAAACCTAATATTTTCCCTTTTTATGTCCGGTAAAAACTCATCAAAATAAATAGTCGTATTCGAGAGCCCTACATTGCTGGACCCAACCTTTTCTAGATAAACTAACTCCACAAGTGAGTTGGCTTGGCTATATCAAGGGTTCAGAGGTCTGGTTCTACGCATATCAATCCGTGTAAACCCGGTCTAATCGTAGGAATTCTAGACAAATTAAGCATTACTTAGCATATCCATTTTTAGGGTTGTTACAATATTGATATTGACGTTGCCATTGCTGTCCTCATTGATGTTGACTTTCACATTGACGTTGACATTGATGTTGATGTTCACCTTAATATTAACATTGACGTTCACATTCACATTGACATTGCGCTTACGTTGACGTTCATGTTTATGTTGACGTTCACGTTCACGTTGACATTGAAGTTGAATTTCACTCTCACATTGACATTGACGTTGATATTGACGTTGAAGTTCACATTGACATTGACCAGGACATTTATGTTAACATTGACGTTCACCTTGATGTTGACGTTTAAGTTCGTATTTACGTTGATATTTATATTAACGTTCACATTCACATTTCTGGTGATATAAATATTTATGTTGACACTCACCTTGACGTTGATGTTAACCATAACGTTGATATTGATGTTAACATTGAAATTGACGTTGACATTCACATTCATTCATATGTTGACATTTACATTCATGCTGATGTTGATGTTGAAGTTACCATTATCGTTGAGGTTTATGTTCACCGTGACATTGATGTTGATGTTGACGTTCACCTTGACGTTGATGTTGATGTTGATGTTCACCTTGACATTTACGTGGACATTCACGTTCATATTTATATTGACGTTGATGTTCACATTTATTTTGGCGTTGATATTAATGTTCTTGTTGATGTTGACGTTGACCTTTATGTTTACATTGATGTAGATGTTGAAGTTCACATTGATGTTGCCGTTGACTTTGACATTCACCTTGATATTGACGTTCACCTTGAAAGTTATGTTTACATTGATGTTCACATTCACATTGACGTTGATGTCAAAGTGCACGTTGATGTTGACATTATCATTCACATTGATGTTGACGTTCACGTTCACATTGATGTTGACGTTCACGTTCACATTGATGTTGAGATTTAAGTTCACGTTGACGTATACGTTTACATTAAGGTTGATGTTAACATTTACATCGCTATTCACATTAACGCTGACGTTTATGTTTATGTATAGGTTGATATTCACATTTACATTAATGATCATATTTACGTTGATACTAACGTTTATGTTGACGTTCATATTTATGTTGACATTTATGTTGACGTTTATGTTAATATTCACGTATATCTTCACGTTTACATTCCCATTAACGTTCACATTGACGTTGACATTTTCGCTAACTCTTACATTTACGTTGATTTCGTCATTTGTGTTACCATTGACGTTGAAATTCATGTTGATATTGACATTCACGTTGACATTAATGTTTACGTTGAAGTTTATGTTGAAATTTACATAGACGCTCACATTTACGATGATGTTCATTGACATTGACTTTAACATTCACAATGTCATTGACATTTACTTTGACTCTAATGTTAATGATGATATTCTTGTTCACGTTCACATTGATGTTCACGTAAACGCTTACATTTATGTTTACATTGATGTTCAAGTTTATGTTGATGTACATATTGACGTTGACATTAACGTTCAGGCAGTCATTTATGTTCATGTTCATGTTGAGGTTTATGTTGATGTTTATGTTTATTTTGACATTCACATTCACGTTGACATTAATGTTCACACAGCCGTTTATGTTTATGTTGACATTTATGTTGATGTTGACGTTCATGTTATCGTTCACGCTTACGTTGACATTCACGTTCACATTGACATTGACGTTAATCATTACGTTCACATTTACATTTACGTTCATATTAATATTGAAACTAATGTTAATGTAGTTGTTGACAATTACGTTGACGTTGATGTTGATGTTTATTTTGATGTTGACGTTGACATTGACGTTCACGTTAATGTTGATGTTCGCATTTACATTGACATTGACATTCACATTGACATTGACGTTCACATTGACATTGGTGTTGGTGTTTATGTTGATATTAACACTGATGATCATGTTGACGTTGAAGTTCACGTTGACATTCACATTGACGGTCACATTGACATTCACATTGATGTTAACATTGCCATTCTCGTTGAATATTATGTTGACGTTAACCTTGACATTTACAATAAGGTTGATGTTTACATTGACGTTGACGTTCATGCAGAAGTTGACGTTGATATTGATGTTTCCATTCACATGGATGTTCATAGTTACATTGACGTTGACGTTAACGTCTACATTAACATTGACATTGATGCTGACGTTTACATTTACATTGACGTTCATGTTAACATTGACTCTTACATTAACGTTCACATTGACGTTGACGTTAACATTTATGTTGTCATTCATGCTGACGTTGAGTTGATGTTAACATTTACATTTACGTTGATGTTGATGTTCACCTTGTTGTTGACTTTGACGTTTACCTTTACATTGAGTTAACCTTTACATTGACATTGACGTTCACGTGCACATTGATGTTGATATTATGTTCACATTGGCGTTCATATTGATGATGACGTAAAAGTGTCACGTTGACGGTGACATTGACATCACTTTCACATTGACATTGACGTTAACATTCACATTGACATTGACATTGACGTTGATGTTGACATTCACATTGTCATTGACGTTTATGTTGACGTTCACATGGACGTTTATGTTAACATTCACATTCACGTCTATGGTGGCGTTGATTTTTATGTTGACAATTACTTGACGATGATGTTAATGTTTACATTCACATTGATGTTAATGTTAATGTTAATGTTAACATTGAAATTAACGTTGACGTTGACACTCACACATATGTTGATATTTACATTCATGCTGATATTGACGTTAAAGTTACCCTCGTCATTGACGTTGACGTTTACATTGGCGTTGATGTTGAAATAGGCATTCACCATAACATTCATGTTTATGTTCACATTCTTGTTAAAGTTGATGTTAATGTTCACGTCGATGTTGATGTTGACATTCATGTTCACATTGACGTTGACATTGAAATTTATATTGAAGTTCACATTGACGTTGACATTCACCTTGACGTTGACATTGATGTTGACGTTCACCTTGCAACTTACTTTGATGTTCACGTTCACATTGACATTGACATTGAAGTTCACGCGCACGTTAACGTTAATGTTAATGATCACATTGACGTTGACGTTCATGTTTACATTGATTTTGATGTTTGCATTGACATTGACATATACTTTTGCGTTGACGTGGATGTTCACGTTGACACTGACGTTTACATTTACGTATGAGTTGACGTTCACATTTACTTTGACTTTGATAGTGACGTTCACATTGACGTAGATGTTAATATTCACACTGTTGTTGATGTTTACGTTGATACTCATGTTGACGTTGATATTTATGTTGATGTTGATGTTGACATTGACATTTACGTAGATGATCACGTTAATGTTAAGGTTTACATTCCCATTGATGTTCACATTCTCGCTAACTCTTACGTTTAGGTTGACGTTTGTAACAACCCTAAAAATGAAAAAGTTAAACGCTTAAGGTGTCAAGAATGCTTGCGATTAGACCCAAGGATCACACGGATTGATACGCGTAGAACAAGACCTCAGAACCCTTACTACGGCAAAGCAAACTAACTTGGGGAGTTAGTTGAGTTTTGAAAGATTGGAACCAACTATGTAGGGTTCTCAAAAACAAATATTTAATGGAAAGGTTCTTTATCGAACTTAAAAGAGGAAATTTTATGTTTTGAGGCTCTAGGGGTAAAATGGTGTTTTGCATTCCAAGGGTAGTATCGTATTTACCCTAAGGAATTAATTAAATAATTAGTTAATTTAATTAAAGAACCGATTAGGCCCGGGTTGACCCAAAATGGTCCATTTCGCAAGTGTCACTCCACCCGAGTTTGAGTCCTAATGGAAGCAACATATTGGTGATTTAATTCTGTTTTAAACTCTGATTTTTTAAGGGCATAATGGTATGTTTGTCGGTAGATTTTTGTATATGTCATGTTTTTGTGTTGAATATGAATATGTTTATGTACGTGAAATCATGAAAATGACCATCAATGTGTATTCAAAGTTATGTGTAAGTATATGACTTTGGCAAGGGTCTCGTCTTGATGCTCAAAATTTTAAAAGTTGTAGTTGATGTTTTATGTGCATAAATCCATGAACAATTGTGACGTTCATCTAAGGAAATGTGTTTGATTTAGTAAAAATCTTTCAGAAAAATAAACTCATGAAAGATGCGCCTAAAGATGTGTTAAAATGGTAATGAATACCCCCTAAGAACTAACATGAAAAGGTTGATGAAAGGAAGTTAAAAATAATGAATAAATTTCCGGCTTGATGTACCTTAATTTCATTGAAAAATAAGGTTGGAAATCTGGATATATAATAAATTTTAAAGAGGTGAGGCCACAAGGATTTGAATCTGTGACCTCACCATTTGGCTACTAGAATGCGCGACAAAAGAAAAAGAAAAGGGGGCTGGGAGAATCGAAACTAGGTCTGCTGGTTTAGGTAGAAGAGAACAAGAAATAAAATAAATCAAAGAGAGGCGTGGGAATCGAACCCACAACCTCCAGGCAGCAAGTGAAGAAGAGAAATTGAAGAAAAGAGAATGGGAGGCGTGGGAACGAACCCACGACCTCAATGCTGGAAAGGAGAAGGCAAAATTAATTAAAGAAATAAAGTGAGGCTGTGGGGATTCGATCCCACAACCTCACTGCCACACGTGTAACTTAATGAATTTTATATTTAAAAAAAAAAGATAAAAGGCTGTGGGGGTTTGAACCCACAACCTCACTGCCGCTAGAAAAATTAAAATTTAAATAACGAGGCTTTGGGAATTTGAACCCACAACCGTCCAATTCTCAGCGAAAATTAAGAATAAATAAAAGAGGCTGTGGAGGTTTGATCCCACAACCTCTTGGTTTAGGCTAAATTTAGCAACAAGATGATAATGAAAAATAAAAAAGAGTTGTGGGGGTTCTAACCCAGAACACTCGGCCAACCTAAGAGGAAAACCATGTAGAAAACTAATGATATAATGTTAATGATAGGGTTCAATCTAGAGTCCCAATATCATGGAGATTAAAAATAAAATAAATGAAAAAGGTAAATGTTATCTAATTTATTTGAACTTGGGTTTCCTTGACCAAATATCCGTATTGAAACATAAATCACACATGTACAGAATATCCAAGATACATAAGTATTTTACAACATAATATTAGGAATGTATGAATCACTTAGCTAACTATGAATGAAGCCCCATGGCTTGTGTGTGTAGACTCATAAGTCTGGCATATGTTCAAAAGTATGTGAACCTAAGATGTATGTACTGAAATGATGAACCCTAGAAGGGTTAAGTATGAGTATAAGATACACTAAATGGCCAAATGCATTGGCATAAGATAAGATGAAGGATAAACTGACGAAATGAACAATGAAACGATGAAACCGTAAAAGGGTTAAATAAGGGTGTGAAACACAATGAATGGCCAAGCGCATTGGCATATGATGAAATGAACATTCACGTAATAAGAGGTGAGTAAATATTAAAGCAAAGGTTCTAATGATAATGAATGTGGTGACAACATTATATGAGGCTAATGTAAATGATGAGAGAAATCTTAAATAAGCCTAAGTAAATGTTACCATAACGTACCCACCTATGAGAGTGTAAGACAAAGAAGAGACTAGTCTCTATGAATAGTCTAATGAAAGTATTGAGATTAACACACTTAATACTAATGATGAGATGAGAAATCATCTAATGAGCGATGATGTCCTCATACTATAAGTCATCTTACATGACGTATGAGATGAATGAAATGGAACTTTATACTGAGCACCGATAGGCTAGATATGAGTATTGATGCCTTATTTCAGGAAGGGCTGAGGTTCACGTAACTCTCATGAGATGAGACTGTCCATCTTGCCGGGTATGGGTCTCCTTTTTGCTTCTAGTCTTCGAACCTATACAACCATTATAGGGATCTGGGGGGTTAAATTTCCATGTACGCTAGCATGTTATGGGTCACTTTGACTGGTTATTCAACCTCTCTTTGGTGTGGGAGACACTGGATTCATGATTCTCACATGATCTATGTCGGTTAAAGTATAAGATCCCAATGAATGAATGAGGCCAGTCTAAAATGATGCACCTAATGAAATGAATGATACCAAAGGTGTTAGGATAGGATGATCAAAAGGTGTGTTAGATTCAAGTAATGACATTAGGTCATTCTTGGTCCTTGCATAATGAAACTAATGAATGTTTTAAACTACATCCTAGGTATGATTGGTGTTTACGCTGGCCTATGAATTAAATGAAATAGAGTATGTATGAATGAATGAAATAGACGCTGTGTTTGCTAATAAAGTCTTCCTAGTTGAGATCCCATCTGTAGAGCCCTCCTTTCTTGGATGTCTTGATGTTAAGTCCATGATTCCATTGTCTCATGGCAAATGAATGAATGATATTGAATAAGTTATGTGCTACATGCAAAATGTATTCTATGCTATATGATATGTGGTATGTGTAAAGGTTATGTGCTGTGTGGAAATGTGACAAGTATGATGATGTATGTTATTCTCATGGAATAACTTTCCAATTCCAAATCTTGAAAGCTCACTGACTTTCCTAATTCAAATTTGGAAAGCTCATTGACATTCTTAATCCAAATTTGGAAACTTTCCTAATCTCAATTTGGCATGTCCACTAACTTGACTTCAAAAAATCATGTTGTTTGGAAAGAGCTATTCTTTCCATGCATGTCCTTGGTGTGTGCTTGCATATACCCATACTTAGTGCAAGTGTGTACTAACCCTATACTGACTCTTCTATTTTAGGTACAGGCACAAGTAGACGATAGAGCTACATGATCATCATTGCAGTTATCAAGACGTTCAACATTCATTTGGTTTTGGTAGGTCCTCATGCTTTCAAGGATGCTGTTGTTTTATATTCTAGCTTAATTTTAGAGTAGAGCTAGTGGAGCATGTTCCACTAGCCTTCTTTCTTGTTTTTTTTCAGACTATGTATTGGTGCAATTTTTCCAATTATACACTTAATAAGAATTGAACTATTTCTTTCAGTTGCTTATCTCTTAATGTTAGATGGTTGATGGTGAACAATTACGTAATAATGAGAATGTTTTTTATAAGTATGTTAAGAAACAAAAAGTTTCAAATTTTCCGCAAAAATTAACCTATGTAAACGAATAATGATGTAAGTAGGCTTGTCTGCAACATCTTAGAGGTCAACGACGCCGGTCTCGTCTAGGATCTAGATTCCACTCCTGACAAAGTTGGTATCAGAGCACTAGATTAATTCTGAAGAATATAAGTCCACATCAACCACATTGAGTAGTTTCTAAGTCATGGTAGTAAAGTGCACAACTATCCTGGATTAGAGACTGCATGATGCGTATGAAAATTTCTTTTCACTAATCTTATCGTGCTTTTCCTAATGTTTGAGTTCTTTGTTGTAATGAGCGTGTCTAACATAAATCCTTGTTGTTTTTTCAGAGAATGAACACTAGGAGAGCTAATGGTCAGAGGAGAGGAGGATCAACTACTGGGGGTAATCAGAATCCATCTAAGGCTCTAGTTGAAGTAGTGGCAATGCAAGTTAACCCAGTTGGGTTAACTTATGCTGAGGTAAGGGAATCTCTGGCTTAGATTGCACAGGCCATTACGATGAAGGCTCAGGCTATGACTGCCCAAGTGAACTAGAAGGATGTTCAGAGAGAGAACCCACCGGTTCGCAGCATGACTTACAGGCTGCGAGACTTCATGAGGATGAACCCTGTTATATTCACAGGGTCTAAGACATCAGAGGATCCTCAGAATTTGTGGACGAGGTACATAATATTCTTGTGTGGCACATAGATACTGAGAAGGTTGAACTAGCTTTTTATCAGCTCAAGGATATTCCAATGACTTGGTGCAAGATGTGGCAAGATAGCCGAGTTTCGGGTGGAGGGCTAGTCACTTGGAAGCTGTTCGAGATAGAATTTCTGGAGAGATTCTTCTCCATAGAGATATAAAAAACCAAGGTTGAGGAGTTCATCAACCTTTAATAAGTCTCTATGAGAGTTAGGGAGTATCCTGTGAAGTTTGTTAAGCTATCAATGTATGTTATTTTCCTTTCTTTTTAATAGCAAGAATGAGGAGGTACTGAGCCTTGGTTAAATTATCTAGGTATTCTACCTCCCTTTTTTTGAACAGCAGGGATGAGATGAGCAGGTTCCTCACCGGAATCGATGGGGACCTGGAGGCGGAGTGTCAGTCTGCGATGCTACATGATAATATGGACCTTTCCAGGTTAATAGTGCATGTCCAGGAGGTAGTGGATGGACGTAAGAAGAGAGGTGTTCATGATATTAGGATGCCTAGGCCTCACGATCAGACAGGACCAAATCATGGAGGCCACAAAAATTTTTTTTTATTGTCCGTGAGCAGCCCAGGTTCAAGAAGGGGCGACAGAGTTCTGGGAACTCTAACTCTTAGAGGAGAACAACACCCAGAGGAGGCAGACCGTATCCCTAGAAGGGCAATAGAGGTGATATGCAGCGTCCTATGAAGAACTGTGATAAGTGTGGCCTAGATAACAACGGAGAGTGCAGACAGGGTACTAATGCCTCTTTAGTTACGATAAGAATGGGCACATTGTTAAAGACTGCCAACAGAACAAAGGTCAGACTGGAGGTAATGCTCAGCCTAGGACAAATCCACAGGGTGTAGCAGCAGCTGATTCTCCTAAAAGGAACATGTTCAATGCCCTGAAGAACAGGGAGGAGCAGGAGAAGTCCGCTGATATGGTCACAGGTATGCTGTAAGTATTCTCAACTTCTACTTATGCTTTCCTTCATCCAGAGTCTACGCTTTCCTTTGTAACTCCTTTGCTTCCTCTCACTTTTAAGATATTGCCTGAAGTTCTTGCATGATCCTATAGTGGTTAGTACACCTTTTGGAGAAAATGTAAGAACTGATACAGTATACAAGGGCTGCCGAATAGTTATAAGCGGTGAGACTATGTGTGCAAACTTTGTTGAGTTACCCATGCATGATATTGAAGTTATTCTTGGCATTGATTGGACTCATAGTTGTTATTCTTGCTTTGACTATCGTAGTAGAGTGTTTAGATTTTTCTTCCCTAATGAAGATGAGTTAGTCTGGGTGGGGTATAATTCGAGTCGTCCTAATCCCTTAATTTCAAATCATAAGGCTAATAAAATAATATCCAAGGGGTAACTATGTTATTTTTTCTGTATTAATGATACAGATCATGACATTCCTTCCATAGACTCAGTGCCTGTAGTGAATGAGTTCCTAGATGTGTTTCCTAAAGATTTGCCTGGAGTCCCTCCCCTTCGAGAGATTGACTTTAGTATCAACTTAGAACTCGATACTCAACCAATCTCAATTCCTCCTTATAGAATGGCTCGATAAAAACTCAAATAGGTGAAGCTGCAGTTCAAAGATCTCACTGATAAGGGTTTCATTAAGTCAATCAAATCTCCTTAGGGCGCTCCAGTTCTATTTGTAAGCAAGAGAGATGGGACCCTTAGAATAAGTATCGAATATCGACAGCTCAACAAAGTAACTATTAAGAACAAATATAAACTTCCCAGAATAGATGACTTCTTTTACCAACTCCAAGGGGCTAATTTCTTTTATACAATTGATCTTCGTTCAGGGTACCATCACCTTAGGGTTAGAGATGGAGATATCGCAACCAGAAGCTTTCATATCCGCTATGGTCACTTTGAGTTTCTATTCGTGTCATTTGGTCTCACGAATACCCTTGTTGTATTTATAGATTTCATGAACAGGGTCGACATTCTCATCTACTTTAATACCAAGGAAGAGCATGAACAAAATTTGAGACTAACCTTGCTTATACTTAGACGGCATCAATTGTATGCAAAATTCAGCAAGTGTGAATTGTGGATGAGATCAATGACCTTCCTGGTTCATGTTGTCTCCGATCAAGGTGTAGAGGTGGACAAATCCAATTACTCCCACTAATATCCGTAGCTTTCTGGGATTGGCTGTTTACTACCGCAGTTTAGTGGAGGATTTTCTTCCATTCCTTCCCAACTGACTGCTTTGACGAATAAGAAAGGCTGGTTTGAATTGACGGAGACTTCTGAGAAGAGTTTCCAGGAGCTCAAGGACAAACTCACTTCAGCCCCAATGCTTACTCTCCTAAGTGTGGTGAGAATTACCCTGTCTATTGTGATGCATCTAGGGTTGGTTTAGGTTGTGTTCTTATGCAGGCTGGTAAGGTGATAGTCTATGCTTCCAGACAGCTCAAGGTTCATGAGTAGAATTATCCCACTAATGACCTGTACTTGGCAGCTGTGGTGTTTGCACTGAAGCTGTGGAGTCATTATCTTTATGGAGTGCATGTGGATGTGTTCACAAATCATAAGAGTCTCTAGTACGTTTTCACAAAGAGGGAGTTAAATTTACGTCAGCGGAGATCGTTGGAGCTATTGAAGGTTTATAACATGAATGTGCACTACCATCCAGGTAAGGCTAATGTTTTAGATGATGCTTTGAGCATGATGAGAATGGGGATTACAGCCTACGCTGAGGACGAGAAGAATGGCAAAAGAGGTACACAGACTATCAAGAGTGGGTGTGCGATTAGTTAACTCTACTAGTGGGGGTGTTTCAGTTCATCCTAGTTCTGAATCATCCTTCGTAGTGGAAGTCAAGAAGAGTCAGCATCTTGATCCTTACTTGATGGATCTGAAGGACTCAGTGTGGTTAAAAACGAATGAATCTTTCGCTTTGGGAGGTGATGGCATACTTAGGTATCAATACAGGCTGTGTGTACCAGATGTAGATGATTTGCAAACTAAGATTGTGGAAGATGCCCATGGATCTTGATATTCCATACATCCGGTTTCAACCAAGATGTATCATGATCTTATGCAGATCTATTGGTGGGATGGTTTGAAGAAGGACATTCAAGAATATGTGGCTAAGTGTCCTAATTGTCAACAGGTTAAGGCAGAGCATCTTAAGCATGGTGGTTTGACTCAGATTATGGAGTTTCCGACTTGGAAGTGGGAAGCCATTAATATGGATTTTGTGGTGTGTCTTCATAGGACTAGGAGGTAACATGACTCCATATGGGTTATTGAGGACAAGTTGATTAAGTATGCTCACTTTATCGCTGCAAAGTCTACCTACAGAGCAGAGGATTATGCAAGACTTTATATTGATGAGATTGTAAGGGGGCATGGGATGCCTTTGTCTAACATTTCAGATAGAGGAGCTTAGTTTACTTTACATTTCCGAAGATCTTTCAAGAAATGCTTGGGCACGCAAGTAAAGCTTAGTACCACCTTTCATCCTCAGACTAATGTGCAAGCAGAGTGCACCATTTAGACATTGGAGGACATGTTGAGGGTGTGTTGTGTAATTGTCTTTAGAGGTAGATGGGATGAGAATCTGCCTTTATTAGAGTTCTCGTATAGTAATAGCTATCGCTCGAGCATTGTGATTGTACCATTTAAGGAACTGTATGGTAGGAGGTGTAGATCTCCAGTTGAGTTATTCGAGGTTTAAGAATCATCCATTTATTTTCCAAATATAATTCATGAGACCTTAGAGAAGGTCAGAGTTATTAGGAACAGGTTTGCTACTACTTACAGCTGGTAGAAGCCATATGCAAACAACAGAAAGAGGACCTTAGAATTTAATGTGGGTGACCAGGATTACTTGAATATATCACCTATGAAAGGTGTGATGAGATTTGGTAGTAAAAGGAAGCAGAGTTCGAGGTATGTTGGGCCATATGAGATCCTACAACGTGAGGGTGAGTTGGACTATGAGTTAGCATTGCCTGAAGAGCTAGCTTCTGTCTAGACAGTCTTTCATGTCTCTATGTTGAAGAAGTTCGTAGGTGATACAACATCGGTTCTACGTGTGGAAGGTTTGGGGGTTGATGAAGACTTGTCTTATGAGGAGATACCTGTTGAGATCTTAGACAGACAGGTCATGTGGCTGAGGAAAAAGGAGATTTGCACAGTGAAGGTATTGTGGAAAATCATCTTGTTTAGGGTGTTACGTGGGAGGTCGAGGCCGACATGAGATCGCGCTACCTTCATCTTTTCAGCCCTTGAGGATAGACTTCCTACTCTTAAGACTATGTTTCCTTATTTCTCCGTATTTTGTTGTTATTACTTGACTGTGCATAGTGATTATGTTAAGATCTTATTGGCATTACGATGTGTAGCTGTAGTGTCATTCGGTGACAAATGTTCCTAAGGGGGGGATAAAGTAACAACCCTAAAAAAATGAATAAGATAAATGCTTAAGGTGTAAAGAATGCTTGCGATTAAACCCAGGGTTCGCACTGACTGATACACGTAGAACCAGATCTCAAAAGCCTTACTACGGCCAATCAAACTAACTTGGGGAGTTATTTGAGCTTGGAAAGGTTGGAACCAACCATGTAGGGCTATCGAAAACAAAGATTTAATCGAAAGAGTCTTTATCGAACTTAAAAGAGGAAATTTTAAGTTTTGAGGGTACAGGGGTAAAATAGTCTTTTTTAGGCCATCGGTAGTATCTTAATTACCCTAAGGAATTAATAAAATAATTATTTAATTTATTAAATACCAATTAGGCTCGGGTTTACCCAAAATGGTCCATTTCACAAGGGTCACTCCACCCGAGTTTGAGACCCATTGGAAGCAACATATTGGTGATTTAATTGTGTATTATAAACTGATTTTTTAAGGGCATAATGGGACTTTCACTAAGATAATTAAATCAGGATTTTATTTACATTAATAAGGAGTCCTAGTTTGAATAATTCTGAAACTAAAACTCCTACTATTAGACTACTCTGTCACGATCACTCTCTCGCGTTTCGTCATCTCTCTCACGTTGGTTTCTGCCAAAACAACTAAAACAACAGAAATAATACTAAGATTTTTTCACACTTGAAAAACTCACATGAATTTTTTTTTTTTAAAAATAAAAGTAACCAAAAATGTTAAGGCAAAAGAAGTTGTCTGTCGAGAGGTGTGGACGTTGAGGAAGCTTGGACTGATTTTGGGGAGGGTTTTGGGCAGAATATTCAACGTTTGAACAATCAAATAAGGTAAGGTTTCCTACCCCCTTGTTCTCTTTACCAAGAGACCCCTTAAGATTCACTCATTCCGTCAGAAACTAGGATTGTTTTCCCCGTTGCACGTCCCTGTCACTAGCTCCCAATGAAACATAAGTTGTGTATATTTGCTGGTAGATTTAGGTATGTGTGATGCTTTTGTGTTGAATGTGAATATTTTTACGTACTAGAAATTATGAAAATGCCAATCAATGTGTGTTCGAAGTTATGTGCAAGTGTGTGCAAGTATGTGACTTTTGCAAGGGTCTCGGCTTGATCCTCAAAATTTTATAAAGTTGTAGTTGTTGTTTTATGTGCATAAATCCATGAAAAATCGTGATGTTCATTTATGGAAATGTGTCTGATTTATTGACAATATTTTATCCAAATAAACTCATGAAAGATGCACCTAAAGATGTGTTAAAATGGTAAATAAATACGCCCTAGGAACTAACATGAAAAGGTTGATGAAAGGAAGCTAAAAATAATGAATAAATTTCCGGCTTGGTGTACCTTAATTTCGTTCAAAAAGGTCAGAGATCTAGAAATTTAATACAGTTTAAAGAGGTGAGGCCAGAAGGATTCTAACCTATGACCTCACCCTTTGTCTAATTGAATTCGCAAAAAAAAAAAATTGAAATGGGACTGGGGGGATGGAAACTGGGTCAGCTGGTTTAGGAAGAAGAGAACAAGAATTAAAATAAATAAATGGGTAGTAGGGGAATCGAACCCACGACCTCCAGGAAGCGAGTGAAGAAGAGAAATTAAAGAAAAGAGAATGAGAGGCGTGGGAATAGATCCCACGACCTCAAGGCTGGGAAGTAGAAGGAGAAATTAATTAAAGAGATAAAGTGAGGTTGTGGGGGTTCGATCCCACAACCTCACTGCCACACGTCTAACTTAGTGAATTTTTAATTAAAAATAAAGATAGGAGACTGTGGGTGTTCGAACACACAACCTCACAGACCCTAGCGAAATTACAATATAAATAAGGAGGTTGTGGGGGTTCGAACCCACAACCTTCCAATTCCAAGCGAAAACAAAGAATAAATAAAAGAGGATATGGGGGTTTGATCCCACAACCTCCTTGTTTAGGCGAAATTGGGCAACAAGATGATTATGAAAAATAAAAAGGGGTTGTGGGGGTTCGAACCCACAACCCTTCAGCCAACCTAAGAGGAAAACCAAGTAGAAAACTAAAGATACAATGTTCATGATGGGGTTCAATCTAGAGTCCAATATCATGAGGATTAAAAATAAAATCAACGAAAAATGTAAATGTAATCCAATTGATTCGAACTTGGGTTTCCTTGCCCAAACATCCGTATTTATACATAAGTCATACGTGAACAAAATATCCAAGACTAATGCCACCTACTTAGATAAAAATCATGATCTTGGCATATATGCAAGATACATAAGTATTGTACTACATAAACTAAAGAATGTATGAATCACTTAACGAACTATGAATGAAGCCCCATGGCTTGTTTGTATAGAATCATAAGCCTAGCATACATTTAATAGTAAGTGAACCTAAGATGTATGTAATGAAATGATGAACCCTAGAAGGGTTAAGCATGAGTCTAAGATACACAAAATTGCCAAGTGCATTGGCATAAGATGATATGAAAAATGAAGTGATGAAACCCTAGAAGGGTTAAGTAAGGGTGTGAAACACACTTAATGGCCAAGAGCATTGGCATATGATGAGATGAAAATTCACATAATAAGAGGTGAGTAACTATGAAAAAAAAAGGTGATAATGATAATGAATGTGGTGACAACATGATATGAGGCTAATATAAATGATGAGAGCAATCTCAAATGAGCCTAAGTAAATGTTACCAAAATTTACTCACCTATGAGAATGTAAGATAATTAAGAGACCAGTCTCTATGAACGCTCTAATGAAAGCATTGAGCTTAACAAACATAATACTAATAATGAGATGAGAAATCATCTAATTAGCAATGATATTCTCATACTAGAAGCCAACTTCCACGATGTATGACACGAATGTAATGGAACTTTATGCTTAGCACCGATAGGTTAGCTATGAGCGGTGATGCATTTTTTCGAGAAGGGTGGAGGTTCACGTAACTCTCATAAGATGAGACTGTCCTACTTGTCGGGTATGGTTTCAAACCTATACAGCCAATATAGGGATCTAGCAAAGTTAAATTCCCATGTACGCTAGCATGTTATGGGTCACTTTTGCCGGTGATTCCACCTATTTTTTGTGCGGGGGAGACACTAGATTTTATAATGCTCACATGATCTATGTCGGTTAAAGTGAAAGTTCCCGATGAATGATTGAGGCATTCCTCAAATTATGCACATAATGAAATGAATGATACAGAAGGTGTTAGGATAGGATAATAAAAAGTTGAGTTAGATTCAAGTAATGACATTAGGTCATTCTTTGTCATTGCAAAACGAACCTAATGAAAGTCTTAAACTACATCCTAGTTATAACTTTTGTTTACACTGTCCTATGAATGAAATGAAATGTAGTACGTATGAATGAATGAAGAATACTCTATGTTTGTTAAGGAAGACTCCCTAGTTGAGGTCCCATCTGTTGAGCCCTCGTTTCTAGGATGTCTTGATATTAAGTCCATTATTCCAAGGACTCATGGCATATGAATGAATGATATTAAAGAAGTTATTTGCTACATGCAAAATGTGTTGTATGCAATATGGTATGTGCTATGTGTAAATGTTTTGTACTGTGTCCAAATGTGAAAAGTATGATCATGTATGTTATTCTCAGGGCATAACTTTCCTAATATATGATATGTGGTCTGTGTAAATGTTATGTGCTCATGCATGTCCTTGGTGTGTGCTTGCATATACCATACTTAGTACAAGTGTGTACTAACCCTATACAAACTCTACTATTTTAGGTGCAGGCATAGGTGGATGATAGAGCTACAGGATCATCGCTGCAGTTATCCGGACGTTCAACATTCATCCGGTTTTGGTAGGTCCTCATGCTCTCGAGGATGCTGTTGTTTTATATTCTAGATTAGTTTTAGAGTTGAGCTAGTGGAGCATGTTCCACGAGTGTTTCTCATCTATTTTTATTCAGACTATGTATTGGTGCCATTTTTTCAATTATACACTTAATAAGAATTGAACTATTTTTTTCAGTTGCTTATCTCTTAATGTTAGATGATTGATGATGAACAATTAGGTATTAATGTGAATGTTTTTATAAGTATGTTATGAAAAAGAAGTTTCAAATTTTCCACAAAAATTAACCTATGTAAAGTAAGAATGACGTATGTAGGCTTGTCTGCGACCCCTTAGAGGTCAACAACGCCGGTCTCCTCTGGGGTCTAGATTCCAGTCGTAACAATGTTGACGTTTATGTTTACATTGACATTGAAGTTTATGTTGACATTGACATTGACGTTAATGTTTACGTTAATGTTGACGTTCATGTTGAAGTTTACGTTTACATTCACGTAGATATTCACATTTACGATTATGATCATTGACATTGAATTTAACATTCACATTGTCGTTGATGTTTATGATGACTATGATGTTTATGTTGATATTCTGGTTCGTGTTCATGTTCACGTTCACGTTAACACTTACGTTTATGTTTATTTTGACTTTCACATTTACATTTATGTTCAAATTGACATTTGCATTAAAGTTCATGTTCGTGTTTACATTGATGTTCACATTCACGTTGACGCTGATGTTTATGTCGACGTTCACATTTATGTTGACGATCACATTAACATTGACGATCATGTTGATATTTCCATTTATGTTCACGTTAACGTTCACGTTGATGATTCTCTCCAACTCTTAAGTTTAGGTTGACGTTCATGATTATATTAATGTTAACATTGACGTTCACGTTGATAATTACATTGACGATCACGTTGATATTGACATTTATATTTACGTTAACATTGACACTCATATGTAAATGTTGTCAATTATGTTCACGTTGATTTAAGTTTACGTTGACTTGATATTTACATGGACATTAACGTTGATGTTGATGTTGACATCTTCATTTACATTAACGTTCACGTTTACGTTCACATTGATGCAAATGTTTTGACATTCACATTAATGTCAAAACTGACGTTGACATTCACAAAAACATTGACATTGACGTTACAATGATGCTAACATTCACTTTAACGTTGACGTTTATGTTGACGATCACATTCACGTTTAAGATGACATTGATGTTCACAATTAGTTGACATTGACGTCAACATTAATGTTTACACTGAAGTTGATGTTGTTTTTAATTTTAACAATTTGTAGACATTGATGTTGACGTTTACATTTAAGTTGACGTTGACGTTTACATTCACAGAAATGTTGATGTTTACGTTCATGCAGATGTTGACGTTGACACTATCGGTGTTGTTAACATTAATGTTGATATCTATATTGATGTTTACATTTATGTTGACTTTGACGTACATGTTGACATTAACCTTGATGTTCACGTTAACCTTGACATTCACGTTGACGTTTAGATTTACATTGATGTTGATCTTCACATTGAGGTTGACATTGACATTGAAGTTCATGTTCACATTGACGTTAATATTGATGTTCATGTAGACGTTGATATTGACGTTCACATAGACATTGACATTGGCCTTCACATTCGCATAAACATTTACATTGACGTTTACGTTTACACTTACATTGAAATTAACGCTAAGATTTACGATGAAGTTGAGTTTTACTTTAATGTTGATGTTAACATTCACATTAATGTTGACGTTAGCGTTCAGTCAGTCATTGACGTTTACATTGACACTGACGTTGATGTTGACTTTAACATTGACGTTTACGTTGATATTCACATTCACATTGACATTTACTTTGACGTTAAAGTTCACATTGACGTTGACATTGATCTTCATGTTGACGCTGACGTGCACATTTACTTTGATGTTGATAGTGACATTTGCATTGATATAGACGTTAATGTTCACGCCGTCATTGACATTTACGTTGATGCTGATGTTAACGTTGACGTTAACATTCACGTTGACGCTGAAGTTGACATTTAAGTTATGTTGACATTGACATTAGCATTTTCGTTGACGTTGATGTTCACATTGATCTTTATGCAGTAGTTGATGTTTATGTTTGTACCAATTTCGATGTTTTTGACATTCGGGTTTACCCCCTAGACGTAACCGACGGCGGCGACCTTTTTAAGGACTAAGACTAGACTCTTAGTATCATGTCATTACATTCATAGGTTAAAAATGCGGAAAAATTAAAACTTTTCATTACATCTTCTTACAAGTTTACATAGACCTCCACATAAAAATAATATAGTCATATCAAGTATACGTAGACCCTTTGTATAGGAAGGTTACATAGCCTTCTACTTTTATTGCACATTTATATAGAAAATATAATAGTCATATAAGTCTTCTCATCTCATCTATTCGGACTATATCAAATTTGGGCATAGACCTTACATCATATATTAATGTTTAAAAACCTTTCATGCAAGGACCGAAGACCTACAGCAAAAATTGACATTTTCATCTTTTTGAAATTATTGAAAATCATCTTTCCAATTTGACTAAGGTGATAGAAAGCCTTAGATGACGAACTCCCGTACCCTATTTGAAGAATCCAATGATAATTGAACAAAAAAATTAATTGGACAACCATCTTCAAGCTCCATCTTCACGTTGAACTTTCACTGAGGTTTTGAAGAAACTTTTGGGAGGGATTGTGTTTTGATTTAGGTGTTAGGGTTTAAATTAGAGTTTTATAATTATGTACTCTTAAAATACACATACACATACAAAACAACCGTCCTATTTTTTATGACTTCGGGTGAATATCTCAAAAACCCCAAGCCTTAATAGGAAATTGCAGGCAACTTCACAGCACTATCAATGGCCTACTATCGACGGTTCGTAGGTGAGACCAAAACCCGTCGATGGGGTCTTGTGGTTATCTCCTCTAGATCCTCAACCTGCATTCTTGCAGGCTCCATCGACGCCTCATCGATAGGTCGTCGGCTGGTCGACATGCCGTCTTTTGGCACTGCCTGGCAGTGTTGAGCTCCAAGTTAGAGTCCTTCTTTTGAATCCCCTTGTGGGTCCTATTTGGAGTCGTACCCGTACGTTTACAACCCAAATATGCTCGTATACAAGTTTAGGAACTACCATATGAATTAAATCTAAAATGAATACGTAAAACTCAACGAATCATGCATACACACACATGGTCATTTCAAAGTAAACCTTTAAAACGTCATGGACGTTCTTTGACGTTTGACCTCCAAACTTCACAAAAATTAAAAACACAGCCTATATACACTATAATAACTCATATAAGGACCTTATAACGTCATAAAATAAATATATAAACACATAAAACCACATATTAGGCATATGGGTGACTTTGTCATCGAATGACTTGGTCGTCCCTTGGCATTTGACATCCAATGCACCTAAACTCTTAGACGCTACCTCAAACCCACATTATAAACAATTTGAGAATCTTAGACCATCACTACAACCATTTTACTTTCTAGATACACCAAATTAATTTGAGAAGTTTTACCCAAAGTTTCTTAACAAACCCGAAGCCTTAAAAGAAAATTCTAGGAAACTTTATAGCACCATCGACGGCCTACCATCGAAGGTTCGTGGGTGAGACCATGACACGTTGATGGGTTCTCGTGGTTTGATCCTAAAACTCCTCAACCAAAAGTCTTGCAGTCTCCATCAACGCCACCCATCGACGGGCCGTCGCCTTGTCGATAGGTCGTCATTTGGGTCGTCGTTAGGCACTGCCTTGCAGTGTTGAGCTCCAAGTTGGGGTCCTTCTTTAGGTCCCCTTGTGGGTCGTATGTGGAGTCGTACGTAGACGTATCCACCCAAATAAGCTCATATACGAGTTTAGGACCTACCACATAAATATCATCCAAAACAAACACGTAAAACTCTACAAAACATGCATAGACACACAAGGTAGTTTCAAGGTAAAACTTTTGAACGTCATGGTTGTTCTTGGACGTTTGACCTCCAAACTTCATTAAACTTGTCTTATTTCCTATATAAACTATAATAACTCATATAAGGACCCTAAAACCTCATGAATCATATATAAACACATAAAAACAAATATGAGGCACATAGGTGACTTAGTCATGAAACATCTTAGTCGTTCCTTGAAGTGTGAGTTGCAATACACCTAAACTCTTATACACTACCTCAAACCCACATTATAAACCATTTTAGGACCTTATACCATCACAACAACCATGTTGACTCTAGCTACACCTTAGTCATTCTTGGGGGTCTTATATTGACATTTATGTTCATACTGATGTTAACGTTTACATTATCGTGGTTGTTGACATTTACGTTGATGTTGACATTCATGTTAACGTTTAAGTCAATATTAACGTTAACATTGATGTTGATGTTAAGTTTCATATTGACATATATATTAATGTTCACGTTTAAATTGACATTGACGTTGAAGTTCGTGTTAACATTGACTTTGATATTAACATTGACGTTGATGTTGACGTTAACATTTATATTGATATTCACATTGATACAAAAGTTGACAGACGCAGATGTTTACATTTATATTGACATTCACATTTATGTTGATGCTGACATTGACGTTCACATTAATATTCATGTTGATATTGCATCTATATTGGCATTGAAATTTATGTTTACGTTCACATTGATGTTTATGGTGATGTTCATGTTCATATTGACGTTCATGTTCACGTTCACGTTGATGTTAAAAATCAGTTGAGATTTAGGATGAAATTAAAGTTGACGTTGATATTCACAATCAGTTGACATTTACTTTAACATTGACGTTTATGTTGATGTTGACGTTCGTACAAATGTTTATGCTTACGTTCATGCTGATATTGATATTGACTGTACCATCGTTGTTCACTTCGACGTACACGTTGATGTTCACCTTAACATTCACCTTGATGTTGACATTGACGTTGACATTGACATTCACATTTACATTTATGTTGACATTCACCTACACATTTACGTTGATATTGACATTACGTAGACATTGATAGTGCGTTCACATAAACATTGACGTTGGCATTTTGGTTGACGCTCACTTTCTCGTTGAAATTCACATAGACGTTCACATTAATGTTTACATTCTCGCTGAGTCTTATGTTTACATATATGTTTATGTTGACGTTAATATGTATGTCAATGTAGATGTTCATATTGACGTTCACGTAAACATTGACGTTCACATAGATGTTAACGTTCATGTTCATATTGATATTCACATTGACGTTCACGGTGAAGTTAAAATTCTCAGTGACTCTTACATTTAGGTTGATGTTCACATTTATGTTGACATTTACTTTTATGTTGACATTGATATTTACGTTTATGGTGACGTTCACATTTATATGTTGATGTTGCCATTGACGTTCACGTGGATATTCATATTTATTTTGACATAGATATTGATGTTCACGTTGACATTGATGTTGGTATTCACGTTCATATTTATGGGGACATTGACGTTTATGATGACGTTCATGATCACGTTGATGTTGACGTTTACATTCGCATTGACGTTGACATTCACATTGACATTGACATTAACATTGACCTTCACACATATGTTGACAATTATGTAGATGATAAGTTGACATTGACGTTACCATCGTCATTGATGTTGAGATTAACATTCACCTTAACATTGATGTTGATGTTCACGTTCACCTTGACATTTATGTTGACGTTCACATTCATATTGACGTTGACGTTCACAATCATGTTGATATTCTCATTGATGTTGAAGATAACGTTCATGTTGACATTTAAGTTCACGTTCACGTTCACCGTAATGTTGACGGGTATATTTACTTTCACGTAGATTTTCACATTGACGTTGATGATTACGTTTCTGTTGACATTGACGTTCATGTTAATGTTGAATTTTATGTTGATGTTCACGTTAATGTTTACATGGACGTTCACGTTGACGTTGACATTTACGTTGACATTCACGTTAACATTGATGCTAATATTGATGTTCACATTTATGTTGACATTAACATTGAGTTTCACATTGACGATGACATTAATGTTTACATTGACATTAATGTTGACGGTAACGTTCATG
Source organism: Solanum pennellii (assembly GCF_001406875.1). Classification (NCBI taxonomy): domain Eukaryota; kingdom Viridiplantae; phylum Streptophyta; class Magnoliopsida; order Solanales; family Solanaceae; genus Solanum; species Solanum pennellii. The sequence goes on from NC_028643.1 coordinate 36,550,335, forward strand.
TTAATATTGACCTTTGCATTTATGTTGACGTTCACGTTCACGTTTTAGTTAAATTGACGTTTACTTTGATGTTCACATTCTCGTTGATATTGACGTTGACATTCGCATTGACGTTGATGTTGACGTTTACGTTAACATTGACGTTGACATTGAAGTTCACACAAATGTTAACTTTTACGTTGATGTTGATGTTCACAATGACATTAACGTCGTTATTGATGTTTTTGACGATGATGTTGATGTTGACATTCATGTTCACATTGACATTATCGTTCACATTAATGTTGAGATTTTCGTGCACGTTGACATTCAAGATAACATTCATGTTGATGTTCACATTCACATTCACATGGACGTTGATGTTGACGTTGAAGTTCCATTTATGTTGAAGTTCACTTTGACATTGATGTTGATGTTGACGTTCCTCTTGAGATTTACATTGATGTTTCATGTTCACATTCACATTGACGTTGATGTTCACGTTGACATTGATGTTGACGTTGATGTTTACGTTGAAGTTCACATTGACATTGATGTTGATGTTGAAGTTTACGTTAATGTTCATGTTAACATTTCCGTTCACATTGACGTTGATGATAACATTGACGTTGACGATAATATTCACATTGAACTTTATATTTAAGTTCACGTTCACCTTGACATTGACGTTAATGTCGAGATTCCTCTGACATTTATGTTGACGTTCACTTTTATATTGACATTGACATTCACGTTCATGTTGATGTTGACGTTGATGTTGACCTTTATGTTGACATTCACATTCATGTTCACATTGACATTGAAATTGATATTGACGTTTATGTTGATTTTAACATTGACATTCAGATATACATTGAAGTTAATATTGAAATTCACAATGATTTTGACGTTATTGTTAACGTTGTTGTTATAGTCTATGTTGACATTGACTTTTATATTGACGTTGACATTTATGTTGAGTTTCACGTTCACTTTTATGGTGATGTTGACATTTATGTTGACGTTCATGCTGATGTTGCTATTGACGTTGATGTAGATGTTCACATCGACATTGATGTTGACATTGATGTTTACGTATATGTTGATGTTTACGTTAATGTTGATTTTCATATTTCCGTTACCATCATCATTGACGTTGACGAAAACATTCATTGAGATATTGACGTTTATGATGACGTACACCTTGACATTTTGGTTGACATTCACATTCACATTGACGTTGATGTTCACGTTCATGTTTATGTTGACGTTAACGTTCACGTTGACATTGATATTGATGTTCACTTTCATATTGACTTTGACATTGATGTTAATGTTGAAATTCACATTGACATTGACGTTGACGTTTATGTTAATGTTGACATTCACCTTGATGTTAACATTTATGTTGACGTTCACCTGATGTTTATATTAATGTTCACATTAACGTTTATAGGGACGTTGAAGTTTATATTGACGTTCACCTTGACTTTGATGTTTATATCGATGTTATCCTTGTCGTTGATTTTGTTGTTTACATTAACACTAACGTTGACATTGACATTCATACATATGTTGACGTTTATGTTCATGACGATGTTGACGTTAAAGTTACAATCGTCATTGAGGTTGACATTGACATTGGCATTCACCTTGATGTTGACATTTACATTGACGTTAACTTTGAAATTTACGTTGATGTTGACATTCACATTGACGTTGACGTTGATGTTTACATTCATGTAGATGTTGAATTTAATGTTCATGTTGATCTTGACATTGCTGTTAATTTTAACATTAACGTTGACGTTGACATTGACGTTAAAGTTCACTTTGACATTGACATTGACGTTAAAATTCACTTTGACGTTGTTTGACGTTGAAATTCACCATAATGTTGACGTTCACCTTGAAATTTACATCTATATTGATATTTTCATTGACGTTCACGTGCACGTTGATATTGATATTTATGTTAACGTTCACATTAACATTGATGTGCATGTTCACATTGATGTTGATGTTGATCTTTACGTTTACCTAGACATTAACATTGACGTTAATGTTGATGTTCATGTTGACGCTGATGTTTAGGCTTATGTATACGTTAATGTTCACATTTACGTTGACATTCACATTCACGTTGATGTTGATGTCGATGTTGAAGTTCACATTTACATTGATTTTGTTGTTGACATTGACATTGACGCTGACATTGATATTGATGTTCATATTGACATTCTGGTTCACAATGACTGAAGATAACATTGATGTTAACATTGACGATAACTTTCACATTGATGTTGACATTGAAGTTTACGTTAACCTTGACATTAACATTGATGTTGACGTTCCTATGACATATATGTCGACGTTAATATTCACATTGATATTGAGATTCAAGTTGACGTTCACATTGATGTTGACCTTAATGTTGATGTTCATATTTATATTCATATAGACGTTGATGTTGTTTTTGACGTTGAAGTTCACGTTGACGTTTATGTTTATGTTAACATGACTTTGATGTTTACATTTACATTGACATTAATGTTGAAGTTTAAATTGACGTTAAAGTTAATATTGACGTTGATTTTAACATTTATGTTGAGATTGACGGTAACATTGACACTGACGATTATGTTGACATTGATGTTGACACTAATGTTGACTTTCATGTACACGTTTAAGGTGATGTTGATGGTTATGTTGACGTTCATGTTGATGTTGCTATTGTCATTTATGTTGACGTTCATATCGACATTAATATTTACATTGATGTTTATGCATATGTTGATGTTTACGTTCATACTGATGTTGACATTGACGTTACAATCGTTGTTGATGTTAACATTCACATTGACGCTAATGTTGATGTTGATGTTTACCTTAACATTTTCATTGACTTTCACATTCACATAGACATTGACTTGACGGTCATGTTCATGTTGAAATTGACGTTGAAATTCACTTTCACATTGACGTTGACATTGAAGTTCACATTGAGATTGACTTTGATGTTAACATTGACGTTCACCTTGACGTTAACTTTATGTTGACGTTCACGTTGATGTTAACTTTCACATTCATGTTTATGGTGACGTTGACATTTATGTGGACATTCACCTTGACGTTCATGTTAACCTTAACATTCATGTTGATGTTAACATTGACATTGATGTTTACATTCACGCTCATGCATATGTTGAAATTTACGTTCGTGCTGATATAGACGTTGAAGTTACCATCATTGTTGAGGTTTACGTTGACGTTGACGTACACTTTTATCTTTGTTGTTGATGTTAACGTTCATCTTGACATTTACATGGACATTTACGTTTATATTGATGTTGACGTTGATGTTCACATTTATGCTTATGTTGACATTAATGTTCACGTTGATGTTGACATTGATGTTTATGTTTACATTGAGGTTGACGTTTAAGTTCACATTGACGTTGCCATTGCGTTGACATTCACCTTGATGTTTATGTTGATGTTGATGGTAACCTTAATGTTTACGTTGACGTTGACGTTCACATTGACATTGACGTTGATGTCAAAGTTCACGTTGACGTTGATATTATTGTTCATGTTTATGTTGACGTTTACGTTCACATTGATGTTGATGTTTAAGTTAACGTTAACTTATACGTTTGCAGAGATGTTGATGTTGATGTTGACATTGATGTTCATGTTGACACTGACTTTTATGTTTAAGTACACGTTGATGGTCACATTTACATTGACGTTCACATTCACGTTGACTCTGAGATTCTTATTGACTTTCATATTTCTGTTAACGTTCATAATGACATTTATGTTGACATTGATGTTTGAAATTCACGTAGATCTTCATGTTCACATTCACGTTTACATATCCATTGACGTTCACATTGACGTTGACATTCTCTCTTGTTCTTGTAATTACGTTGATGTTGTCATTTATGTTAATGTTAATATTGACATTTATGTTGATATTGAGATTGGCGTTGACGTTTACTTTGATATTAACATTCACGTTGACGTTTATGTTGTCATTTACGTAGACTTTCATTTTATGATGATGTTTATTAACATTTACTTTAACATTCAGGATGTCATTGACATTTACTTTGAATCTGATGTTGACGTTGATATTCTTGTTCACGTTTACGTTGACGTTCACATTAACACTGACTTTTATTTTTTTTAGTATTCACGCTTACGTAGATTTTAACACCCAATAGACAAAATAGACCAAAAATTTGTTTCTTAGAAAAATCTATAGGTGTGAACAACAGTGGCATCGACAGACCGTACCCTGAACCACGGTCCGACCTGCATAACCGTAGATGGGATAAGAAACTCCCAAAAATTTCAGTGTAGAAAAATTGGTTAAGTCTTGGACGACGGACGAACTTATGGTCCATAGGTCAAATGAGGGTCCGTAGTTCGTGACCGTCGATTAAGACTCCCTTCAACAACTCACTGAAAAGATCTATGGATGATTTGCATGGTTCGTAGGTGGACCTACGTTCCGTAGGTCTAAAATTTGCAGCCAGTTAAGGGGAAATGCAGTTGGGTCAACTTAAAATGATCATAACCCTTGTCACAAAATGAACTAGGTATCCCATGACCTACCCACATATAGATAATTAAATTATATTTCCATAGCCACCAACCTTGCTAAAATAAACCATTGAATAAAAAGTTATGTCCATTTTAGTAAAGGACTATCGAACAGGCCCTCACGACGGACCCAACGAAAGGGTGTCGGGCGCACGACGAACTGTCAGTCCTGGCCGTTGTGAGGCCCGAGAGCAACCTTCCAAGGGGTCTTTTTGACCTTTCCTAATCCATTTAAACCCAAAGTTACATTGTTTTGACCCTAAATCATAAGATTTTAGTCATTTTATGCCTAGAAACATGATTAAAACATATCCAAGTCAAATCATTAAATAAAAACTCAGAAAAATAGAAGCAAGAGAGGAGAAAAAAAGCTCAAGAACCGTAGTTTATGAACGCCACAAGCTCCAGAAGTTCTAGCCCTGAAAGGTATGTATTTTTCCATGGATTTCATCACCAAATATGTGGGATTTCACTAGTGGGTTCCTTTCTTCCATTGGGTCCTTCGTTTCAGTCAGTTCTTGATTCTCCTATCATGATTAAACCTAGGTTTTCTAGAACTTTGATATAACTTCATGAATTTATTAAATATATGTTCCAAATCAGATTATTATGTTATAACTCAGATTAGCGCATGAATTTCGGAACCCTAGCTTTGTATTTCTTTAGTTCTTTAATTACACATGCTAGGTCATATATTTCAGACACTTCAAATATAAATGCGTAATTACCAGATTAATTGTTGCATTCTTAGTAGGTTTTAAGTCCCCTCTTTGGGCAATCAGTTTAGTGATCACGCCAGCATGCCTTTATACCTTTGGCAAGGTATATTGAGTCCTCTCGATGGGGCGTTGATATACCGTGGTTTCACGGTATAATTAATGCTTTTTCCTTAAGTTTAGTGCGTCCAAAAGCCCTTTTTGTGCTAATTTTTATACAAGTTTCTCTTTGTTTTGCAGGAAATCTGTCCAAAGCCAAATGCGGAGATTTTGAGAGAGAAATGCAGAAGAGACCACCTACGGAGCTTATGACGGTCCGTCATGCCTGTGACGGTCCGTAGGTGGCAGCGTAGAGAAGCTGCTGAAGGAAGATGGGGAAGTCTGACAAGTGTGGGATTACGAAGCTTGTGACGGTTCGTCATGTTTATGACGGTCCGTCCTGCAGGTTCGTCGTGAAGATCAGAGAAGTGATCCCAGTACCCTGATTCCAAGAGTTTAAGTCTTTTGAAATGAGACCCTCGACGGACCGTTGTGCCTATGACGGTCCGTCACACTTGCCGTTGAGGGGAATGAAGAGAGCAGCAGAAGAAATTGCACCAAGTATGGGACGACGGAGTCCACGACGGTCCGTCATGGCCACGACGGTCCGTCGCGTGGTCCGTCGACCCAGCCGCGTTTTGGCAGATTTCCAGCAATTAGAATTCTTGTTTAATTAGGTTTTTGTATTTTTATAAATAGTTCGAAAAACCTCGTTTTTGGGGTTAGACACCTGATAGTTAGACACCTGATAGTTAGACTCTGCGATTGTTGAAACTCCGTATTCGTAAACATTGTATTGTGAGATTCTCGATAATCATTAGACTTTTCGTGAGATTTTT
>NC_028643.1:36557578-36610991 GCF_001406875.1 Solanum pennellii
CCAAGCATACTACAGAGGCCATGATGACATAGCAGATTCGGATGGTCCACTGGTTTTGCCTCCTCTACCCGCTGGCCACACTTTTGTGGTAACTAGTAGTCTGATGCAAATGCTCACTGCCAGAGGTTTGTTTTCAGGGCTACCTTCTGAGGATCCACATGCCCATATAGCTAAGGTAAGGGCAGTGTGTAAAAGTTGTGTGGGGAGGCCTGATTTGGATCTAGATGTAATAGGGCTCAGAGTGTTTCCTCTCTCACTGACGGGAGAGGCTGCTATTTGGTTCACTGAGCTCCCATACAACTCCATCTTTACTTGGAATCAACTGAGGGATGTCTTCTTAGCACGCTACTATCCGGTCTCCAAGAAACTAAACCACAAAGACAGGGTGAATAACTTTGTGGCACTACCAGGAGAGTCAGTTAGTAGTTCTTGGGATAGATTCACCTCATTCTTGAGAAGTGTTCCAAATCACCGTATAGATGATGAGTCACTGAAAGAATACTTCTACAGGGGACAAGATGATAACAACAAAGCGGTATTGGACACTATAGCCGGTGGATCTTATGGAGAATGTCCTTATGCTGAGATCGCTGAAAAATTAGAAAAAATCTCCCGGAATAACAAAGCTTGGAGTACTAGAAAATCTGATACAGGGAGAAACACCTTTGCAGTGCAGTCCACTCACAACCCAGCCACAGATGACATTCGTGAAGAAATGGCTCAGATGAGAACTGAGCTTGGGTTGGTACTAAAACATGTCAAATACTTCACTGAAAAGGTTAATGCAGTCAACTACTTGGCTAAACCACCACCTCCAATCGATGAGTGTTATTATGAGGAGGATTCCTATGCAGTAAATGAACAGATGGGGGGTTTCCGACCAAGCGCCCAAGGCTCAAATCAGGATAATTGGCGCCAAGGTCAAGGGAACCAAGGTCGGAACTATGGTAACTACAATCGTGAGGGTCATTATGTCAGAGATGGAAACTACAATCGCGACAACAACTTCAACAGGGGTAACTATGGTAATAGAAACGACAGGAATGGACCCTATGTTCCTCCTCAAAATCGGGAAGTTACTCCTAGGGATGGTGGAGGTAGTATGTCGCGAGTTGAGGATATGTTGCACAAAATGATGAGGAGGTTCGATGCTAGTGATGAGCACAATATAGAGTTGAGAAATGATTTAGCGGGTATTGGGCAAAAAGTTGATACCCATGCAATATCAATTAAGTAACTTGAGTTACCATTGGCCCAATTATCTGCAACTGTGAACACACGACAACCGGGCACTCTTCCTACCAACACTGTCCAAAATCCGAAAAATGATGGACATTGTATGGCAATTACTACTCGCGGTGGTAAGCAAACCATTGATCCACCTATGCCATCTGATGAGAATAAGGTGACAACAGAATCTGATAAAGTGGTAGAAGTTGATGCTGATTTAGAGGATAACACTGCAAAAGATGCTGAAGTGCCTAAAAAGGTAACTCCTATGCCTAGGCCACCACCCCCATTTCCTCAGAGATTAGTGAAAAAGACCGAGGATGGTAAATACCGGCGTTTTATAACAATGTTAAAGCAACTTTCTATCAATGTCCCTTTGGTAGAAGCTTTAGAACAAATGCCCGGTTACGCCAAATTTATGAAAGATCTGGTCACAAAGAAAAGATCGGTCACTTTTGAGGATGATGATAGAATGCAGCATTGTAGTGCTATTGCTACAAGATCTCTGGTCCAAAAGAAAGAAGATCCGGGTGCGTTCACTATTCCTTGTACAATCGGGCTATTACATTTTGCGAAAGCATTATGTGATCTGGGGGCAAGCATAAATCTCATGCCCCTCTCGATTTACAAGAAGTTGGGTTTGGGTGACCCAAAGCCCACTGCTATGCGGCTACTGATGGCTGATCGAACAGTAAAACGGCCCATAGGGATACTTCATGATGTGCTAGTAAAAGTGGAGTCATTCATCTTTCCAGCCGATTTTGTTATTCTTGATTGTGAGGTTGATTTTGAAGTGCCTATTATCCTTGGGAGGCCATTCCTAGCTACGGGAAGAGCCTTAGTAGACATGGAAAAGGGGCAGATGAAATTTCGGTTGAACAGTGAGGAAGTGACCTTTAATATTTGTAGGTCCATGAAGCAGAGTGGTGAGCTCCAATCGGCATCTGCTATATCCTACAACATGGGTGAGACATTTGAGACACAAATAGAAGAACGTCTAGGTGTCGAAGCATTAGCGGCAGTGATAATGAACTTTGATAGCGACTGCATTGAAGAGTATGAGTCATTAGTCGCGGCTCTTGATCGAGGTGATGTTCGGTTTAAACCGAAGAAATTTGAGCTTGATATGAAAAATCGCGAGTCCCCACCCGCGAAACCATCGATAGAGGAGGCTCCAAAAGTTGAATTAAAAGCTCTCCCACCTCATCTTAAGTATGAATTCTTAGGAAATGGTGACACTTTACCGGTAATCGTTGCATCAGACTTGGATGAACAACAGGTTCAGAGTTTGGTGAAGGTACTAAAAAGGTTCAAAAGAGCCATTGGGTGGACCATTGCGGACATTATTGGGATCCCTCCTGGTATTTGCTCTCATAAAATCCAACTCATGCCTGATCATAAGCCGAGTATTGAGCACCAGAGACGCTTGAATCCTCCTATGCAAGAGGTTGTGAAGAAGGAAATTATCAAGTGGTTGGATGCTGGAGTAATCTATCCAATCGCCGATAGTAGTTGGGTATGCCCGGTTCAGTGTGTACCTAAGAAAGGGGGAATGACTGTGGTCCCCAACGAAAAGAATGAACTTGTTCCAATGAGACCGGTTACTGGATGGAGGGTGTGTATGGATTATCGTAAACTGAACTCATGGACTGAAAAAGACCATTTTCCCATGCCCTTCATGGATCAGATGTTGGATAGACTTGCCGGAAAAGGGTGGTATTGTTTTCTTGATGGGTATTCGGGGTATAATCAGATTTCTATTGCACCAGAAGATCAAGAGAAAACCACTTTCACTTGTCCATATGGGACTTTTGCGTTCAGAAGAATGCCATTTGGGTTGTGCAATGCACCCGCAACCTTTCAGAGATGTATGATGTCAATATTTTCTGACATGGTGGAGGATACTATAGAGGTTTTTATGGATGATTTTTCTGTGGTTGGTGATTCATTCGAGCGGTGCTTAAACAATTTATCTGAGGTTCTTAAGAGATGTGAAGACTGCAATTTGGTACTAAACTGGGAAAAGTGTCATTTCATGGTAAAAGAGGGTATTGTGTTGGGTCATCGCATTTCAGAAAAGGGCATAGAGGTTGATCGAGCTAAAGTTGAGGTAATAGAGAGACTGCCCCCACCAATCTCTGTGAAAGGTGTGAGAAGCTTTCTTGGGCATGCAGGTTTTTACAGAAGATTCATCAAAGACTTTTCAAAGATTGCACACCCATTGTGCAAACTGCTGGAGAAAGATTGTAAATATTGTTTTGATGAATCTTGTCTTAAGGCATTCGGTGAACTAAAAGAAAAATTGGTATCTGCGCCTATCATTATTTCCCCGGATTGGAGCAGTCCATTTGAGGTAATGTGCGATGCTAGTGGGGTAGCTCTTGGTGTAGTACTGGGACAGAGGAAAAACAAAATCCTTCACCCCATTTACTATGCTAGTAAAGCCCTAAATGAAGCTCAGAAGAACTACACAGTGACTGAGCAAGAACTCCTAGCAGTAGTGTTTGCTTTTGAGAAATTTCGCTCCTATTTGCTAGGTACTAGAGTTATAGTGCATACTGACCATTCAGCATTGAGATATTTGATGGCGAAAAAGGATGCGAAACCAAGGTTGATTCGTTGGGTATTACTGCTGCAAGAATTTGACTTTGAAGTGCTGGATAGAAAAGGGACTGAAAATCAAGTTGCTGATCATTTGTCTCGTCTAGAGGATGAAGCTATGAGAGAGTTAGGGGATAAGACTGACATTGATGATACTTTCCCCGATGAACATGTATTGGCTGCTTCACAAGACTTGATTCCATGGTTCGCAGATTTTGCGAACTATCTGGCTAGTGATATTGTTCCATCAGACTTGTCCTTTCATCAAAGGAAAAAGTTCATGTACGATGTGAAGAAGTTCTTTTGGGATGAACCATACTTGTATAGGAGTTGTGCCGACGGGCTTATTCGGCGTTGTGTGCCAGAATGTGAAATGTTGAGTGTATTGGAGGCATGCCATTCTTCACCTGTTGGCGGACATCACAGTGGTATCCGAACCGCTCACAAGATATTGCAATGTGGTTACTATTGGCCAACTCTTCATCAAGATGCTCATGGGTTTGCTAAAGCATGTGACAAATGTCAACGTGATGGTGGTATTTCAAGAAAGCAAGAGCTCCCTCTAAACCCCATTCTTGTGATTGAGTTATTTGATGTGTGGGGTATTGACTTTATGGGCCCTTTCGTGAGTTCTCATGGGATGAAGTACATTCTAGTAGCAGTTGATTATGTATCTAAATGGGTCGAAGCCATAGCACTCGCAAACAATGAAGGGAAGAGTGTCACTGCATTTTTGAAAAAGAATATATTCTCTCGTTTTGGCACCCCAAGGGCTATTATTAGTGATGGGGGCTCCCACTTCTGCAACAGATTATTCAAAGGGTTATTGGAGAAATATGGGGTTCGCCATAATGTGGCCACTCCTTACCACCCTCAAACTAGTGGGCAAGTTGAAGTGTCGAATCGAGAGATCAAACAGATTTTGTCCAAAACAGTGAACGCTAGTAGAACGGATTGGTCAAGGAGGCTTGATGATGCTCTTTGGGCCTACCGGACAGCATATAAGACTCCCATTGGTATGTCTCCATACCAACTTGTATATGGGAAAGCTTGTCATCTACCGGTTGAGTTAGAGCATAAAGCCATGTGGGCTATGAAGAAGTTAAAAATGGATTGGAGCGAAGCTGCAGAGCACCGGTTAAATGGGTTGAATGAACTTGATGAATTTCGCCTGAAAGCCTATGAAAGCTCAGCCCTATACAAAGAAAAAATGAAGAAGTACCATGACAACAAAATTGAAAAACGAGAGTTTATGGTTGGGGATTTGGTGCTTTTATTCAATTCCAGATTGCGCGTGTTTCCAGGCAAACTCAAGTCCAAATGGACTGGTCCTTACACGGTTACTCAACTATTCCCTCATGGAGCAGTTGAGTTGGAAACCAAGGAGGGTGTGCGTTTCAAGGTGAATGGACAGCGCATAAAAATCTATCTCGGGCATGCTGAAACAGCGAATGAAGTGATCGAGGCGTACCATCTTGATGAAGTCTGAGTAATCAAGTGTCCCCAGTCGTGCCGCGACATTAAATCAGGCGCTTGTTGGGAGGCAACCCAATACTTATCGTCTTTTTAATAATGGTAGCATTTTTTCTATTAATGGGTTTTAAATTTGCAGGCACATCACCAGGAAATTCTGCAGAACACTACTTCGCAGTAGCCACTGACGGATACAACGACGGACCGTTGCATTTGCAACGAACCGTCATAGGCATCCGTCACACCAGGTATGTAGTACTGTCATTTTGAAATTAGGGCACACACGACGGAACCTACGACGGGTCGTCACAGATGCGACGGACCGTCGTCGTGGAACCGTCGCGCAATTAATGAAATCTACCCGACCCGACCCGGCTGGACCCTTTTCAAAATTTGACCGTTTATACTTCCCCCCTCCATATTCCACCTCATTACTTCCTTATTCCCCTCATCTCCCCTCTCTTTTCAACTTCCACACTTCCCCTCACTGATCATTGCTCCCAAAAACCACCTAAGCCTTATCATTATCATCTACTGTCGGTGTCTACCTTGCCAGAATCATTCTCCATTTGTCTTCTTCTCCATTTCCAAGGTATGTGTATCTACATTAATACTTATTTATCTTGCATTTTGGTTTTGTAGTTAGTATTATCTTAGTTTTTAGTCGTATACAGTTTCCTTTATATGCTTATGTCTAAACCTAGGTTCAAAATGTTCTTATGTGCCATGCTGATAACCCTAGGCATAGGTGATTTTGCTTTGGTAGTTTCTTAGGTCGTTGGGATAGACACATATAGGTCCACATCACTACACAACCATGTGGGTTCATCGGGGATGCGTAGGGTACCCCCAGTTCTAACACTGCTACTCAGAACGAGACCCCGATGACGGCCCGTCGCACACACGACGGACCGTCGTAGGGTCCGTTGCACAAGCCCTAGCACCCCTGCTAAATGACACCTGTGACGGACCGTCACATTCACGACGGTCCGTCCTGCACGACCGTCATGGTTGTCAGAGACCCTGTTTCTAAGGGTCTCTGAAAATTTTCCAAGTGTCCTACGACGGACTCTTACGACGGACCGTCACACCCACGACGGTCCGTCCTGCACGACCGTCATGGTTGTCAGAGACCCTGTTTCTAAGGGTCTCTGAAAATTTTCCAAGTGTCCTACGACGGACTCTTACGACGGACCGTCACACCCACGACGGTCCGTCCTGCACGACCGTCATGGTTGTCAGAGACCCTGTTTCTAAGGGTCTCTCAAAATTTTCCAAGTGTCCTACGACGGACTCTTACGACGGACCGTCACACCCACGACGGTCCGTCCTGCTTGACCGTCATGATGGCCAGAGACCCCTCCTTCAGGGTTCCTTATATATACATATACCAAGTATAACACGACGGACCTCATGACGGTCCGTCATAGTCACGACGAGCCGTCATCGGTCCCGTCGTGTGATACAGTTTCAATATTACTAACACACTATTTTCAAAGTTTAATGTCATATGAGCTTGCCTGTCTTGCTTGCCACCACTCGTACTAATAGTGATCCTTTGCAGGTACTATCTACTATGGCACCCAAGCAAGACCGCACCTACGCACGCGGGCGATCCAAGTCTGTTGCCCCGTCTGCACGATTGATCATCGGGTCTGATGATGAGCGGGACCCTGAATATGTGCCCCCAGGCACCTCCGCCCCTTCCCGTGCTACACGTGCCCCCAGAGCCACACCCAAGAAGGTGGCGTCCGGCGTAGTCACTGCCTCCCAGTCTGATGAGGAGCGCACACTGACCGGCACACCCTCTGGGTCAGCCACAAATGAGGAAGGAGCGTCTGGCTCCTTAGGCGTATCCTGGTCCGAGGAAGCTTCAGTCTCTGCTGAGGTTCCCGCACCCGCCACTGCTGCAGCGTCGGCCTCGTCTGATGAGGCTGACAGTTCAGACTCTACATCCGGCGCACCAGTTCAGGTCCCCACCCCAGCCGCTGACCAGCCAAACCGGTGGTGTGTCGACGGCCAGTTTCAAGTTTACTCCGACGCAAAGTTCTTGACCGATAAAGGAGTAATGACTCGCACACTCACCCTGGAGCGGCGGGTACTCACAGGGAGCCTTCCCACGATGCCGGAGATTCATAACCTCTTCACCAGGCATCGCTTAGAGTGGACAGCACGTCCATTGGGACGATACAGCGAGGAGATGGTCCGAGAGTTCTACGCGTCCTATGTAGCGACTCTCCGATCACAGATCGACAGGCGGGCTGCTCCCGCTAAACAGGCCCCATTGGAGCAGGTTCGAGTCCGGGGCGTGCAGGTTGACATTTCCCTGCCAGCCATCCGCCGGTTCCTATACGGCGAGAGTGCAGATGCTACTCGGACCCCCATCACTGCCGAGTTTGACTATCGCTGGCAGATAGTGAAGGATGGACAGTTCCTGCGAGAGCCAGCACTGAGGGAGACCACCAAGAGGTGGATGGCCCTGCACCTATCAGTCGACGGAGAGGGTGCAGATTGGGTCACTGAGCCGAAGGGGGCCATCAAGAAGGCCAACCTCACGTTCGTCGCGAAGTTCTTGTGGCTGCTCGTCCGTCACTGCCTTTCCCCCACAGCTGCTGACAACATCGTCACTTGGGATCGCGCAGTGTTGATAGCGGCGATGATAGCCGGATTCGAGGTCGACTTCGCATGGCTTCTCCAGGCAGTCATGCACGAGAGGGCATTCAAGGTCACCACCACCTACCCCTTTCCGTGCATGATCTTTGCCCTTTGCAGGTCTGCAGGTGTGCCCATATGGCACATAGATCAGTTGAGGACCCCACAGGGTACCGTTGACGTCGGCCTCATCAGAGACGAGGCCAATGAGTTGGCCCCACGTAGAGGGCCCCGTCTAGAGCTGCCACCACTTGCTGATGATCTGGCAGACACGGTAGCCCAGGCCCGCACAGCTACACAGGCGTCCACTGACACTACCCCGGTCGAGTCTATCCCGGGTAGTAGCACAGCCGCGAGCCCCTCTCGCACAGCCCCTCTACCGTTACTGGTCCCGCTTGCTAGGGTCCAGAAACTAGAGGCACAAATGGCCACTCTTCTGCATCATATCCAGCCGTGGATGCAGAAGTCTATTACTGAGTCTGAAGCGCGTATGGAGAGGAAGATGCAGCGGAAGATTGCTGAGGTTCACCAGCGCCTAGATGCATTTGAGTTGAGAGTGTTAGCCCGCCCAGCACCTCCGGTAGATGTGTCGACTCTTCAGGCTGCAGTCGACAGTCTTCGGGCAGACATTGACACGATCCTAGAGACGAGAGTGCCGGAGCCTGTCGAGCCTGTTGAGGACACTGTATTGGCGGCCCTGTTTGCCACCTCAGACATTCACCCACCTTCCCCTCGAGAGAGTGCCAAGAGGCGTAGGGGTCGATCAGAAGATGAGGCGCGAGCAAGGAAGAAGGAGCGACGGGAGATGGAGGCCGCGAGGAGAGCCTCACTTGCTGAGGCGGAGGCACACCAAATCAGAGCATCACAGATAGCGGCTGGGGCGTCTAGCTCCCGCACTATAGAGACAGCAGGAGGCCCTACTGATGGTGCGGTGGCTGCTGAGGACATCACTGAGGGTGTCCAGATTGCTGAGGACACCACTGAGGGTGTCCAGATTGCAGAGGATGTGGGTTCTGGGAAACCGGACCCACCAGCTTGTTGATCGACGGCGCTATGCGCCACAGGTTTGCTTCACCTACCCCTCTAATCTTTAGATTTTTTTATGCATTGGGGACAATTGCATGCTTTTTTGTTGGGGGTGGGGTAAATGGAAAGTGAGTGTTAGGGTGAAGTCTGAGTAGCCCAACTCACTATCCTCTTTTGGGGTTTTCTTGCCTGAGTTCTTTTTCCCCAAAAGACTGATTATTTTTTTTGTTGAACCGGCATGTTTATATCTTTTGTACATAGTTTAATTCTAGAGCATGATGGCTAAAATGATATCCTGATAAACTGAAAATAACGCATGACTAGGCATAGTAACTGACAATTGTGTGGCTCTAAGCGTGAAATAGAGTTACACCATTGCATTACCCTAAGTCTTTAATTCGAACTAGGTGTCTAATAATCTGGTATAGTGATGACATGTCAAGTGAGAGTGAGGAAATTTGAATAGTCCACTATTGGTACTGAGCTAGAACTTGCCTGGTTAGTCCTGCTAAAAGTAAGCTGTAATAGACAATTAGGAAAGGATCATAGGCCCTTATTCAATAAAGCCCATTTCTAGCCTAAATAAAAGAAACCAAATGAAATTTATCCTTCTTTGATCCAAATAATCTGAGCTTAAATTAGACCTTTCTTTTTCACCCCAACTGATCTTTTCTGGGAACAATGTGTTGGCCCTGGTCCCTCCTTGGACATGTGCACCTCAGCTTATGCCAAAAGCATAAGTTGAGGGTGGCTAATACAGTAAACAACCTTCGTTTTGGCCCTGACCCAACTTTGGGTATTGTGTACCTTGACTCATGGCAAAGCCATGAGTTGAGGGTGGCTATTATGAGGAATACTCTGGAAAGTGGGGTTGAAAGAACAAAAGAGAGAGAAAGAACAAAAGTAAGGTGACTCAAAATTAGTTGAAAGAAAAGTAAAGAAAAAGAAAAATATACAAGAAATACAAACAAGAAAAGAAGAGAGTCACTTACACAAATGAAGAAAGAAGAGAAAATTGAGCAAAGGGAAAGAATATGAGAAACTGGGCGAGATAAAATGATAGAAAAGGGAAGGTTTAGCCGATATGTCAAGGAGGGCAAAAAGTCACTAAAGTATACCTAAATATACCCTACCTGACCCTGAGCCTATGTTACAAGCTAAAAAAGTCCTATCGTGATCCTAAGGGTTGTATAGCGAACTTAAAGCAGTGAAAATAAGGGCAAGCTTATGGCAATAGGTATGAATGAGTGTGACTTTGTTCTGAGAGCGAGTGTTGAAATGTAATCCTTATACTCAAACAGAAATCATTGTGTGAAAAATGAGGATTTTGTTCTAAAGTGAGGACATTAGTCGCAATACCAGAATTGTTAGCACCTCGGTGAGAAATTGAAGAGGATAGGTGTTAGTGCATGGTGAGTCTGTGTCATGTTCGAATCCACCAAAATTCAAGCCTAATAGTGATAGCATGCATAGATTTGATGAGATTAATCGGGATTGATAGCCAAATGATTGCAAAGGATAAAACATGAATACTATTGTACAAAGATTGTGTAGTGAGTCATAGTGCGTCGCTTGAGGACAAACAACGAATTTAAGTTGAGGGTGTTGATATACCGTGGTTTCACGGTATAATTAATGCTTTTTCCTTAAGTTTAGTGCGTCCAAAAGCCCTTTTTGTGCTAATTTTTATACAAGTTTCTCTTTGTTTTGCAGGAAATCTGTCCAAAGCCAAATGCGGAGATTTTGAGAGAGAAATGCAGAAGAGACCACCTACGGAGCTTATGACGGTCCGTCATGCCTGTGACGGTCCGTAGGTGGCAGCGTAGAGAAGCTGCTGAAGGAAGATGGGGAAGTCTGACAAGTGTGGGATTACGAAGCTTGTGACGGTCCGTCATGGCCATGACGGTCCGTCCTGCAGGTTCGTCGTGAAGATCAGAGAAGTGATCCCAGTACCCAGATTCCAAGAGTTTAAGTCTTTTGAAACGAGACCCTCGACGGACCGTTGTGCCTATGACGGTCCGTCACACTTGCCGTTGAGGGGAATGAAGAGAGCAGCAGAAGAAATTGCACCAAGTATGGGACGACGGAGTCCACGACGGTCCGTCATGACCACGACGGTCCGTCGCGTGGTCCGTCGACCCAGCCGCGTTTTGGCAGATTTCCAGCAATTAGAATTCTTGTTTAATTAGGTTTTTGTATTTTTATAAATAGTTCGAAAAACCTCGTTTTTGAGGTTAGACACCTGATAGTTAGACTCTGAGATTGTTGAAACTCCGTATTCGTAAACATTGTATTGTGAGATTCTCGATAATCATTAGACTTTTCGTGAGATTTTTGATTACTTTGAGAATTCTTGCAAGTGATTTTTGGTGATTAATCAAGCAATCTTTTGGACTTTATTCTTTCTCATTGAAGTAAGTACATGAATTCTTATTTAATATATTTGAATATTGTGTTTATGGCTATGAGTAACTAAACTCCATAACTAGGGTTGTGGGAACCATAGGCAAATAATGAGATAAACCCTAGCTAAAATAACAATTCTAGAAAAGTGTCTTGCATGTATTAATAATTCTTTCGCTTAGAAGTCTTTTTAACGGATGATCAACGTTAGAACTCGCCTTAATGCTACTTGCCGGACCAAGGAGGTAGATAATAGGAAAAGAATTATTAACATAGATTTAGTGTATACTATCTAATAGGCTAGTATTGATTGGTACGAGGTAGTAACTTAGTCAAATATCGAATACGATGCTTAATATGAGGTAACGATAAGGGTTAGGAAAGCAACACACGTAGCCGGACCAAGGTGCGGAGTGAGATTTTCTAGATGCCGGACCAAGGATTTAGAAATACATAACTTATCACTTTGCATGCAAGATACTAGGAAAGAATTGTTATAGTTAGAATTATCAAGTTATGAACCTGTGGGGAACACGTAAACCCTAGTTACTTTGATTAACTGATTAAAACCCAACTTTCAAACTCATTAAGTGTCTCTTTCAATTTAGTTAATTCTTTTTACTTATTAGGAAATACAAACCCCCCTTTTTACATTTTTATGTTTTTACTTTCTATGGAAGTTATCAACCGAACAATAGTAATAACAAGTTAAAGTTAAGTCTAGACTATTTTCCTCGTGGGAACGATCCCAACCTCACTAGTTGGGTTATTTACTTGACGCGACCGCTTTACTTCTTATTTGAGAAGTAAGTTTGAGCGTATCAGGCGTACACATCAGACTCCATATTTAGCTCATGTTGTTTTATTATTGGTTATTATTAGCTCCCACAGTTCAGTCAGACTCTCTGCATTGACCATTTATCTGTATGTTAAATATTAAGTTTCAGCGTGTCATAAATTGGTGATGGCATCTAGTTGGCTCAGAAATCAGCACATCACGTTCAGATGATTATATTTTTTTGTGCTTGTGCAGTTATGTTTTATTTTAGTTGTACTCTATCCTACATGGTCAGTACCTTTATTGTACTGACGCATACGTGCGCTACATCTTCTCGTGATGTAGGTTCAGGTTCTCAGCATCTAGATCATGCATAGATCGATTTCCCGATCTCCATTTCAATAGATTCGGTGGTGAGTCCGCATT
This sequence comes from Solanum pennellii, assembly GCF_001406875.1. Taxonomy (NCBI): domain Eukaryota; kingdom Viridiplantae; phylum Streptophyta; class Magnoliopsida; order Solanales; family Solanaceae; genus Solanum; species Solanum pennellii. The sequence goes on from NC_028643.1 coordinate 36,570,168, forward strand.
CTCCGAGGACAGCAGTCATGAGTTTCATTTCAGTCTTTAGTCATTTAGTTTCAGTTTAATCTAGATTTTAGCTGGGGCTTGTCCCAATATTTCTAGTATAGTATAGAGTCTATTTTAAGACATAGTTAGATTCAATTTAGTATTGAGTTAGTATTTCTTTTGTAGTAAACACATTGTTTTTAAATATCTCTATTATAGAATATGGATATTCACCAGATTTTCATTTTAAGTATGAGTTAGCTTTGGCAAAAGTTTATTATCTTTAAATTGGGATCACTTGTGGTCCTATGTTCCGTGTCTGCGTCTCGGGGGTATCAGAGCACAAGGTTCAAGAGTCCTAATATGTCTTAAAAAGCCGCACTAATTAGATTCCTTTTCAAGGGTGTGAAGTGCACCACATCTAATGTTAGGGAGGCTATAAAGTGTTTTAGGAAAAACATCACTTTCTTATTAATCTTATCGTGCGTTGGTATGATCTTCTTTCTAATCCATTGTTATGCGCTTAAGATCATGCGTTCTCATTGAGCTTAGGTATGGAATGCTAATGCACGCAATGCTAAAGCAATTCCTCTAGTACTAGATAAGGAAGTTCAAATGCAGAGTTTCAGAAAGCTAATTTAGCTTTTGGCTAAGAGTATGACCAACCATAACAATGCAGAGTTTGTGATTTTTATAGGATGAATCCTTATATGTTTTTAGGGTCGCAAATTGGTAAGGACCCATAGATGTTCATTGATAAGTAGGTCAAGAAAATATTTTGTGTGATGTTAGTAACTCGTATTAATAGGTGACATTGGCATCCTACAAACTCAAGGATGTGACTCAAATATGGTTCATTCAGAAGAAAGACAACAGACATGACTTTGTTTTTTGTAACTCAGTATAGTAGTCCAATTCAGTGTTAGTCCAGAAACTCTCTTAGAACCTTTATAAGTCTATACTCCAGTTGAAGACCCAGTTATAGCAAGACGGGTATGCAGAAATCATCCTGTCATAGTCTCTCATTAAGCCACCTCAGCAAATCTAGTAGAGTTAGAAATGGGAGACTTCAATGTCATTCTATGGATGGATTCGTTATCAGTTTCCAGACGAACCAATCTTAGAATAGAAGGGTAGTAGCCTAGCTCTTATGGGTCAATTTATTTCATACCTTAAGGCCAAAAAGATTATATCTAAGGGTTATATCTATTATCTAGTTCAGGTTACAGATTCTAATTTTGAAACACCATCTCTTGAGTCAGTTCCAGTAGTCTTTTAATTTCCAGAAGTATTTCCAAAAGATCTTCCCGGGGTTCCTCCCGAAAGGGACATCGACATTGGAATTGATCTTCTTCCAAATACCCACCCTATTTCTATTCCTCTTTACAGAGTGTCTCCAGCAGAGCTTAAGGAATTGGAAGAGTAGTTGAAAGAACTTCTAGATGAGGGTTTCATCAGACCTTGTATTTCACCATGGGGTGCACCATTATTGTTCGTAAAGAAGAATAATGATTCTCTTAGAATGTGCATTGACTATAGACAATTCAACAAGGTCACAATCAAGAATAATTATCCCATCCGCAGGATTGATGACTTGTTTGACGAACATCAGGGTGCTAGTCATTTCTCAAAGATAGACCTCAGATCGGTTTATCTTAGCTTAGAGTCACAGATAGTGACATTCTAAAAAAACAGCCTTCAGAAGTCGGTATGGTCATTAAGAATTTCTAGTAATGTCGTTTAGACTAACCAATACTCCTACAACTTTCACGGATTTGATGAACAGAGTGTTCAAATAATACTCAGACTTGTTTTTTATCGTCATCAATGATGATATCCTCATTTACTCTACGACTGGGGAAAAACATGCAATTCATTTGAGAGTTGTTCTGAAGACTCTCAAACATCGCCAGTTATTCGCTAAGATTAGTAAATGTGAGTTTTGATTTCAATCTGTTGCTTTCCGTTGTCACATTCTATCTAGCGAAGGGATCCGTGTACATTCACAGAAGATAGAAGCTGTGAAACAATGCCCCAAACCTACCTATACTACAGATATAAAAAGTTTTTTTGGTCTAGCAGGTTATTACAGAAGGTTCGTTGAAGGATTTTCATCCATAGCCTCACCATTGACTAGGTTGACTCAGAATATGGTCATGTTCCAATAGTCCGATGATTGTGAGAAAAGCTTCGCAGAATTGAAAACTAGATTGACTACAACTCATGTCTTGACTCTACTAGAGGGTTCAGATGGTTATGTGATCTATTGCGATGCATCCAGAGTTGGCCTTTGTTGTGTGTTGATGCAAAAAGATAAGGTTATATCTTATGCCTCTAGAAAGCTTAAGGTGATGAGAACAACTATCCAACTCATGACATCGAGCTTGCAGCAGTGGTGTTTGCACTCAAGATATGGAGACACTACTTGAACGGTGTTCATGTAGATGTGTTCACCGTTCATAAGAGCCTGAAAAATGTGTTCACCCAAAAAGAGTTGAATCTTTGCCAGAGCAGACCTTAAGGATTATGATATGAGTGTGCATTATCATCCTGGAAAGGCGAATGTAGTGGCCAATTCTCTTAGTAGATTATCTATGGGTAGTGTAGCCCATGTGGAGGAAAAGAGAAAGTAGCTAGTGAAGGATGTTCACAAGCTTGCTCACTTTGGAGTTCGCCCTATGAGCATATCAGACAGTGGTGTAACAGTTCAGAATAGGGCAGAATCGTCTTTGTTATTATAGGTTAAGGAAAAGAAAGAGAGTAATCTGATCTTTCTTGAACTAAAGGGTGCAGTCAACAATCAGAGAGTGGAGGTTTTCTCCTAAGGGAGAGATCGTGTACTTCACTACTAAGGTAGATTTTGTCTTCTTGATGTGGGAGAGTTGAGGCAGCATAGTCTTGCAGAAGCTCATAACACCAGGTATTCTATTGATGCAGGTGCCACTAAGATGTACCGCGATCTGCGGGAAGTCTATTGGTGGAATGGTATGAAGAGGGATATAGAAAACATTGTGAGAAAGTGCCCCAATTGCAAGCAAGTCAAGGTAGAACATGAGAAACCAAAAGGTATGACTCAAGAGATCAGTATTCCTACTTGGAGGTGGGATGTGATCAATATGTATTTCATCACAAGGTTACCTCATACTCGCAGACAGCATGACTCAATATGGGTGATAGTTGATAAGATGACTAAGACTTCTTGCTTTTTGGCGGTCTAGACTACATACTTGACATAGGTCCTCAGTTTACTCGTCATTTTTAGATGTCATTTCAAAAAGGTCTTGGTACTCAAGATAACCTTAGTACAATATTTCATCCACAGACAGATGGGTAGGCAGAGCGTACCATTCAGACCTTATAGGATATGTTGAGAGCTTCTGTGGTCGGTTTCAAAGGTAGTTGGGATGATCACCTTCATCTAATTGAGTTTGCCTACAATAATAACTATCATTCCTGCATTCAAATGGCCCCTAATGAGACTTTATATGGGCGTTGATGTAGATCTCATGTTGGTTGGTTTGAAGTAGGTGAAGCAGCTTTGATAGGGCTAGATTCAGTCCTTTATGGTATGGAGAAAGTGCAACTCATTAGAGAGACATAAGATATCCCAAATTTGTCAGAAATCTTATGCAGATCTAAGGAGAAGGGAACTGGAGTTCCAAGTTGATGATTGGGTTTTTCTGAAAGTCTCACATATGAAAGGGGTGATTAGATTTGAAAAGAAAGGGAATCTAAGTCCTAGATATGTAGGCCCTTACAAGATCTTGAAAAGGATTGGCAAGTGGCATATGAGTTAGAGTTGCCAGCAAAATTAGCAGCAGTGCATCCGGTCTTCCACATCTAACTCTTGAAGAAGTGCGTGGGTGACCCAACCTCTATAGTACCATTAGGGAGTGTCGCAGTGAAAGATAGTATTTCTTATGAGGATGTACCAGTTGAGATTCTTGACCGTCAGGTTAGAAGGTTGAAAAACAAAGAAGTCGCTTTAGTCAAGGTTTTGTGGAAGAGTCAGTCCGTAGAGGGAGATACTTGGGAAGCAGAAGCAGCCATGAAAGCCAAATATCCTTACCTTTTCCCTTCCAATCCACTCTAGCTTGAGGTAATAGTTCCTCTTAAGTTCTGCAGTCATTCCTGCGTAAATTCAGTTTTTGAATCATGTTTCCTCAGTTTGTACTTTCATTTTAAGCGTAATTGCATCTACTCAGAAGTCAATTCAGTCAGAACTCAGTTCTCAGTGTTTAGTAGTGGGGTTTGCATCTCTCTACCTCTATTTCATCTAGTTTAGTCTTCATTCGAGGAGGGATGTTCCCAAGGGGGAGATGATGTAACACACCCTAGTTAAAACAGACCAAAATTAGTTTTTCAAAAAAAGTTGCAGGTGCTACCGACAGTGGCTTCGACGGACCGTAACCTGAACCACGGTCCGTCCTACACAACCCTGTCATAGTCTCTCAGAAAGTCACCTCAGCAGATCTAGTAGAGTTGGAAATGGTAGACTTTGATGTAATTCTAGGCATGGATTGGTTACATTAATGTTATGCCTCAGTCGATTGTAGAACTAGGAGTGTTCATTTTCAGTTTCCAGATGAACCAATCTTACAATGGAAGGGTAGTAGCCTAGCTCTTATGGGTCAATTTATTTCTTACCTTAAGGCCAAAAAGATTATATCTAAGGGTTACCTCTATCATCGATTTTTGGTTAAGGATTCTAACTTTGAAATCCCATCTCTTAAGTCAATTCCAGTAGTCTGTGAAATTCCAAAAGTATTTCCAAAAGATTTTCACAGGGTTACTCTCAAATGAAAATTGACTTTGGAATTGATCGTCTTCCAGATACCCAACCTATTTCAATTCCTCCTTAGAATGGCTCCTGAAGAGCATAAGGAATTGAAAAAGCAGTTGAAAGACCATCTAGATAAGGGTTTCATCAGACCTAGCATTTCACCATTGGATGCACCAGTATTGTTCGTAAACAAGAAAGATGGTTCTCTCAGAATGTGCATTGACTATAAACAGTTGAACAAGGTCACAATCAATAATAATTATCCCATCCCTTGGATTGATGACTTCTTTGACCAACATCAGGGTGCTACTCATTTCTCAAAGATAGACCTCAGATCGGGTTATCATCAGCTCAGAGTCAGAGATACTGAAATTCTAAAAACAGCCTTCAGAACTCGGTATGGTCATTATGCATTTCTACGTATGTCATTTGGACTAACCAATGCTCATGTAGATTTCATGTACTTGATGATCAAAGTGTTCAAACAGTACTTAGACTTGTTCGTTATTGTCTTCATTGATGATATCCTCATTTACTCTAGGAGTGAGAAAGAACATGCAATTCATTTGAGAGTTGTTCCGTATCCTCTCAAAGATTGCCAGTTATTTCGTAAGTTTAAAAATGTGAGTTTTGGTTGCAATCCGTTGCTTTCCATTGTCACATTGTATCTAGTGAAGGGATCCGTGTAGATTCACCGAAGAGAAAAGCAGTAAACAATGGCCCAAACCTATCTTTACTATAGCTATCAAAAGTTTCTTAGGTCTAGTAGGTTATTACCGAAGGTTCGTTGAAGGATTTTCATCCATAGTCTCACCATTGACTAGGTTGACTTAGAAGATGGTCATGTTACTATAGTCAGATGATTGTGAGAAAAGCTTCGCACAATTGAAAATAGATTTACTATAGCTCATGTCTTGACTCTACCAGAGGGTTCAGATGGTTATGTGATCTATTGCGATGCATCAAGAGTTTGCCTTGGTTGTGTGGTGATGCAAAGAGATAAGGTTATATCTGATGCCTCTAGAACGCTTAAGGTAATGAGAACAACTATCCAACTCAGGACATCGAGCTTGCAGCAGTGGTGTTTGCACTCATTATATGGAGACACTACTTGTATGGTATTCATGTAGATGTGTTCACCGATCATAAGAACCTTAAATATGTGTTCACCCAGGAAGAGTTGAATCTTCGCCAGGGGAGAATGCTTGAGTTCCTTAAAGATTATGACATGAGTGTGTATTATAATCTTGGAAAGGCGAATGTAGTGGCCGATGCTCTTAGTAGATTATCTATGGGTAGTGTTGCCCATGTTTAGGAAAAAAGAAAGGAGCTACTGAAGGATGTTCACAACCTTGCTCGCTTGGGAGTTCGCCTTATGAGCATATAAGACAGTGGTGTAACAGTTCAGAATGGGGCAGAATCGTCTTTGTTATTGGAGGTTAAGGAAAAGCAAGAGAGTGATCCGATCTTACTTGAACTAAAGAATGTAGTCATTAATCAGAGAGTGGAGGTTTTCTCCCAAAGGGGAGATGATGTACTTCGCTACCAATGTAGATTTTGTGTTCCTGATGTGGGAGAGTTGAGGAAGCATATTCTTGCAGAAGCTCATAACTCTAGGTATTCAATTCATCCAGGTACTGAAGGATTAATTTCAGTAATTGTTACACTTTTTCTGGAATTTCTGGATGTTATTCTTTCTCATCATAGTAAGTGCAGGAATTCATATATTAAATATATAAATGTTGTGATTATTACTATGGATAACTAAACTCCACAACTAGGGTTGTGGGAACCATGGTTAAAATTGAGGTAAAATTTAACTAAAATAACAATTCCAGAATAGTATCTTGCATGTATTGATTATTCTTTCGTTTAGAAGTCTTTTTAACGGATGGCCAACATTAGAACTCGCCTTAATGCTACTTGCTCATGGCTTGCATATATGGACCCATAAGTCTAGTATACGATTAAAAATAAGTAAACCTAAGATGTAAGTACTGAAATAAATAGACCATATAAGGGTTAAGTATGAGTGTAAGATACACTAAATTGCCAAGTGCATTGGCATATGACGCAATGAACAATGAAATAATGAAACACTAGAAGGGTTGAGTAAGAGTGTGAAACACACTAAATGTCCAAGTGCATTGGCATATGATGAAATGAACATTCACGTAAAAAGGGGTGTGTAATAGTTAAGAGAATATGTGCTAATGATAATGAATGTAGTGACAACATGAAATGAGTATAATGTAAAAGATGAGAGCAATCTCAAATGAGCCTAAGTAAGTGCTACCAAAACGTATTCACTTTTGAGAGTGTAAGGTTAATGAAATGACCAGTCTCTATGAACACTCTAATGAAAGTTTAAGATTAACACACTTAATACTAATAAAGAGATGAGAAATCCTCTATTGAGCTTTGATGTCCTCATACTAGAAGGCAACTTCCATTACGTATGAGTTGAATGAAATGTAACTTAAACTGAGCACCGATAGACCAACTATGAGCGGTGATGCCTTATTTTTGCCGGGTATGGGTCTCCTTATATCTCCTAGTCTTTGAACTTATACTACCAATATAAGGAACAAGCAGGGTTCAATCCCCTAAATACGCTAGCATATTTAGGGTCACTTCTGCCGCTGATTCCACCTCTTTTCGGTGTGGGGAAGACTTTGGTTTCATGATGCTCACGTGATCTATGTCAGTTAAAGTTAAAGTTATTAATGAATGAATGAGGCCAACCTCATACGATGTACACGATGAAATGAATGATACCAAAGGTGTTAGGATAGGACAATCAAGAGGTGAGCTAGACTCAAGCAATGATACTAGGTTATTCTTGGTGATTGCACAACAAACCTAATGAGAGTCTTAAACTACTTCCCAGGTATAGCTGGTGTTTACACTAGATTATGAATTAATGAACTAAAGTACGTATGAATGAAGGAAGCAGACTCTGTGTTTAATAATGAAGACTCCCTAGTTGAGGTCCCATATGTTGACTCCTCATTTTGAAAAGTCTTAATGTCAAGTCGATGACTCCAAGGACTCATGTCATATAAATGAATGTTATATAAGATGTTATGCGCTCTATGCAATATGATATGTGCTTTGTATAAGATGTTATGTGTTGTGTGCAATATGATAAATATGATGATGCATGTTACTCTCATTGCATGAGTTTCCTAATACAAATTTGGAAAGTTCCCTAGCTTTCCTAATCTCAATTTGGCAAGTCCACTACCTTGACTTTCCATAATCATGTTGTTAGGAAACAACTATTCTTACTCATGCATGTCCTTGGTGTGTGCTTGCATATACCCATACTTAGTACAAGTGTACTAATCCCATACAACTCTATATTTTTTTAGGTGCAGGCATAGGTAAATGCTACAGTTTACACGTCGACGTACATCTATTCGGACGTGGGTCTTTCATCAAGACTTGGTAGGCCCTTATGCTTTCGAGGATGTATACTATGATTATCTATCTTAGATGTAGGTTTTAACTAGTGGAGTATGTTCCACTTGTGTTTCTTTCCACATTTATATCAAACTTTGTATTGGTGTCGTTTTAGAAAAAATACTTTTAATAAAATTAGGAATGGTTTCTATTATTTGATTATCTCTATATTAGATGATTGTTTTGTTAACGCCTATGATGTTAAGCTCAAAATGTTTATCACAAAATGAGAAAATAAAAAGTTCAAATTTTCTGCTAAAAGTAACCTAGATGAAGTAATAATGACGTATATAGGCTTGTCTGCGACCTCAGAGAGGTCAATGACGCCAGTCTCGTCTGAGGTTTAGATTCCGGTCGTGACACGTAGCCTAAATTAGTTTTTTCATGATTATGGTTTTATGCAATAGTATGAAGTAAATATATTGGAGCATGGTGGTTGTTGACTTATGTGACTTATGTTATATGTTATGTGCTGTTTGACAAATTATATGTGTGATGATGCCTGTTACTCTTATAGCATCACTTTCCTAATCCGATTTGGAAATTCCACTGACTTAACATTCCATAACTCATATCATTAGGAGAGATCTCTTCTTAATCATGCATGTCCTTGGTGTGTGCTTACATATACCCATACTTATTACAAGTGTGTACTAATCCCACTACTTTTAGGTGCAGGTGCAGGTAAACGCTAGAGCATCACGAGACTGCGCTTAAGTTATCCAAACGCGGATCATTCATCTGTATTTGGTATGCCATCTTGCTTTCGAGAATGTCTATCTTTTGTATTCTAGATTATATGTAGGCATGACCTAGTCGAGGATGTTCCACTAGCGTTTCTTTCTCACTTGTTCAAGACATTGTATTGGTGTCATTTTTGCAAGTATACATTTAATGCAGTTATGAACTATTTCATTCATTTCAGTGTCTTGATATTAGATGGTTGTGGTGATCGATTATGAAATTATGTAGATTATCTTATTTGAATGCGATGTTTCCTATTATGAAGTCTAAATATATTTCAATTAAACAAAAAGTTCAAATTTTCTGCTAAAATTTATCTAGATGTTGGAACGATGGCGTATGCAGGCTTATCTGCGACCTCTGAGAGGTCAACGACGCCGGCTTGGGCTAGGGTCTAGACTCCGATCGTGACATGCTTGTGATGTCATTCCTTGATGATAAGGTTGTAGTAGAGATAATGATATTATAGATATTTGTTATTTGAGTTAGCAAACATGATTGGTTGATTGGTATGACCTACTTGATCATGAGGCTTTTAAACATGTAAAATGACATGTTTTGACTAAATGTCCCTTTTTAGCATGATTTGTTCTTATATGAGCATATGGTCTCATACTTTGTGGAGTACTAACCCCATTTTCTTCCCTTTTCACCAACATTTTAAGGTTCCGGTTGTTGAAGTGTCTGGAAGGTGACATTATAGAAGGCTTAGATTTCTTACTCATCGATCCATGTAGGGTAGGTCCTCAACTTCCGAGGGCAATTCAACTATCTAGGTTATGTATTTACTAAGAGTTTAAGACTCTTTAATATACTTCCGTTGCAATTGATACTATACTTTTGTATGACACATATGAGGTCTTGTTGGATTAATTTAAGGGTTATGCCCAAATTTGATATACTCCGAATAGATGGTTATGTGATGAGACGACTTTTATGACTATGATAATTTCTATATAATAATGTACAACAAAAGTAGAAGGCTATGTAAGAAGTTATACGAAGGTTCTATGTATACTCGATATGACTATATTATGTGTATGTAGAGGTCTATGTAAACCTCCTAGTAGATGTAATGAAAAGTTTAAAGTTTTCCACAATTTCAATCTATGAATGTAATGACATGAGACAAAGAGGCTAGTCGTACTCCTTAAAGAGGACGACGACGCAGGTTATGCCTAAGGGGTAAACCCGGATGTGACAAACATCGAAATTAGTTCCAATGTTAACGTCAACAACTGCGTGAACATCAACGTCAAGTCAACGTCAACATAACTTGAATGTCAACGTCTGCGTCAATATGAATGTTAACATCAACCTCAATATCAGCATCAATGTAAACAACAATGACGGCAAGAACATTAACGTCTACGTCAATGTGAACATCACTGTCAACATCAAAGTAAATGTGAACGTCAGTGTCAACGTGAAAATTAGCGTTTACGTCAATGTGAATGTTAATGTCAACGTAAACGTCAATGCTAAAATCAACATCAACATACGTGTCAACATAAACGTCAATGACTGCGTGAACGCTAATGTCAACGTCAATGTGAATGTTAACATCAACATCAAAGTAAAAGTGAACCTCAACGTAAGCGTAAACATAAACATGAATTTCAACTTAAGTGTTAATGTCAATGTTTACATGAATGTGAACGCCAATGTAAATATCTATATGAACGTTAATATCAACGTCTACATGAACATCAATATTAACGTCAATGAGAACGTGAACTTCAAAGTTAATGTCAACCTCAACGTGAATGTCAACATCAATGCATATTTGAACGTCAACGTCAACGTCAATGTGAACGTCAACATCAAGGTGAATTTAAATGTGAACGTCAAAGTCAACATAAACGTCAACGTCAACATAGGCATCAACATTAACATCAACAACACCGGTAGTGTAAATGTCAACATCTGCATGAATTTCAACATCAACATTTGTATGAATGTCAAAGTCAATGTCAATGTCCACGTAAATTTCAATGTCCACATCAATGTCTACTAATTGGTAAAATCAACATCAACATCAACTTCAACGAAAACATTAAAGTCAATGTAAATGTCAACTGATTGTGAACATCAACATCAATGCGAACATCAACATCAATGTGAACGTGAACGTCATCTTAAATGTGCACGTGAACATCGATATAAACGTCAACATCAACATGAATTTTAGCATCAATATCAACGTCAATGTCAACGTCAACATCAATGTAAATGTTAACATCAACGTTAACGTAAATGTGAATGTCAAAGTAAATGTAAACATCTGCGTCAATGTTAACGTAAATGAGAACGTTAATGTAAATGTAAACGTCAACATCAATGACAATATTTACATCAACATCAATATCCACGTAAACTTCAACGTAAATGTAAATGTAAATCCTCTTGAACATAAATGGCAACATTTAACATACAAGTGTGAATGTTAACCTTAATATAAATGCCAATGTCAATGTCAATATCAATGTGAACGTCAGAATAAATGTCAACGTGAACGTCAATATAAACGTAAACATTAATGTCATGATAAACATGAACGTCAACCTTAACGTAAGAGCTAGCAAAAATATTAGCGTCAACATGAACATCAACGTGAACATGAATATAAACTTCAACATGATTGTCAACGTTAACGTCAACGACAACGTGTGTGAACATCAACGACAACGTGAATGTACAAATGTGATTGTCAACGTCAATGTAAACAAGAACGTTATCATCAACGTCAATGTTATCGTGAACATTAACATCAACGTCAACTTCATCGTGAATGTCAATGACAACGTGAATGTATAAATGTGAACATCAACTTAAGTGTGTACGATAACATCAACGTAAGTGTGAAGACAAGGAACTTACAGAAGAAAGACTTTATTCCACAATATATTGCATAATGTATACAGAAGAAAGAGAGCATTCACGAAAATTTTGTGTTGGTGAATTTTCTGATGCTTTTAATCATTTATTACACTGCCTTATATAGGCAAAATAAGATAAGAAAAGAGATAAGGAAAATCGCAGAGCTTGATTTTAATTGGCTCTCCCTTCTCCTCCACTGCTTTTGCTTTTGAAAAAGCAAGATAACTCTTTTATTTTGCTCCACTTCTTTTGCTTTTGAAAAGTATGGTGGCAGTTTGTTGTTGGAAATGAACCATTTCCTTTTGTCTTTAACTTTAATAAAGGTTTTGTCGCCTTTGGCTACTGTTAGAGATAAGATCCTAATCAGATGTTGATTGGATCTCCTTTGTGATCAATTTCATTCCTTCATTTTGATCATATTAATAAAGATTCCATATCTTTGAGACTCCTTTGTTTCTTTCTTAATAATTCTGATCCTTTGGATCTCTATTAGAAAGACTAATTTATCTGGTTTTAAGACCTCAATTAGAATATTAATCAAATGGGTTTAGGTATGAATTTGCTAAAGCCTTTGGATTTAGCATGTCACCATTATCATCACTTTGAGAGGATGCTTGCTCAAGAAGTTGATTAATAGAAACTTCATCTGCATTGTCATCCCATTCAGACAGAGCCTTTTCAAGTCTCTTCTTTAACTCACTCTTTGAGGGTGAGGGCTTTGAAATTGTCTTCTTGTTTGAAGACGTAGGTGTCTCCTTTTTAGCCGGAGACCAGCCTTTGACTCGGATTTCTTTAGAAAGAAATTTAATCCTGTCAAAATCTGCAATAACAAACGTCCAACTTATGATGTAAGATAAACGCTTCTTAACGAAAAACTTACAGAGCTTTATGTTCTCTGGTAGTGTTTATATGCCTTTATCAATTTGAAATTGAGAATATTTTTCAGCAAATTGTCGAGGCATGACTTGTTTATTTCCCCCAAAGCAGCTCCACCATTCGTAGAACCACCTTGGGATAGTAGAAGCTGCAACTTCCGGACAATATTTTACAAACCAATTGTGGGTTGTTGGTGTAACGTACAAAAAGTTTACCCAGGCTTTTTGTAGTCATACCAATTGTAGGTTTGTGGATTGAATCTCTTAGAGAGATTGATGGGAGTCTGCAAATGGTGTACTGGCCAGTTGTAAGGAGATAAAATCTTTTTGATAGTTAACTTGGAGTAGGCAATACTATCTGGGTCAGATTTGTCTGCTAACTCTTGTTCGATTTTGACTGATCATGTATCTACAAGGATGAATTCGAAATATCTTCTGGTTTTCAAGGAATTGTCTGTTTCCACATAATTCCTATTTTTATATATAGGTTTCAAAAGATGCTTTATCTCATAACCTTCATACTCCTTGTCCAATGCAAGGATGGGGAAAACTTGTAGAGAAATCATCTCAAATTTCTCTTTCTCTTTGGGAGAATGTTTTATACTATTTGGGGAGACACCTTCGGCAAAACTTTGGGGCTGTTTCATAGTATAATAGTCACTTGTCTGTTTTTGAGAGAATCTAAGTTCTCCGCTTGGTGAAGAAGAAGAGCTGGGCTCTAGTTCCTTTGAAAAAGGTTTCTTCAGGACCAACATCTTTGATGAGCAAATCTGGGGATGTTCAGGAGGAATAATTGGCGGAAGGTGCGCCAAAGCTGAATACCTGTTAATTCAGGCCTAATTGCAAATGGGCCTGTAGTTCTTGCTGGGTTGTTTGAGTTGGTTTTCGCTGGTTGCTTTCCCGCTATGGGCCTGAGCTAAGGCGTGCTCATATTTGCTATGCAAGAATTCTCGGGTTAGAAAATCTGCTAAAGAAATCCTCTAGAAGAATGTAAAAAATATTGTTTCTAAACAAATTTTTGCACAAGGAACTTACAGAAGAAAGGCTTTATTCCATAATATATTGCATAATGTTTACAGAAGAAAGAGAGTATTCAAGAAAATTTTGTGTTGGTGAATTTTCTGATGCTTTTAATCATTTATTACGCTGCCTTATATAGGAAAAATAAGATAAGAAAAGAGATAAAGAAAATCGCAGAGCTTGATTTTAATTGGCTCTCCCTTCTCCTCCACTGCTTTTGCTTTTGAAAAAGCAAGATAAATCTTTTATTTTGCTCCACTTCTTATCTTTTGAAAAGTATGGTGGAAGTCTGTTGTTGGAAATGAACCTTTTCCTTTTGTCTTTAACTTTACTAAAGGGTTTGTCGCCTTTGGCTACTGTTAGAGATAAGATTCTAATCAGATGTTGATTGGATCTCCTTGGATTTTTGTGATGAATTTCATTCCTTCATTTTGATCATATTAACAAAGATTCCATCTCTTTGAGACTCCTTTGTTTCTTTCTTAATAATTCTGATCCTTTAGATCCCTATTAGAAAGACTAATTATTCCACTTTTAAGACCTCAATTAGAATATTAATCAAATGGGTTTAGGTATGAATTTGCTAAAGCTTTTTGATTTAGCATGTCACCATTATCATCACTTTGAGAGGTTGCTTCCTCAAGAAGTTGATTAATAGCAACTTCATCTGCATTGTCATCCAATTCAGACAGAGCCTTTTCAAGTCTATTCTTTAACTCACTCTTTGAGGGTGCGACCTTTGAAATTGTCTTCTTGTTTGAAGACGTAGGTGTCTCCTTTTGAGCCGGAGGCCAGCCTTTGACTCAGATTTCTTTAGAATGAAAATTAATCCTGTCAAAATCTGCAATAACAAACGTCCAACTTATGATGTAAGATAAACTCTTCTTAATGAAAAACTTACAGAGCTTTATGTTCTCTTGTATTGTTGAGATGCCTTTGTCAATTTGAAATTGAGTATATTTTTCAGCAAATTGTCGAGGCATGACTTGTTTATTTCCCCCAAAGCAGCTCCACCATTCGTAGAACCACCTTGGGATAGTAGAAGCTGCAACTTCTGGACAATATTTTACAAACCAAGTGTGAGTTGTTGGTCTAACGTACAAGAACCTTACCCAGGCAATCTTGTAGTCATACCAATTGTAGGTTTGTGGATTTAATCTCTTAGAGAGATTGATGGGAGTCTGCAAATGGTCTACTGGACAGTTGTAAGGAGATAAAATCTTTTTGATAGTGAACATGGAGTAGGCAATACTATCTGGGTCAGATTTGTCTTCTAACTCATGTTCGATTTCGACTGATCCTGTATCTACAAGGATGAAATTGAAATATCTTCTGGTTTTCAAGGAATTGTTTGTTTCCACATAATTCCTATTTGTATATATAGGTTTCAAAAGATGCTTTATCTCATAACCTTCATACTCCTTGTCCAATGCAAGGATGGGGAAAACTTGTAGAGAAATCATCTCAAATTTCTCTTTCTCTTTGGGAGAATGTTTTATACTGTTTGGGGAGACAACTTCGGCAAAAGTTTGGGGTTGTTTTATAGTATAACAGTCACTTGTTTGTTTTTGAGAGAATCTAAGTTCTCCGCTTGGTGATGAAGAAGACCTGGGCTCTAGTTCCTTTGAAAAAGGTTTCTTTAGGACCAGCATCTTTGATGAGCAAATCTGGATATGTTCAGGAGGAATAATTGGCGGAAGGTGTGCCAAAGCTGAATACCTGTTTAATTCAGGCCTTATTGCAAATGGGCCTGTAGTTCTTGCTGGGTTGTTTTAGTTGGTTTTACTTGTTGCTTTCCCGCTATGGGCCTGATCTGAGGCCTGCTCATATTTGCCCTGCATGAATTCTCTGGTCAGAAAGTCTGGTAAAGAATTATTCTCACCTTTGATAAACTCGATTTTAAAATCGAAGCTGGACAACAAGGCTTTCCATCTGGCAAAAATTTGTTTATAAACAATATTTTTTACATCCTTCTGGAGGATTTCTTTAGCAGATTTGCAATCTACTCTAAGTAAGAATTCTTTATTGACTAAGTCATCTTGAAACTTAGTTGTACAAAGAACAATATCAAGAATCTCTTTTTTGATCGTGCTATAATTTCTTTGGGCAGAATTCCAGATTCCTGAAGTATAGCGGACTAACTGTTCTGGTGAATTGGAGTCTTTCCTTTGCTTAAGAATACCACCATATCCGATATCAGATGCGTCAGTCTCGACTATCATAAAAAACCAGGGTTAGGAATACCAAGGCAAGGATGGTTTTTAACCATATTTTTACGAAGAATAACAGCATTGGTTTGTTCATCACTCCAAGGTGAAGGATTATTCTTTAACCTGTCAAAGAGAGATTTACAAATATGCCTAACTTTTTGAATAAAATCAGCTACATAATTGAGACTTCCTAGAAATCTCTGCAACTGAGTTTTATCTAAAATGACATTGGGAAACTTATTAGAAAACTCAATGGATCTGCAAATTAGTGTATAAGTGCCTTGATAGAGATCATGTCCCAAAAATCTGATTTTTGTTTGAAATAGTTTAATCTTTTTAGCATTAATGACTAGTCCATTGTGCTTAATAATTTTAAAGAAAATTTTTAATTGTTTAAAATGAGAATCAATGTCCTCGGAAAATATTAATAGATCATCAATATAAACAATTGAAATATGGCTAATATGATTCAAAATAGAAATCATAATATTCTGGTATTCTGAAGGGGCATTTTAAAGTCCAAAAGGCATGACATTCCATTCATATTTTCCAAAGGGGACATTGAAAGCTGTTTTATATTTATCTTGTTCAGCAATTTGAATTTGCCAAAAACCAGACTTTATATCAAATTTGCTGTAATATAAGCTTTAAAATTTCGTTTTAAAAGATCCCTTTTGTTAGGAATCGGGTAACGAATCCACTTTAAAACTAAGTTTAAAGTTTTATAATTAATAACCAGTCTAGGGGAACCTCGTTCTTGTTCAGCTGCATTGTTAACATAAAATGCTGAACAACTCCAAGGTGATTTAGAGGGACGAATACTTTTATTATTCAAAAGAGTATGAATTTCCTTTTTACATATTTCCATTAAATTATGGTTCATCTGAATAGGCCTAGCTTTTGTGGAGATGTCCTTTTCATTAAATCCATCAATGTATGGTAAATCAATAATATGAGATTTTCTATCCCAAAAAGTGTTAGGAAATTCTGAGAAAATTTATTTTTCAAAATTCTTTTGAAGATTGGCAATTTTAGCAACCATTTCTGGGGTTTTTAAAATTTGCTCAATTTTTTTAATCTTAATATCGTCTTTCAAAAAACAAATCTGGTTGATTTTGGAAGCAGTTTGTTGACGCAAAAATTTACTTTCTTCAAGAGAAAGCATCTTGATAAAAGGAAAGGAAATCTCTTTTCCTAAGATTTTTGTTTTGATTGAATCAAAATCTGAAATATAAGGTTTGATTTGGGTAATAAAAGGTATTCCCAAAATAATTTCCTCATTAAGGTTTTTGGTTATGACAAAATCATTAGCAAGGCAGATACCGTCATTGCAGATATGAGCATTTGAATGTTTGTAATCTATACAGATACGTTCACCAGTCGCACTGTACAACTTGGTAGTTCCTTTCTGGAGGTACTTGGTTGGAATAAGACTTTCAACAATGCAATTACGATCTGCACCACTGTCTAACAAAGCAATCTTGTTAAGCACAAAGTTAGCATTAACTACTAATTTGATCATAATATGAGAACTCTAAGGTCTTACCATGGTGATCATACTAATACCTGCATCATTAATACCTTTAGGCGAGGGAGGGGTTGATTGATTAGAAGAATTTTCGTCATCAGAAGTAGCAGTCTCTTTTTCTTTAGGAGATTCTTCGGCGTCCTTATGAAATTGTTTTGCTAAAGCATCAATTTCGATTTTGTTAAGTCTTGACTTAACTTCTCAAACTTCTTCTTTGAGAGAGTTTATTTCGGTTCGAAGATCATTAATAGAAATTAGCGTTTACGTCAATGTGAATGTTAATGTCAACGTAAACGTCAATGTTAAAATCAACATCAACATACGTGTCAATGACTGCGTGAACGTCAATGTGAATGTTAACATCAACATCAAAGCAAAAGTGAACCTCAACGTAAGCGTAAACGTAACCATGAATTTCAACTTAAGCGTTAATGTCAATGTTTACATGAATGTGAACTCCAATGTCAATGTCTATATGAACGTTAATATCAACTTCTACATGAACATCAATATTAACGTCAATGTGAACGTGAACTTCAAAGTTAATGTCAACCTCAACATGAATGTCAACATCAATGTAAGTCTGAACGTCAACGTCAACGTCAAAGTGAAGGTCAACATCAAGGTGAATTTAAATGTGTACGTCGAAGTCAACATAAACGTCAACGTCAACATAGACATCAACATTAACGTCAACAACACCAGTAGTGTAAATGTCAACATCTGCATGAATTTAAACATCAATATTTATATGAATGTCAAAGTCAACGTCAATGTAAACGTAAAAGTCAATATCCACATCAATGTCTACTAATTAATAAAATCAACATCAACATCAACTTCAACGAAAACATTAAAGTCAATGTAAATGTCAACTGATTGTGAACATCAACATCAATGTGAACGTGAACGTCATCTTAAATGTGCACGTGAACGTCTATATAAACGTCAACATCAAAATGAATTTTAGCATCAATATCAACGTCAATGTCAATGTCAACATCAACGTGAACGTTAACATCAGCGTTAACGTAAATGTGAATGTCAAAGTAAATGTAAACATCTGCGTCAATGTTAACGTAAATGTGAACGTTAATGTAAATGTAAACGTCAACATCAATGACAATATTTACATCAACGTCAATATCCACGTAAACTTCAACGTAAACGTAAACGTAAATCCTCTTGAACATAAATGGCAACATTCAACATACAAGTGTGAGTGTTAACCTTAATATAAATGTCAAACAATTTCAATATCAATGTGAACGTCAAAATAAATATCAACGTGAACGTCAATATAAACGTAAACATTAATGTCATGATAAACGTGAACGTCAACCTTAACATAAGAGTTAGCAAAAATATTAGCGTCAACATGAACATCAACGTGAACATGAATATAAACTTCAACATGATTGTCAACGTTAACGTCAACGTCGGCGTGAATGTGAAAATCAACGACAACGTGATTGTACAAATGTCATTGTCAACGTCAATGTAAATAAGAACGTTATCATCAACGTCAATGTGATCGTGAACATTACCATGAACGTCAACTTCATCGTGAATGTCAATGACAACGTGAATGTATAAATGTGAACATCAACTTAAATGTGTACGATAACATCAACGTAAATGTGAACATCAACGTCACCGTCAATGTAAAAGTGAACGTCAACGTAAATGTGAACGTCTGCACCAACAAGAATGTCAAAGTCAATGTCAATATACACGTCAACATCAACGTTATTGTAAACTTTAATGATAACATCAATTTACAAATGTGAACTTCAATATAAATGTACGTCAACAGAAACGTAAACTTCAATGTCAACATCAACATCAGCGTGAACATCAAAGTCAACATAAATGTCAACGTCAGCCTAAATGTAAGAATCAGTGATAATGTCAATATCAATGTTAACATCAATGTGAATGTAAACGTGAGCATGAACGTCAATGTCGACATGAACGTTAATGTGATCATCAAGGTTAACGTCAACGTGAACATGAACATGAATGTTAATATGACCTTTAACATCAATGTAAACGTCAAAGTACACATCAACATGAACGTCAATTCCAACATCAAAGTAAACATAAACGTAAGAGTTAGAGAAAATGTCAATTTTAATATGATTGTGAATGTCAATGTAAGCGTAAACATAAATATGAACATTACCGTAAACGTTATTGTGAACATCAATGTAATCGTGAACATCAATATGAACATTAATGTCTACGTCAAAATCAACTTCAAGGTAAACGTAAAAAAGAGCATGAACATTAACTTCAAGGGAAACATCAACGTTAACGTCAACTTTAATGTGAACGTCAACATTAATATTAACGTCAACATATAAGTCAGCCTTAATATTAACATTAACATCAATGTAAATGTCAACATAAATTTGAACGTCAAAGTTAACATAAACTTGAGCGTATAAACGTTAAAATCAATGTCAAAGTAAACGTGAATGTCAATGTCATTGTGACCTAAACGTCAACGTCATCGTCAACATTAACGTAAGAGTTAGCATGAATATCAATGTCAATGTCAACGTTAACGTCAACGTTAACGTCAATGTCAATGTAATGGTCAATGTGTAATCAACATCAATGTCAATGTCAACGTCTACGTGAGAGTCAATGTGAACGTGAACGTCAACATAAATGCCAATGACATTTTGAATATTAACATCAATGTGAATGTGAAAGTCAACGTTCACGTCACCATGAATATGAAGGTGAATGTGAATATCAACGTAAACGTCTATGTGAACGTGAATGTAAATGTAAACGTTAACGTCAACTTCAATGGAAGCATCTATCACAATGTGAATGTACATACACTTTAATGTGAATATTAACGTAAGCATGAACGTAAATCTGAACGTCAACATAAATGTAAATGTTAGCGTCAACATCAATGTCAATGTAAACGTTAAAGTCAACATCAATGTAAATGTGAACGGCAACGTCAGCGTCAGTGTGAATGTTAACTTCAATGTAAACATCAACGTGATTGTAAACGTCAAGGTCAAAGTGAATGTAAGATTCAACGAGAATTTCAATGTGAACGTCAACGTAAATTTTAACGTGAACGTGAATGTCAAGGTTATCGTCAATCTTAATATCAACGTGAACGCCAATGCCAACGTCAACATAAATATGAACAACAACATGAACTTGAACGTCAATGTTAATGTCAACATCAATATCAACATCAAAATCAACATCAATGTAAATGTCAATGACTACGTGAACATTAGTTTCAACGTCAATGTGAACGTCAACATAAACGTGAACATTAAAATTAACGTTAGTGTCAACATGACCATGAACATTAATGTAAGGGTGAATGTCAACATAAAATTTAACATTAACATCAACGTCAACATAAACATAAATGACTTCATGAACGTTACTGTCAACATAAATGTGAACGGATGAACGTCAACGTAAACTTCAATGTAAACGTAGAAGTTATCATGAACATGAACATCAACGTCAAATATTAGTGTTTGCATAAATGTCAATGTGAACGTCAACATAAATGCTGATGTCAAAGTCAACATAAATATCAACGTGAACATTAACATCAATCTGAACATGATTGTCAATGTCAATGTGAATGACAATATGAACGTGAACGTGAATGTAAATTTCAATGTTAACATAAAAAAAAACATAAATGTAAATGTAAACATCAAAGTCAACAACAACGACAATTGTAACATCAACTTCAACATAAGCATGAAAGTAAACGTCAATATTTTTGTGTACATCAATGTCAATGTAAATGTCAATGCAATTGTCAACGTCAACGTCATTGTGAACGTCAATGTAAATGTCAATGTAAATATAAACTTCAATGTGAATGTCAACATTAACATCAACGTCAATGTAAATGAGAACTTTATCTTCAATGTCAACGTGAATGAGAATGTAAACATAATTGTAAACGTCAAAACAAATGCCAAGGTGAACGTCAACATCAACGTCAATATCTAGGTGAATTTCAATCTCAACATCAATGACGACTGTAACGTCAATGTCAACATCAACATCAACATATATGTGAATGTCAATGTCAACGTCGATATCAATGTGAACGTCAATGTGAATGTCAATATAAACATCAACTTGAATATGAACATCAATATAAATGTCAATGTCACCATAAACATGAACGTGAACGTCAATGTCAACGTCAACATAAACATCAACGTCAATATGAACATCAATTTCAATATCAACGTTAATGTCAATGTCAATGTAAACGTGAACGTGAATGTCAATGTTAATGTGAATATTATCTTCAATGTCAATGTGAATGAGAATTTCAACGTGAATATAAACGTCAACGTCAATGTGAATGTGAACGTCAATATAAATGTAAAGGTGAACGTCAATATCAACATTAACGTCAACGTGAATGTTAATGTCAACTTTAATGACGATGATAACGTCAACGTCAACATCAGCATCAACATAAATTTCACCATATGTGGGAATGTCAACATTAAAGTCATGTCAATGTGAACGTCAATGTCAACATCAATGTCAATGCGAACGTCAACGTCAACATAAACGTCAACGTCAACATAAACATAAAATTGAATGTCAACATCAATGTCAACGTGAACATCAACATAAATATCAACTTGAACATGAACTTAAATGTCAACATCAACGTCTATGTCAATGTAAATATGAATATCCATGTGCACGTCAATGGAAACATCAACATATAAATGCGAATGTCACCATAAACATAAATGTCAATGTCAAAGTAAAAGTAAACGTCACATAAACGTCAACGTAAATGTGAATGTCAACCTAAATGTAAGAGTCAATGAGCATTTCAACGTCACCGGGAATGTCAATGTTAATGTCTCTTTGAACATAAATGTCAACGTCTACGTGAACGTCAATGTTTACATGAATGTCAATATGAACATCTTCATTATCATATCATGTTAACGTCAACATAAACGTAAATGCAAACATATGAGTTAGAGAGAATGTCAACATTAATGCGAAAATCAATGTGAAAGTCAAAGAAAAGTTGAACGTCAACGTGAACGCCAACGTCAAAGTCTATTTGAACTTTAGTATCAATGTCTATGTAACGTCAATATCAACTTCAATGTTAATGTGAACATCAATGTAAATGTAAATATGAATGTCAATGTTAGTGTCAACGTTAACATCAAGATGAATGTCAACATCAACGTTAACATAAACGTTAACGTTAACATCAATGTCAACTGATTGTTAATACAAATGTCAACTTTAATTTCATCCCCAATGTAAACTAATTGTGAATATCAACATGAATGTGAGCGTAAACATTAATGAACATGAACATCATCATAAACATTAATGTGAACGTCAACATAAATGTCAATGTCAATGTAAATGCACCGTCAACATGAATATTAATGTGAACGTCAACGTCAGTGTCAACATAAACGTGAATGTCAATTTAAATTTAAACATCTGCATCAACATGAACTTTAACTTTAGTATCAATGTGAACATCAATGTAAATGTCAATATTAACAACTAGGTCAACATCAATGTCAACGTCAACATCAAAGTCAATGTCAACGTTAATGAGAAAGTGAACATCAACATCAATGTCAGTGTGAAACTTAACATCACGTCAATGTTAACATCAATATCAACTTCAATGTCAATATGACCATGAACGTCAACGTAAATATCTACGGCCACGATAATGTCAACGTTAAATTAAGCATGAACATAAATGTCAATATAAGATCCCGATTATGCCATAGGTTTAGCTAGAGCCTAAAATGATTGTTATGACGGTCTAAGGTACTAAAATGGTTTATAATGTGGGTTTGAGGCAGTGTATAAGAGTTTAGGTGTATTGGAAGTCAAACGTCAAGGAACGACAAGGATATCGACGACTAAGTCACATATGTACCTCATATGAGGTTTTATATTTGTATGTATGATTAATGAGGTTACAAGGTCGTTATATGAGTTATTATAGTGCATAAGATGTGTGTCAAGTTTTGTGAAATTTGGAGGTCAAACGTCCAGGAACGTCCATGACGTTCGAAATGCTTACCTTGAAACGACCTAGTGCGTTTATGCATGTTTCATCGAGTTTTACGTGTTCGTTTTGGATAAAATTCATGTGGTAGGTCCTAAACTCAAATACGAGCATATTTGGTCCTAGAACTTCTAGGTACATTTCGACATAGGATCCACCAGGGGCCGTAAAAAAGGACCCAAACTTGGAACTCAACACTGCAAGGCAGTGCCAAATGACGACCCAAACAACGATATGTCGACAAGGCGACGACCCATCGATGGGTGGCTTTGATGGAGCCAGCAACACTTTTGGTTGAGTAGATGTAGGAGAAAACCACAAGACCCCATCGATGGGGCGTGTTCTCACCCGCGGACCATCGATGGTAGATCATCGATGGTGTTGTGCTGTTTCCTGCAATATTCTGTTAAGTCTTGGGGTTTTTTGAAGAAACTTGGTGTAAGACCTCAAAAATGACTTAGGTTTATCTAGAACGTAAAATTTTTGGAGAGATTCTCTAAGGTACTAAAATTGTTTATAATGTGGGTTTGAGGCACTGTCTAAGAGCTTAGGTGCATTGGAAGTAAAACATCAACGGACGACCAAGACATTCGATGACTAAGTCAACCATGTGCCTCATATGTGGTTAATTTGTTTATGTATGATTAATGAGGCTATGAGGTACTTATATAGGTTATTATAGTGTATATAGGCTGCGTTACAAGTTTCATGAAGTTTGGAGGTCAAACGTCCAAGAACGTCCATGACGTTCGAAAGGTTTGCTTTGTAACCTCCTTGTGTGTCTATGCATGCTTCATCGAGTTTTACATGTTAGTTTTGTATGAAATTCATGTGGTAGGTCCTAAACTTGTGTACAAGCATATTTTGGTTGGAAAACTCTGAGTATGACTACACATAGGACCCTTAAAGTGCCCCAACGAAGGACCCAAACATCGAGCTCAACACTGACAGGCAGTGCCAAACAACGGCATGTCGACCACGCGACGGCCCATCGATAGGTGGCATAGATGGAACCTTAAATACTGAAGGTATTGGATATTCAGGAGCAAACCACAAGACCCCATCGACGGGTCATGGTCTCACCCATATGTAAGAACCCTAAAAATGCTTAATGTGTCTAGAATGCCTACGACTTGATTGGGGTTCACATGGAATGATGCGCGTAGAACCAGACCTTGGAACCCTTTCTACAGACTAGAAAACTAACTTCGGGAGTTAGTTAAGCTTTTAAAGGTTGGTTACAACCATGTAGGGCAGTCGAATATGAAGATTTACTCGGATGAGTCTTTACCAGACTTAAAAAGGGAAAATCAAAGTTTTGGAGGGTCTAGGGGTAAAATGGTCTTTTTCTAGTCTAAGGGTAGTATCATAATTACCCTTAATACAATTAATGATCTAATTAATAAGGTGGAGGGGCATTTTGGGGAGAGAGGTCCGAAAACGGGCTCTTGAAGTGAAGGCATGCACAACCCTGGTTCGAACCCAGGTGGAAGCAGTGAATTAAAGTTGTTTTAATTTATGTTATTAAATTAATGTAATTAACTAATATGTATTATTCATTATCTTATATAAATTATAAGGGAAATCATATTTTTTATTTATTAAAACCTTATTTGACTAAGTCCTACACTAGACTCCTAAGCCTAATAAAACTTTCACTCTGTCACGTCCATCTCTCAACTCTCACGTTCAATCTCTCTTCTTTTTCACGATTCTCTCTGCCAAATAACTTCAAGAAATGTAGTTAAACCAATGTTCTTCACACTTGAAGAACTCACAAACAAAAATTATAAACAAACAACTAATCAATCAATCACGTATGCAAAGAGAAGGTTTACCGTTGAGTTTGGTATTGAACTTTTGGTGTTGGACGTGTGTTTAGAGGAGTTCGTTGGGCAGAAAATCTTGATTTGAACGTGGAAAAGGTATGGGTTCTCTTCTATCTTAGTGACTTTCCCAAGAGACCCCTTAAGGTTTACAATATTCAGTCCGAAAATTAGGGTTGTTCCCCGTTGCATGTCCCTGTCAGTAGATCCAAATGATTCTTAGGTTGGGTATGTTTGCTGGTAGATATTAGGCGTGTGTTATGATTTTGTGATGAATATGTTCATGTTTGTGTGTTTGAAATCGTATGAATGACAACCTATGTATTTTTGAAACTATGTGTATGTGTGTGTAAGGATGTGACCGTGACTAATGTTCTCGGATTGATGCTCCAAAATTGTAATGTTATGGTTGTTAATTCTATGTGCAAAAACTTATGTAAATCGTGATGTTCATATGAAATGTTATGTGGCTAATTTGAGTGAGAAACTCTTTGAAAAACGAATCCATGAAAATGCACCTTAACGTTATAAATGAACCATGATTTTTCCCTAAGAACTAGTGTGTAAATTGTTGAAAAAGATGCTGAAAAATTTTACAAAAACATACAGCCGCAATTGATGATGTTTTTTCAAGTTAAAATGGTTTAAAATGTAATGAAAAATGAATAAGAAGAAGTGAGGTGACTGAGGGTCTAACCCGTGACCTCACCATGCTAAAAAAAAAGGAATGTGGTGAAGGGGATTAGAACCATGTTTTTGTGCTGGAAAATGATGTACTAAAATACGAATTGCGAGGAGTGGGATTCGAACCCACAACCTCATGGTCAAGCTTAAGGAAAAATGAGAAGAAAATAAATGTGAGGCGTGGGGATCGAACCCAAGACCTTTAGGAAGTAAAGGAGAATCAAAAATATAAGAGAAAAGAAATGTGAGGCGTGGGAATGGAACCCACAACCTCTAGGCAGTAATGGAGAATTAGAAGAAAAATAAAGTGAGGCTGTGGGGGTTTGACCTCATAACCTCATGGTCGATGAGATATAGTCAAGGAGATATAAATAAAGAAATAAAAGGGGATGTGGGAGTTCAAACCCACAACCCCTCGGCCAAAAAGGGAAAGTTTACAGAAGAAGAAATTTTAAAGTAAATGGGATTGTGGGGGTTCGATCCCACAACCTTTAAATCCCATCGAGAGATAAATGAAGTGAAAAACTAAGGGAAAAATAAAATGAAGGTTGTTGGGCTCGATCTAGGCTCCCAATTTCATGAGGACTAAAAATAAGATCAATAAAAACTGTAAGAGTTGTCCTAGGGATTCGAACATGGGTTCCCTTGCCCAAATTTCCGTATTGATACATTAGTCATACGTGAATTAAATGTTCAAGAATAATGCCACCTACTTAGACTGAAATTGAGATCTTGGCATATATACAAGATACATAAGTCTTGTACTACATAATCTTAGAAAGATATGAGTCACTTAACAATCTTTGAATGAAGCCTCATGGCTTGTATGTATAGACCCATAAGTCTAGCATACGTTTAAAATTAAATGAACCTAATAAGTATGCAATGAAATGATTAAATGAACACGAAATGATGAAATGAACCATAAAATAATAAAAAGCACAAATGAAAGGATAAAATGAACAATGAAATGATGGAATGAACAATGAAATGATTAAACCTTAGAAGGGTTAAGTAAGAGTGTGAAACACACTAAATGGCCAAGTGCATTGGCATATGATGAAATGAACAGTGATATGATAAAATGAATAATTAAATGATGAAACCCTAGAAGGGTTAAGTAGGAGTGTGAAAAACACTAAATGGCCAAGTGCATTGGCATATGATGAAATGAACATTCACGTAAAAAGGGGTGAGTAATTATGAAGAGAAAATGTTCTAATGTTAATGAATGTGGTGATAAGATTATATGAGGCTAATGTAAAAGATGAAAGCAATCTCAAGTGAGCCTAACCAAATATTACCAAAACGTACTCACCTATTAGAGTATAAAGCAAATGAAGAGACCAGTCTCTATGAACACTCTAATGAAAGAAGGTGTATTAGTTGCAGTGGAAGTTCCCGACTCTCCAATGCTATCCCCCCCTTTAAGCTACGACTTGGTGCTCTCTTATAATGAGCCAAAAGTATTGAGTTTAACACACTTAATATTAATGATGACATGAGAAATCATCTATTGAGCTATGATATCCTCATAATAGAAGCCATCTTCCATGACTTATGAGATGAACGTAATGGAACTATATACTGAGAGCCAATAGACTCTATGAGCGGTGATGCCTTCTTTTGGGAAGGGCGGAGGTTCACGTAACTCTCATGAGATGAGACTGTCCGGCATGCCGGGTATGGGTCTCCAAATATCTCCTAGTCTTCGAACCTATACTGCAAATATAGGGATCTGGCGGGGTTCTATTCCTATGTACGCTAGCAAGTTTTGGGTAACTTTGGCCGGTGATTCAACCTCTTTTCGGTGTGGGGTTTCATGACACTGCATTTCATGATGCTCACATAATCTATGTCGATTAAAGTTAAAGTTCCCAATGAATGAATGAGGCCAGCATCAAATGATGCATATAATGAAATGAATGATACAAAAGATGTTATGATAGGATAATCAAAAGGTGAGTTAGGCTCAAGTTATGAAATTAGGTCATTCTTGGTCATTGCACAATGAATCCGATGAAAGTTTTAAATTACATCCTAGGTATAGCTTGTGTTTACACTGGCCTATTAATGAAATGAAATGAAGTCTGTATGAATGAACAAAGCATAGGCAGTGTTTGCTAAAGTAGATTCCCTATTTGAGGTCCCATATGTTGAGCCCTCATTTCTGAGAAGTCTTAATGTGAGTCAATGATTCCAAGGTCTCATGGTATATGAATGAATGATACGAAAGATGTTATGTTCTATATGCAATATGATATGTTCTAAGTGTAAGATGTTATTTGTTGTGTGCAATATGATAAGTATGATGATGCATGTTATTCTCATTGCATGACTTTCCTAATCCAAATTTTGAAATCTGACTGACTTTCCTAATAAAAATTTTGAAATCTCACTTACATTCCTAATTTCAATTTGGCAAGTACACTAACTTGACCTTCTAAAATCATGTTTTTAGGAAAGATCTATCCTTTCTCATGCATGTCTTTGGTGTGTGCTTGCATATACCCATACTTAGTACAAGTGTGTACTAATTCCATAAAACTCTATATTTTTAGGTTCAAGTACAGGTGGACGCTAGAGCTTACAGGTTGACATTAAAGCTATCCGGATGAGGAGCTTTCATACAGACTTGGTAGGACCTCATGCTTTCGAGGCTTTCTACTGTAATTATATAGCTTAGATGTAGGCTTTAGCTAGTGGAGCATGTTCCACTACTGTTTCATTTCCCATTTCATTTCAGACTTTGTATTGGTGTCGTGTTGGTTAGTTCACATTCAATGCAACTATGAACTATTTCTTTCATTTCATGATATTAATGTTAGATGGTTGATGGTGAACAATTATAAATATTATAGAATGTTTGGTAAGCATGTTAGGAAACAAAAAGTTTCAAATTTTCTTCTAAAATTAATCTAGAAGAATTAAGAATGATGTATGTAGGCTTGTCTGCAACCTGTGAGAGGTCAACGATGCCGGTCTCGTCTGGGTCTAGACTCCAGTCGTGACAAAAAGGCTACGTAACCTTCCTAAACGAAGGGTATATCTATACTCAATATGACTATATTATGTGCATGTACATGTCTATGTAAACCTCCATCTAGATGTAATGAAAAGTTTTAAATCATTCCGCAATTTCAAACAATGAATGTAATGACATGAGACTAAGAGGCTAGTTTTAGTTCTTTAAAATGGCGACGACGCGGTTACCTTAACATAAACGTTAATGCCAATGCCAACATCAACATAACTTGAATGTCCATGTCAGCATCAACGTGAACATCAACATGAATGTTAACGTCAACGTCAACATCAATGATGGAGTGAACATTAACGTGTCTACGTCAATGCGAACGTCACCATTTATATCAAAGTAAATGTAAATGTCAGTGTCAATGTGAAGATTAATGTCAACATTAATGTGAACTTTAACGTCAAAGTCAACGTCAATGCGAATGTGAATGTAAAAATGTAAACGTCAATGTTAAAGTCAACATCAATATCAGTGTCAACGTAAATGTCAAATGACTGCGTAAATGTTAATGTCAACATCAACGTGAATGTTAACATCAACTTTAAAGTAAACCTGAACATCAGCATAAGCGTAAACGTAAACGTGAATTTCAACGTAAGAATAAACTTACACGGCAATGTAAACATTGTTCATGTGAATGTGAACGCCAATGTCAATGTCTCTGTGAACTTCAATATCAACGTCTACATGAACATTAATATTAATGTCAATGTGAACATAAACATCAATGTCAACGTCAACCTCAATGTGAACTTCAACATCAATGTAAATTTAAACATCAACGTCAAAGTCAAGGTGAATGTCAACGTGTACATCAAAGTCAACATAAAAGTCAACGTCAACATAGACATCAACATTAACGTTAACAACATTGGTAGTGTCAACGTCAACATCTGCATGAATGTAAACATCAACATTTCTATAAATGTGAACATCAATGTCAACGTAAACGTAAATGTCAACATCAATGTCTACAAATTGGTAAAATCAACATCAACATCAACTTCAATGTAAACTGATTTTGAACATCAACTTCAATGTGAACGTGAAGGTGAATGTCATCTTAAACGTGAACGTTAATGTCAAAATAAACGTTAATGTCAACGTCAATGTTAACGTCAACATCAATAAGAACATTAATGTAAATGTCAACCTCAGCGTTAATGTAAATTTGAATGTCAAAGTAAATTTAAACATCTCCATCAATGTTAATGTAAACGTGAAATTCAATGTAAATGTAAATTTCAACATCAATGTCAATGTCAATGTCAACATCAACGTCAACGTCAATGTCCATGTAAACATCAAGTCAACGTGAACTTAAATGAACGTGAACATAAATGTCAACATTCAACCTAAAAGTGTGAATGTTAATGTAAAAATAAATGTCAATGTCAATGTCAATATCAACGTGAACCTCAATGTAAATGTAAACGTGAAAGTCAATGTGAACGTCAATGTTAACGTTAACGTCATAATGAACTTCAACCTAAACATAAGAGTTAGAGAAAAGCATCAACATGAACGTCAACGTGAACATGAATGTAAACATCAACATGATCGTCAATGTTCACGTCAACGTCAGTGTGAACGTGAACGTCAATGACAACGCAAATGTATAAATGTGAACGTCAACGTTAATTTAAATAAGAACGTGAACGTCAATGACAACGTAAATGTATAAATGTGAACGTCAACGTTAATGTAAATAAGAACGTGATCATCAACATTAATGTAATCGTCAATAGTAACGTCAACGTCGATCAATGTGAACATCAATTACAACATAAATATATAAACGTCAACGTCAAGATAAGTGTGGACGATATCTTCAATGTTAATGTTAACATCAACGCCAGCGTCAATGTAAACGTGAACATCAACGTAAATGTGAACGTCTGCATGAACAAGAATGTAAATGTCCACGTCAATGTACACATCAACATCAATATAAATGTAATTTTTAATGATAACATCAATGTACAAACGTGAACTTCAACGTAAATGTATACCTTAACATAAACATAAACTTCAACGTCAATATCAACATAAGCATGAACATCGGCGAAAATATAAATGTCAACGTCAACCTAAATGTAAGAATCAGTAGGAGTGTCAATTTCACTGTCAACATCAATATGAATGTCAACGTGATCATGAACATCAACATCGACAGGATGTTAATGTGATCATCAAGGTTAACGTCAACCTGAACGTGAATGTGAATGTTAATATTAACGTCAACGCTAATGTACACATCAACATGGACATCAATTTCAACATCAATGTCAACGGGAATGTAAGAGTTAGAGATAATGTTAATGTAAATGTGATCGTGAATGTCAATGTAAGCATAAACATAAATGTGAACATTAGCGTGAAAGTGAATGAAAACATCAATGTAGTCGTGAACGTCAATATGAACATTAACGTCTACGTCAAAATCAGTGTCAAGGTAAACGTAAAAGACTATGTGAACATTAACATCAAGGGAAACATCGACGTGAACGTCAACATCAATGTTAATATAAACATAAAATTCATGCTTATAATTAACGTTAACATCAACGTTATCATTAACGTAAATGTGAATGTCAAAGTTAACGTCAACTTGAGCATATAAACATTAACATCAATATAAAAGTAAACGTAAACTTCAATGTCATTGTGAACATAAACGTCAACCTCATCGACAACATAAACGTAAGATTTAGCATGATTGTCAATGTAAACATCAACATTAACCTCAACGTCAACGTAATCATCAACGTGTAATCAACATCAATGTCAACGTCAACGTCAACGTGAAAGTCAATGTGAATGCAAACGTCAACATATATGTCAAGGTTAACCTCAACGTCAAGGTGAACATTAAAATAATCGTCAACATCTATGTCAGCATCTTCGTGAATGTCAATTACATTGTGAATTTTATCATCAATGTGAATGTGCAAGTCAACTTCCAATTCACCATAAACATGAAGGTCAATGTTAGGTCAACGTGAACATCAACGTGAACATGAACGTACACGTGAGTATGAACGTACACGTAAATGTTAACATCAACTTTAATGTTAGCATCAATCACAATGTGAATGTACATACACATTAATGTGAATATTTACGTAAGCATCGACGTAAATATGAATGTAAACATAAATGTAAATGTTAGTGTCAATATCAATGTCAACGTCAACATCTACGTGACAATCAATGTGAACACGAATGTCAACATAAATGTAAAGGTGAACATCAACGACAAGGTGAACATCAACATCAACATCAATGTCACCATCTACGTTAATGTCAATGACAATGTGAATGTTAACTTCAATGTGAATGTGAATGTAAATGTCCACGTCACCATAAACATAAAGGTCAATGTTAAGGTCAACGTTAACGTAACGTGAGCAAGAATGTTAATGTGAATATGAACATAAACGTAAACATTAACGTCAACTTCAATGTCAGCATCAACCATAATGTGAATGTACATACACATCAATGTAAATATTTATGAAGCATCAACATAAATATTAACATCAATGTAAATGTAAATGTTAGAGTCAACGTTAATGTCAATGTCAATTTTAATGTCAACATTAATGTAAATGTGAACGTCCACATGAATGGCAATGTCAACGACAGTGTGAACGTTAACTTTTATATAAACGGCAACCTGATTGTAAATGTCAAGGTCAACGTCAATGTAAGATTCAGCGAGAATTTCAATGTGAACGTCAATGTGAATGTCAACGTAAATGTGAACGTCAAAGTGATCGTTAACGTTAATATCAACGTGAACGCCAACGCCAATGTCAAAGTAAATATGAACAACAACATGAATGTGAACGTCAATGTTAACGCCAACATCAACATTAACATCAGCGTCAATATAAATGTGAACGGTTACGTGAATATTAGTTTAAATGTCAATGTGAACGTCAACTTAAACGTGAACGTTAAGATTAACATTAGTGTCAACGTGAACGTGAATGTTAATGTAAGTGTGAATATCAACATAAAATTTAACATCAACATCAACGTAAATGTAAACGTAAACGATTGTGTGAACGTTAATGTCAATGCTAATGTGAACGTCAACATAATCGTGAACGTCAACATAAACATTAGCATAAATGTGAATGTGAACATCAACTTAAATATGAACATCAATGTCAACCACAACGTCATAGTTAACGTAAACGACTGTATGAACTTTATTGTCAATGTCAATGTGAACATCAATGTAAATGTGAATGACAACGAGAATATAAACGTCAACATAAACGTGAACTTAAACAAAAATATCAACGTAAACATCATAGTCATCATAAACATCAACGACAATGTGAATGTTAAAGTCAATGACAATGATCATCATCGTAAATGTGAACGTCTACGTTAATGTGAATATAAACTTCAACATGAATGTCAATATCAATGTAAATGTTACCATCAATATCAATGTAAACATAAACATAAAAGTAAATATATCCATAAACGTCAACGTAAACGTAAATGTAAGAGTTAGCGAGAATATGAATCTCAATGTGGACGTCAATGGGAATGTCAAAGTGAACATCAATGTGAATGTCAACACTTTACTTTTGATGTTTCTATCTCTTTGTTCTTTCAAACCCACTTTGTAGAGCATTCCTCATAATAGTCACCCTCAACTCTTGGCTTTGCCATTAGTCAAAGTACACAATACCCAGAGTTAGATCAGAGCCACAAAAAGGTTGTTTACTGCATTAGCCACCCTCAAATTATGCTTTTGACATATGCTGAGGTGGAAATGTCCAACGAGGGACCACGACCAACACATTATTTCTCAAAAAAGATCAGTTGGGGTGGAAAAGAAAGGTCTATTTTAAGCTCAAATAATTTGGATCAAAGAGGGATTAATTTTATACGTTTTTAAATTTAGGCAAAAAATTGGCTATATTGAACAAGGGCCAATGATCCTTACCTAATTGGCTATTACAACTTACTTTTAGCAGGATAAACTAGGCAAGTTCTAGCTCAGTACAAATAATGGACTATTCAAATTTTCCTCACACTAACTTGACATCTCATTACTCTACCAGATAATCAAACACCTAGTTTGAATTTTAGACTTAGGGTCATGAAGTGGCGTATCTCTATGTCAAGCTTAGAGCCACACATTTATCAATTACTACGCCTAGTAATGAATCATTTTCACTACATCAGGATATCATTTTTGTTTTAGCCATCATGATTCAGAGTCATACTATGTACACAATATATAGACATGCTTGTTCATTAATAAAAATAATCAGTCTCTTGGGGGAAAAGAACACAGGAAAGAAAACCCCAAAAAAGGATCGTGAATTGGGCTACTAAGACTTCACCCTAGCACTCACTTTCCATTAACCCCAGCCCCAACAAAAAGATAGGAAATTTTCCCCAGTGCATAAAAAAATCTGAAATACGAGAGTGGTAGGTGAAGCAAACCTGCGGCGCAAAACATCGGCGATCAGCAAGGTGGTGGGTCCTATTCCCCAAAACCCACTACCTATGTAGTATGGAAACCCTCAGTAGTATCCTCATCAGCAACAACACTATCCGTAGTCCCTCCCGCAGTCGCCATATCTCTGGAGCTATATACCCCACCAGCTGACTCTACAGCCTTGATCGAACGCGCCTCCTCATCAACAAGCGAGGCTCTCCTAGCATCCTCTATCTCACGTCGCTCCTTCTTCCGTACACTATCCTCATCCTCCTCTCGACCCTTGGCTCTTCTCATGCTCTTGAGGGGGAGGTTGTTCAGAAGTGGAGAATAAGTCAGTCATCACTATGCACTCAGTAGGCTCTGCAGAAGGGGCCTCAGACTCTGGCACCCGAGCTTGTAGTCAA
The DNA here is from genome assembly GCF_001406875.1 of Solanum pennellii. Taxonomy (NCBI): domain Eukaryota; kingdom Viridiplantae; phylum Streptophyta; class Magnoliopsida; order Solanales; family Solanaceae; genus Solanum; species Solanum pennellii. Next base: position 36,605,173 of record NC_028643.1, read on the forward strand.
TATCCACTCGCAGACACTAAACGCAGCCTGAAGGGTCGACACGTCCACTTGAGGGGTTGGATGGTCTAGCACCCGCAACTCAAAAGCGTCCAAGCACTGATGAAGCTTAGCAATCTTTCGCTCTATGTGCTGGACCATTTTACGCTCCAAGTGCTCCTCCGCCTCATTAATAGACCTCTGCATCCAAGGCTGGATGTGATGAAAAAGTGTGGCCATCTGAGCCTCAAGTTTTTGGACCTAGCAAGGGCGACCAGAGCGGGGAAAGGGGATGTGCAAGAGGAGCTAGGGGTATTGATACTACCCGAGATAGACTCGACCAGGGTAGTGTCAGTGGTTTAAGAAGCAGCCTGCGTAGTCGTTCGAGCATGTTATACCGCATAAGCCATATTTTCACCAAGTGGAGGAAACTCTAGACGGGGCCCTCTGCGTGGGGAAAAATAATTGGCCTTATCCCTGATGAGGCTGATATGAACAGTGCCTAGCGCAGTCTTGAGCTGATCAATGTGCCAGATGTGCACACCTGCGGACCTGTATAAGGAAAATATCATGCACGGTAAAGGGTATGTAGTTGTGACCTTTAAAGCCCTCTCGTGCATGACCGCCTATAGAAGCCAAGTAAAGTCCACCTCAAACCCGGCTATCATCGCCGCCATAAAAACTGTGCGATCCCATGTGACTAAATTATCAGCAGCCGTGTGGGAAAGGAAGTGGCGGACAATCAACCATAAGAACTAATCCGTGAAGGTTAAGTTTTCCTTCTTGATGGCTCTCTTCGGCTCTGTTACCCAGTCAACACCCTCTCTATCAATAGACAAGTGCAGGGCCATCCTCCTCTTGGTTGTCTCTCTCAGCGGTAGCTCACGAAAGAATTGGCCATCTTTTACAATTTGCCACAAGTAGTCCTCGGCAGTTAGAGGGGTCCTGTTGGCATCAATATCCTCTCCGTACAGATCCCGACGGATGGCGGGCAAATAGATGTCGACCTGTATGCCGGGTACTCGAATGTGCTCAAGTGGGGCCTATTTGGCGGGGGCAGACTACCTATTTATCTATGGTCGGCGAGTAGCCATGTAAGAGGAGTAAAAATCTCTAACCAACTCCTCACTATAACGGCATAAAGAACGAGCTGTCCACTGTAGCCGGTTTCTGGTGAAGAGATTGTGGATCTCTGGCATGGTGGGGGGACTTCCAATCAGGATACGCCTCTCTAGTGTAAGGTTCCGTGTCATGACGCCTTTATCAGTTAGAAACTTGGTGTCTAAATACACACACTTGGTATAGCTTGTTGACACACCACCGGTTGGACTGGTCGGCAACCGGAGACCCTTAAGACAAGGGTCTCGGAAAACCATGACGATTGTGCAGGAAGGACCGTCGTGTTAATGACGGTCCGTCTTAGATGTCTGTCAGAGGACATTTAGATAAAGTTGGAGACCCTAAGGAATAGGGTCTCTGACAACCAGAATACTTGTGCAGGACGGACCGTCGTTGGCACGATGCTACATCGCATGTGTCCGTTGGTGGACAATTAGAGAAAACTAACAGTGGGGTGTTGGAACAGACCCTATGATGGTCCATCATGGGTACAACGGTCGGTTATCGGGGTCTCGTTCTTTCCTTCAGTGACAGAACTGAGGATGCCACAATCATCCCCTGTGACTCAATTCGAATACTTAGTGTTAACCTACATGTTTCTAATGTAAATACCTAGAAAACTAGCAATGCTAAAGCACCTATTTCTCGAGTTTTAACAATGCAATTCGAGGATTCTCAACCTAGGTAAGACAAAATTCGATCAATGAATGAACACCCACCAAAAAGAAGTAGTCTAATACTAATCAAAAAACAAATATGCAATGTAAATGTGTAGAGATCAGAGACACATACCTGAGAAGAGGACAAAAACAAGCAAATGAGGCACTTGGTTATCAACAGCAGAGCCACAGCAGTAGACTCCGACCAGTAGAAAGGAGATTTCCGCAATTGGGGATTTGGTGAAGTGATCAGTTGATAGAGAAGAGAGGTTGGAAGTTGGAAGTTTGAAAGGGAGGGAAATGGGAGAAAGAGGGAAGGAAATGGATGAAATGAAGGGGTGGTTTTTTTTAAATGTTTATAAATTTTAAAATTCACCAGCCGGGTCAGGTCGGTTTGCGGGTTAATAACGCAACGAGTTCCCGATGATGAGCCATCAATGATGCAATGTTCTGTCGTGGTTTCCGTCGCGTGTGCCTTAATATTGAAAATAAATGAAAGACGTACCTGCCACGATGGATTCATGTGATGGTCCGTCGCACGCATGATGGTCCGTCGATGTATCCGTCATTTAATGTTGCAGAGTGATTATCTGCAGAATTTAATGGTGATGTGCCAGCAAATTGAAAAACCATTACTAGAAAAAAAACTATAAAGATTGGGTTGCCTCCCAACAACCGCCTTATTTAACGTCGCAGCACGACTAAATATACGTTATTATTAGACTTCATCAAGATGGTATGCCTCGATCACTTCATTCGCCGATTCTGCATGCCAAAAATAGATTTTTATTCGTTGTCCATTCACCTTAAATTGCACACCCTCCTTGGTTTCTAACTAAACTGCTCCATAAGGGAATAGTTTGGTAACCAAGTGAGGGCCAGTGCATTTGTACTTGAGCTTGCCTGGAAACAAGCGCAACCTAGAGTTGAATAAAAGCACCAAATCCCCATCCATAAACTCTCGTTCCATGTTCTGCCAAAACCTACACTAAAACGTCAACACAAACCAGTCGAGAAGATGATGCAATGTTTTCGTTTCTTAACTTTGCTTGCTTGCTTGTAAATTTTTTTGGTAAGTTCTTTGAGTGTAGTGAACTTTTGGACGAGAGAGAGAGATTTAGGCGTGAGAGAGAGAGTTTGTGTGAGATAGTGCCTCTTAAAACTATGATAGTTTGCAAGAATTATTCAATTTAATAAAAAACCTTAATTAATAAATAAATAAATAACTAAATAATAATTAATAATAAAATCTGATTTTCATTTTTAAATCAGACATTAATTATTAATTTATTAAATTAATTCACCAATAACAAAAATCACATTAAATCATTGCTCCCACATAGATTCGAACCCAGGTGCAGCAAGACTTCATTTTAAGGGCGCAATTTCGGCCCTCTCTCCCAAAATTGCCCCTCCACTTTATTAATTAAATAATTAATTACATATATTGGGTAATTACGACACTACCCTTAGCTAGTAAAAAGACAATTTTACCTCTAGACCCTTCAATCATAAGATTTCTTCTTTTTATGTCCGGTAAAGACTCCTTTGAGTAAATCTTCGTATTCGAGATCCCTACATGGTTGGACCCAACCTTTCCAAGTTAGTTTGCTTTACTACAGCAAGGGTTCCGAGGTCTTGTTCTACGCGCATCAATCCGTGTGAACCCTTGTCTAATTGTAGGAATTCTTAACATATTAAGCATTTCATATCCTAGCCATTTCTAGGGTTGTTAAACTACGCACTCGAGACATCACCAGAGGTGTCTTCCCCTACCCCCATAGACTTGAGTGTGAAGAATCGTTGCCTCGTTGGAGCCTCTTATTTTGAACCATTCGGTTGAACTTTCTCCTTCCCTTTCTCTCGACCTCTCATATACGGACAATCCTTCATCATTTTACCTGGTTTGCTACAACTATAAAAAGCGTTAGAGCCCCTCCGACACTCTCCTCCATGAAGTTTTCCACACATCCTACAAGGTTGCCTCTCCTAAGTTGTATCTACTTCAATGTTTCTCTTAACTCTGAGCTCGAATCCCTATTATAGCGACCCTTGACTAAACTTAACTCCCCTTGGTAGGAGAGTCCCTTTATAAACCATGTCTTATATCCTATTTAAGTTGTACTCTTCCTTGAAAAATTCTCCTCATCTTGCCTTGACCTTTCCCTGCCCTAGTGTGCTTCTTCTTCCTGCTTTTTTCCACTTGTTGGACATGTATTATAAGCATGGAAAGGTCCATGATATCATGCATCATAGGTGACCTACACTCTTCCTCAAGATCTTCAGCAATCTTTGATACAATATAAAAGGGAGGATTCATCCTCTTGATGTCCCTTAACCTGTTAGCCATGGTGCTGGTAGGTGGGTTCTTTCATGGAACACCTTGTTGCTCCGACTGGGTTGTCATAGCCTGAGCTTGTAAAGTGATTCCACAGGCCATCTCTACCAAGGTTGTCCTCACTTCTCCATCCGTCAACCCAGTTGGGTTAACAAGCATCTCCATTCCAGCAGGTGGAGCCTGTGGAGGAATTTGATCTACCCCATCAACTGCTCCTCCAATCTCTCCGCCTTCGTTTCTCCTCGTATTCATCTCTCCGAATCTCAAGAGTTTATGTTAGATACACTCTTAATACCACGAAATCAGACATTAGAGCAGGCACGATAAGATCAGAAGAAGGGAATTTTCCTATGAATCATGCTGTCTCTACATCAGGATAGTGGTGCACTTCACTACCATGACTTAGAAACTACTCGATGTGGTTGATGTGAACTTATTCTCCTAAGAATTTAACCTAATGCTCTGATACCAACTTTGTCACAACCGGAGTGTAGACCCTGACTGAAACCGGCGTTGTTGACCTCTCAGAGGTGGTAGACAAGCATACATACGTCATCGTTACATCATCAAGATGAATTTTAGCAAAAAATTTAAACTTTTTGTTTAGTTGAAGTATACTTAGACTTCATAACAGGAAACATAGTATTCGAATAAGATCACCTACATAATTTCATAATCGTTCACAACAACCATCTAATAAGAAGATACTCAAATGAATGAAATAGTTCATAACTACATTTAATGTATACTTTCAAAAATGGCACCAATACAATGTCTGAAACATGTGAGAAAGAAATGCTAGTGCAAAATCCTCCACTAGCTCATGCCTACATCTAAGCTAGAATATAAAAGATATGCATCCTCGATTGCAAGAGGGACTACCAAGTACGGATGAATGCTCCACGTCCGGGTAACTTCAGCGTAGTCTAATAATGCTCTAGCGTTCACCTTCACCTGCACCTGCACCTAAAGTAGAGTGTTGAATTGGATTAGTACTAACTTGTACTGTAACAACCTGTTTAGTAGGTTCGAGCAGTAAAATTATTTTGAAAAAAACTGACTGGGTCGACGGACCACGTGATGGACCGTCATGGACGTGACGGACCGTGATGGACTCCGTCGTCCCATACTTGTGTTATTTCTTCTGCTACTCTTCTCATTACCCTCGACGACAAGTAGGACGAACCGTCATAGGCACAACGGATCGTGGAGGGCCTTCGTTCCAAAACACTTCAACTCTGGGAATCGGGGTACTGGAGTTACTTCTCTGAACATCAGGACGGACCTGCAGGATGGACCGTCATGGATACGACGGACCGTCACAGGGTCTTCGTACCAAAACACTTCAATTTTTGGAGCCCGGGTACCGGAATCGACTCTCTGAACTTCACGACGGACTTGCAGCAAGGACCGTCGTAGATACGACGGACCGTCACAAGCTGCGTAACCCCGACATGGTCAGACTTCCGCTAAATTTTCTTAGGGGTGTTTTGGACTATAATTATTATTATGAAGTTAGTGGGGTAATGTGTATAATTGAGTTAGTTGGGGGTTAAAGGAGATAACTTTAAAATAAATAGTGGGTTACTTTTATCATCTTTAATAATTGATTATATGATAATTAGGGTAAAAATAATCTGGATAAAGAAAAGAAAAATAAAAAGAGAAGGGAGTGAACGAAGGGAGGAGCGAGCAACGTGAATTGAAAAGGTTCAAAGGCATTGGGG
>NC_028643.1:36611514-36683603 GCF_001406875.1 Solanum pennellii
CTTTGAAGTTCGGACATGGACCATCTTTCTACTTATTTTAGTTCTTAAATACTCTTAGACTTAGTAATTTGAGGATAGATGTTCTTGATGTGATGACTTCCAGATTTTGGGGATGATAAGTATTATACTTTAGAAGTTTATTTAATTGATTTCGTTAATGAGTTTTGGATCTTCCGCATTTTATTTACTATTCAAAATTGATATACTGGTAAACGTTGGGGTTTAGATTGTTGGTTTGCTCACCTAGTAAGATAAGTGTGGGTGCCACTCGCGGCTCGTTTTGGGTCGTGACATGTACTAAGTAGGGGTTTATGCAAGTACACACCAAGTACATGCATGATTAAGAAGAGCTCTCTCCTAACGATATGTGTTATTGAAAGTTAAGTTAGTGGACTTTCCAAATCGGATTAGGAATGTCATGTTATGAGAGTATCAGGCATCATCACACATATTATTTTGCAAATAACACATAAAATATTTCACATAGCATATAACATAGTTCATATCATTCATTCATACACCATTAGACCTTTGAATTATGCACTTCACATTAAGATTTCCCAAAATGAGGGCTCAACATATAGGACCTCAACTAGGGAGCCTTCTTTAGCTAACACAGAGTCTGCTTCGTTCATTCTTACGTACTTCACTTTCATTCATTAATAGGCTAGTGCAAACACCAGCCATATTTAGGATGTAGATTAGGATTTTCATCGTGTTCGCAGCGCAATGACCAAGAATGACATAGTGTCATTTCTTAAGTCTACTTCAGCTCTTGATTATCCAATCCTAACCTCTTTGGTATTGTTCATTTGATTATGTGCATTTTACTTGAATTTGGCCTCATTCTTTCTTTGGGAACTTTAACCGTAACCGACATAAATCATGTGAGCATCAAGAAATCCTGTGTTTAACCCACACTGAAAAGAGGTAGAATCACCGGCCAAAGTGAACCAAAATATGCTAGTTTATATCGGGAGTCGAACCCTGCTACAACCCTATATTGGCAATATAGCTTCAAAAAGTAGGAGATATAAGGAGACCCATACCCTGCTGGACAGACAGTCTCATCTTATGAGAATCACACGAACCTCTGCCTTCCCAAAAGAAGGAATCACAACTCATGGCTAGCATATCGGTGCTCATTATAAAGTTCCATTACATTCATCTCATACATCATAGAAGTTGGTTCTATCATGAGGGAATGATAGCTCATTAGATGATTTCTCATCTCACCATTAGTATTAAGTATGCATTGACTTGAATGCTTTCATTAGAGTGTTAATAGAGACTGGTCTCTTCATTAACTTTACACTCTCATAGGTGAGTACTTTTGGTGACATTATATTTTGCGTAGGTACAACTTGTCTCACTTGCACTTGCCTTCTATTGTGATGTCACCTTGTTCATTCTTAAAATCTTTTTATTTCATCTATACTCACCTTTCAATATTAGTCATCGTATAACATACATATGCTTTCTTAGAGTTTACATTGAGGGACATTGATTCTAGGCGTAGATACAACTTGTCTCACTTTTACTAGCCTATCATCATGTAGCCACTCTTTCTTTGCATATTCATAGTTTAGTGTGAATATACTCTGTTAGAAATTTCATTTAGTGACACTGATTTTTAGGCGTAGATGCAGTTTGTCTCACTTGCACTAGCCTATAGTCATGTAACTCTTTTCATTTCTTATTCATCGTATCTCATAAATATACTCTCTTAGAATTTCATTTAGTCACATTGATTTTTTGGCGTACATACGGCTTGTCTCACTTGAACCTGCATATAGTTATGTAGTCACTCTTTTCTTTACATATTATATATGAATTCAATATTGACACTTTCTTTTGGAGAATGCTTGAGATTTGACTTTACATCATTCTACATTCCCCTTACGAGTATGCACTTGGCCTTTTATTATGTTTCATACTCTTACATAAACTTCCTAGGTTCACATCATTTCAATACATACATCTTAGGTTCACTTACTTTTAAGCATACGCTGGACTTATGGATCCATACGAACATGCCATGAGGCTTCATTCATAATTCGTCTAAGTGACTCATACTTACCCAAGATTCTGTGGTACAAGACTTATGCATCTTGTTGGTATCCCAAGATCATGATTTATATCCTTAGAGTCAGCATTCTTTAAGTATTTGTTCACGTACGACTTATGTGTCAATACGGAAATGGGCAAGGGAACCCGATTTCAAATCCCTTGAGCAACACTTACTATTATATTAAACTTGATGATTGCATTTTTCAGATTTGGGGGACCCTAGTTCGAACCCCATCACTCCCATAATAGTTACTTTCTTTTCCTCTTCTCTTTTTTGTTTAAGTCAAGGAGGTTGTGGGATCAATTCCCTACAAGCTCATTCCATTTCTCATGATTTATCTGTTAATTTTCTCACCTATTCAAGGGATTGTGGGTTCAATTCTCAGTCTTCAAATTTGTTTATCTCCTTTATTTTTCTGCTAACTCTCTCATCTATTCAAGAGGTCGTGGGTTCAATCTCCACTCTCCACATTTATTTTTCTGCATTATGTTTGTCCTAACTCTCTCATCTATTCAAGAGGTTTTGGGTTCAATCCCCACTGTCCACATTTATTTTTTCCTTTCATTTTTCTCATGAAATTTTTAAGTATTTTACATTTCGTGAGGTCTTGGGTTCAATCCCCAATGACCTCACAGTTTTAAATTTTTTTTAAAACCTATCTAAATAGCCGAGACCGACATTTCTAGCAATCTTGAAATTTGGTCTCTTTACATCCATCTTTTTCTCAAGTATTTATGTTTATTCTTTGAGTAAAAAAGGTGACATTTTTCCAGCAACATTACCCTTATATGAACATCACACTTTTAACATTTTCATAAACAAAAACACAACATTTTTAACATACAATATTCAGGCAGCAACATAGTTAATTTAAAACACACACATACTCAAATAGTTAACTTAATACACTTTTCCGGAATAGATATGTCATTCCTTACATAATTTGCAACTACACATTCAACACATAATCACAACCTGACCTAATATTATCTACCAGAAGACATACCAATGCATGCTTTGAATCTTTCAAAGGATGTAATGACAGGTCATGCAACGGGGACAATCTAGTTTTTAAAATGCGATTAAACTGAACATTAATGGTCTCTTTGGAAAGGGGAAAAGAGAGAAAAAAACCCATACCGTAATGTCGTTCAACACTTGTTTCAATACTGCCTATTCCCACAACAACACTGCCTCACCATCAAAATCCAAAACCCAATCCGTCGAGAAGAATGTTGTTGATTTTTGTTTCTAGCATAGCTTTTCATTGGATTTTTTGTGTGTAAGTTCTTCATGAGTGAAGAACAATTATTTTTAGTTCTTTTGATGATGAAAAACGTGAGAATGATAGTGATAGACATGAGAATGAGAGGATTAGGATTAGGATAGTTAGGTGGAGACTTAGTCACTAGGGCTCCCCATTATTTATTATTATTATTATTATTATTATTATTATTATTATTATTATTATTATTATTATTATTGCATTAAAAATCTGATTTTACTTTAATTAAATCAGCAAAATAATTTTTATTAATTTAACTAATTCCCTAAATACAATAAATGAATTAAATCATTGTTTCCACCAAGTCTCGAACCTGGGTGGAGCAAGATTTTGCTTAAAGGGTCAATTTCGGCCACCTCTACCCAAATTTTCCCTTAACCATATTAATTAATTAATTAGGGTAATAACAATACTATCCTTCGCCTGGAAAAGACCATTTTACCCCTAGAACGTCCCAACTTAATATTACCCCTTATTAAGTCGGGTTATGACTCATCCAGGTAAATCGTCATATTCGGGTGCCCTACATGGCTAGACCCAATCTTTCCTAGCTCAACTAACTCACCAAGTTAGTTGGCTTGGCTGTTACAGAGGTTCAGAGTTCTGGTTCTACGCGCATCAATCCGTGTGAACGCGGTCTAATATAGGCATTGTAGATACGTTAGATATTACTTAGCATAGTAATTTTTAGGATTGTTACAAAGCATGACTAAGAGTAAATCATATCTTATTAAGCAAGACGACTACTCATGAGTCCTTATCAAATCAACAACTACAATGACCATGTAAAGCCCCATAACCCTACTCAAGCATGTGACTTCAACAAGACACCATAACTAATGTCCAACTTCACATTATATAACATTTAGATATACATTCCGTCATATGTTAACCATATATCCCAATACATACTCATAAGTGAACCAACCAAGATATATCATAAATAATGTGCAAGTTCATCATGTTCATATCATATATCCTTATAACATAAACATATGTAACAACATCTTTCTAAGACTCCTCTCAACGCTAACTAAAGCAATGCTTAGGTAGAGTCTCATGCCCTTACCAAGACTAAGCTAGACCCCTTCGGTTAACCTAGTCAGAGTTCAATCCCTTAATTCATTATACTTTTGGGGATAGACCACATGATTTAGTGTTGAATCCGGTGTCATAAGACCCTACACCGAAAGAAGGTGAACTACCTGCCAAAGTAGTAACTATATATGAAACATAGCAACAACGTGGATCCACTAGCTGGTACACCTATGGGGGAGACATAGTTCATGAACTAGGAGATGTAGTTTGGACACTCTTTATGCACCATGCTTTATAGTCCCCAATCTTAAGAGTAATTTAGTGTTCTTACCTTCCCTAAGAGGGAAGGGACACTCTTCAATCTAGTTTACTCGTCCCTTTTGAAATGTCTTTAATCCTTTAATTATCAATCATAGCTTAGTTTAGGTCATAGGGCAACCCCTTAACAAAAGCTCAATAAGAATTGTATCAGTGTTTCATCACAACTCATAAAGGTGAGGTTAACACATTACATAGCTTTTCAAAATAAGGCACATTGGTAAACATCACCACCCTTATAACCTTTACATCTTAAAAACCTCACAACCATAATGAAGACATTTCAATTCAATATCATACCACAAGATCAATCCTAATACAAGGCATACTAATCATCTAGCTCTTACCATCAACCCATAAGTCAACCTAGTTAGAGTAATGATATCATCACACAATGAAAACCAATAAGATAACAAGGCCAATTATATCTCTATAAAACAATTCCACACTAGATCATAGCTTAAGACAAGATACATAGGCTAATTTCACAATATACTTCACAATATTGGGGTTGGGAACTTTATGGGAGTTTAAGTTAGTTAATTAGCGTCCACTTAATCCATATATAAACCCTATACCACCTAATTATTTAAATTACTTAACACTAAAACGTGCACGAAAATCAACCCTCACATACGGAACCCCGCCTACACTTACATATAAATTAAAACGTGATGATTTTCCTGCACTATGTTGATGATTTCAAAGACTGTGCAGGCGAGGGGATTCTTCATTTAGTCAAAGTGTGGGACAACGGTGGATCCTACGCGCCATCAGTCAACACACGTAATGTTTCCTGCATTGTCGATACACACTGCTCAGGTAGTGTTGCCTCAAATTACAAGGGTCGTTCTCAAGGGCCCTTGGTTGGTACTTGGAGAGTCGCACCCAGAAGTTTAGACCATGAGACAACTTAAACGCCTATTAGCTACATTTTCCCCAATCTTTATGCATTTTCCACTCCTAAAAGCTAGTCAAATAAGTTAAGCCACACTAGTACCCCTTTGAATGAACATCCGAACGTCATGGACGTTATTTGATGTTTTTGGTTCTTAAACTTCATAAATAACCTAAATTTATTAAAATGTACTTAAAAAAAGTACTTATACCATATGACACCCTTGTTAGGATTTACGACGCGTCTTGAATTTTCAAAAAGTTACATTATCCCCCCCATCGGAACATTCGTCCCCGAATGATACGAAAAATCTTTTGAAGGAAGGAATAGACTAAATATTAGCAGCCCAACTAACAAAAATACATAACAACATAACCATAAATCCATAAATCATATCTTTTGAATAAGAAAATTTCAAAACTCCACTTACCACACATAAGGTTCAAAACACTTAATAATGAGGTATCTCCATAACACAACACATATGAGCTAATAATATATTACATGAGTCAATTAGCACAAAGTTCAACTTACCAACATGCTGCATATAATTTAAAAAAGACTCACCCTATCAAAATGCACAGCATGGCTCAAAACAAGAGAAAAGCAAAATTTCAAGTTTCAAAGGAAATATTTCTGTAACTTCACTGTGAAGTACTCAAAAATGCACATTTTGGAAAACTCCACCCATAAATCAAGAAACATCATTTCCTAGTCATATTTATATTATTAAAAAAATAACTAACCTCAATTATAAAAAAGATGAGGATAACGAGACTTTATGTCGGCCTAGGCCTCCCATGTTGCACCCTCAACTGGTGATTTCTCCATAATACCTTTACGGTAACCACCTCCTAGTTCCCTAACTTCTTGACTTGCCTATCAAGAATTTGAGAATGAACTTCCTTGTAAGAGATATTATCCCTGACACCAAGACCATTAAAAGAAGAATCGACTCGGGATCACCGACACATTTCTTCAACATAGAAACATGGAAAAACAGATGAACCGAAGCCATTTCATTAGGGACTTCCAATTCTTAGGCCACCTTACCAACCCATTGAAACATTTCATGGGAACCCACATAACGAGGACTCAATTTTACCTTCTTTCCAAATACAAATACCCCTTCATTGGTGAAATTTTCAAATACAAATCCAAATCTAGTCTTCTATGATCAGCATAAGACTTTTGCAAACTATAGGCCATTTGAAACCGGTTCCTTATAATATGAACCTTCTCCATAGTATTATAAATCAAATCGGGACCAAGAAGCGAAGTCTCACCTACTACAAACCAACCTATAGGTGACCAACATCTCCTACCATACAAGGATTCATAGGGAGCCATGGAGATAGATAATGAAAGTTATTATTATAAGCAAACTCATCAAAAGGCAAATGCGTATCCCAATTCTCGTTAAAATCAATAATGCAAGCTCTAAGCATATACGCAAGGGTTTTAATAGTGCGTTCCACTTGACCATCCGTTTGGGAATGACATGAGGTACTCAACTTCACCTTACTACCCAATCCTTTTTGGAACGATCTCCAATACCTAGATGTGAATTGTGAACCACGATAAGATATGATGGATAACTGAATACCATGGTGACACACAATCTCATCAATGAAGATCCTAGCATAATACTCCGCCAAATAAGTACTTTTGACGGGAATAAAGCGAGCGGACTTAGTCAACCTATCCATAACCACCCATATAAAATCATATGACCTTTGAGTTTGAGGTAAACCCACTACAAATGCCATATTAATGTCTTCCTGCTTCCAAGTATGAATTTGGATCTCCTGTATAAGACACCTGGCTTTTGATGCTCGACCTTTACTTGTTGGAAATTCGGACACTTAGCGACAAACTCCGCTATGTCCCTCTTCAAACCTTCCCACCAATATATCTCCCTTAGATCATGGTCCAATTTTTTCGAACATAGATGAACTTCATCAAGGATGCAGTCCCTCAACACATCTATATCGTGAATACACAATCTCTCTTTGTACCTTAATACATCATCCCCCCCTAAGGAGAATGACTCATTTAACATGCGTAGAACAAATTCTTTCAACTACATTAATGGTTGATGAAGGTGTTGTTTGAACTTTACCTCAACAACTAAGGATGACTCGGAGTTATGATGGACTATGGTACCCCCACCATAGAACCTTCCAACATCACCCCCAACCTAGCCAACCTATTAACTTCCTTCGCTTGGTCTTTCTTGGCTTAATAAATGTAGGCTCCACATTAGCCTTGCCGGGGTGATACTGGACACTCATATCATAATCTTTCAACAACTCTAACCACATCCTTTGTCTGAGATTCAACTCTTCTTCGGTAAACACATATTGGAGACTCTTATGGTCGGTAAAAACATCAACATGAACCATATTGAATTTATGCCTCCATATTTTAAAAGAAAACACCATGGCCGCTAAATCAAGGTCGTGAGTGGGATAGTTTCTCTCAAAAATCTTAAGTTTCATTTACGCATAGCATATCACTTTCCCATGTTGCATAAGCACACACCCTGAACCCACATGGGATCCATCACATTACACAACAAACCCCTTTGTATAGTCCGATAAGGTCAACACCAGTGCGTAAGTAAGCCTATCTTTCAACAACTGAAAACTCTTATCACATGCCTCCGACCACTCAAACTTCTTTCACTTTTAGGTCATCGTAGTTAAGGAAGATTTAATGGACGCAAAACCATCCATAAACCTCTGATAATAACCCGCTAAACCTAAGTAAATCCTAATGTTTATCAGAGTCAATTGTTTAGGCTAATTTTTCACCGCCTCAATTTTCCTTGGGTCCACGTAAACTCCCTCACTGGAAATGATGTGCCCAAGAAATGCCACCGACCTCAACAAAAACTCACACTTGCTATATTTAGCAAACAATTGATGTTCCTTAAGGGTTTGCATAACTACCCACAGATTACCCATATGATCACTCTCATTCTTCAAATATACGAAGATGTCGTCAATGAAGACGATCATAAATGCATCTACGTAATTTTGAAAGACTTCATTCATTAGGTCCATAAACGCTGCAGGAGAATTAGTGAGACCGAGCGAATATTATTAAAAACTCATAGTGCCCACACCTAGTCCTAAAGGTTTTTTTTTTGTACATCCTCACCTATCACCCGAAGTTCGTGATAACCCGACCTGAAATATATCCTTCAAAAGTAACTCGCATCTTGGAGTTGATCAAACAGGTCGTCAATCCGAAGGAGAGGGTACTTATTCTTAATGGTGACCTTGATAAGTTGGCGGTAGTCTATACACATTCTCAAGGACCCATCTCTCTTTTTTACAAATAACAACGGAGAACCCCACGGAGAAATGCTAGGCCTTATAAAGCCCTTGTCTAGTAAATCCTTGAGTTAAGCCTTTAACTACTTCAATTTGGACGGAGCCATCTTATAAGGAGGAGTTTAAAATGAGATTGATTTCCAGTAGCAAATTGATACCAAATTCAATTTCCCGTTTGGGAGAAATACTAGGAAGGTGATTAGGAAAGACCTTTGGAAACTCACTCACTATGGCTGCCGACTCAATCAGAGGAATTTCGTAGTTTAAATCTTAGACTCTCACTATGTGATATTAACAACCTTTTGAGATCATTTTGAATGCTTTTAGACAAGAGATGATACGACATATAGGAATAAAATTTCCCCCCTTCTACTCAATAATGGATTTATTTGGGAAGTTAAACCTCACTACTCTTGTCCTACAATCAACAGTGGCAAAACATGCATGAACAATCCATATCCAATATAATATCAAATTTAAACATGTCACGTTCTACTAGGTCAACATGAGAAACTCTATTGGGCGACATTATAGGACAATTTTTGTACACTATTTTGCCACAACCGAATAACCCACCGGATTAGACACTATAAAAGGTTCATGCAAGATGTTGGGCACAATTTCAAACCTTTTAGGTGTGACAACCCGATAACAACTATGTTGAGTAAGAACTAAGCTTACCTAGAATCCATAGGTTAGATAGGGTTCACAAGGCTTGATGCGCGTGGAACCACACCCCTAGACCTATGCACCAGCCAAGCCAACAAACATGGTAAGTTGGTTGAGCTAGGCAGTGTTGGTTCCAGCCATGTCAGCTCCCCGACACTAGGATTCACCCGGGTGAGTCGTAACCGGACATAAGAGGGTTAGTCCTAGGTTGTAAGGGTTCTAGGGGTAAAAACGTAATTTCGGGCTAGGGGTAGTATAGTAATTTCTCTAGTTTGATATTTAATTAATTAAATAAGGATTTTAATTAGTCAAAGATGGTGAAAGCTCGGTGGACAAACCCGAGTTTGACCGATCTCCACATTCGTGTTTGAGCCGAGTTTGAGGCATTAATGGGACGATTTAATTGATTGTAAATTAGACAAATATCAAGAAGGGCTTTATAATAACTTAATATTTAGATTATAATCTTATTTTATCATTTTAATTGTGTTAAATAAGTCAAAAAAAATCCCAAGGAAAGAGGCACATGACTTCCACTAGGAATGTACTCAATGTGCACTCAAAATTCATTATCTCTTCATAAAACATTTTCAAGCTTTAATTTGTAATTCAAAAACAGAAAAATAAACCTACTGTTTTACAGAGTTCTTGACTTCATCCATAAAAAATAAAAAGAAGAACTTTACGCCCATGTGCTATAAGAAATCACGTAAAGAATTTCACTTGTGAACAAGAATCAAGGCTCGGAACAGAGGTTTATGCGTGGGTTAGGACGTGTGGTTGTGGATGCTTGTCAAAGTTGAAAAATTTATGGGTTTTCTTCTTTCTTGGTCCCTTTCCCAAGAGTCCCCTAAGGTTTAGTACGTATTCCAATCTATAAACTAATGTTTCCCCCATTGTATGCCCCTATCATTAGATCCTCTTAAAAATTGATGTATGCGTTGGTATGTTTGCTGGTAGACAATCTTAGGAACGTTTGTGATTGTGTGCAATGTGATGTTTCCGGACATCGTATAATAATTTTATGTGTTTCTACTTTTATGTATGTTTTCTGTACACGTTAATGCTAATACCATGAGATGCATATTACAGATTGTTTTCAAGAACGCTGTGAATTATGTTTTATGAAATTGTGTTTTTACTAACATATGATGATGAAACCATGATATTCATTAAAAGTAAGTGAAAGTGATGATATAAAATGAAATACTAATTGCCAAATCAAAATGAGTCTAAGACTCTCGTCTATGTACATTAGAGCACAAAGAAATGGTACAGATATATGGACATAAGTTTAGGCTAAAGTATTGGTTAAAGTTGATATAAAAATCTAAACAAAATTGTCTAGATTAAAATATAAGAAAATTAACTTAAGGACCTAATTCTAAATAGAGAACACTCGGCTGAATTCAAATAATGAAAATACTATACCTAGGAATCGAACCCAAGACCTCAAGGTTATACACTAGATGAAGAGGTCTTGATTAAATTAAAAGAAAATAATGTTGTGTGTAGGATGGGAATCGATCCCGGACTCAAGGTCAAACGTGTGAGATTCATAAGTATCATATCTAATCAAAAATATATTCTTCCCAAGGGATTCGAACACGAATCCCCTTGACCGAAATTGTGAGGCACATAAGTCTTTTATATAATAAAATAAAACACAACCACTAGGGATCGAACTCGGGTTTTCTTGGATGAAAGTTCAAGATGTATAATTTTCAACAATATGCACTTAGATGATAATGAAACACTTAAAAAAATATGACTAAAACCTCGTTGCTTGTACGTGGGGAAGTATCCAACGTACGTTTGCAAGGTCAGTGATCCTAAGCCACAAGTAAGAGAGGCACGGGTAAGAAGTGATTAAAATGCCTAGTTTCGGATCAAAATAAAATCTAAGACCACTTAAATTACGAAAGTAAGCCCTATATATGATGTAACCCGGAAGGGGTACTACCATGAGTGTAAAGTACACTAAAGGCTATGTACATGGTATATGATGCATGTTAATGGCATGATGAAGAAATGAACATTCACGTAATGAGTTGAGTAACTATTTTAAATTATAATGCTAATGAATATGTTGACAACATGATAAGAGGATAAGATGAATGGTGAGACAAGTCTCAACCAAACCTAAGTAAAGGTCACTAAAGGTACTCACCTAAGTGAGTGGTGAATATTAAGTGACAAGTCTCAATCACAATTTATATGTAAGTGTAGGGATAATTAACACTTAATACTTAAATAAGAGATGAGAAATCATCTAATGAGCTATGACTACCTCATGCGAAGAAGTAAGCTTCAATGATGTATGAGTTGAATGTAAATAGGAACTTTAAACTAAGCATCGATAGGCTAGCTATGAGTGGTAATACCTTCTTTCGGAAAGGGCATAGGTTCACATAAATCTCATGAGATGAGACTGTCCACCAAGTTAGGTATGGGTCTCCCTAAATATCCTAGTCTTTCAACTATGTTTCCAACTTATGGAACTAGCTTTCTTCGAACCCCTAAAGCTCGCATGTTTTTGGTTCCCAGTGACTCCACCTCTTTTCGGTGTGGGGGTGACAGTGGATTTCATGATGCTCACATGATCTATTCTGGTTAATGTTGAAGATCCTCAAAGTATGAAAGATAATGAAAACAGCGATATTTTTTGCAAGACAATGAGGAGGTGAAACCAGACTCAAGTAATGACATTAGGTCTTTTTTGGTCATTGCACTTCATGACCCCGATTAGATTCTTAAACTTCATCCTAGGTATAGCTAGTTTTAAATCAGCCTATGAATGAAAGAAATGAGTTACATGAATTACAAATAAAAACGAATGAAGCAGACTCTGCGTTTACTAAAGGAGGCCCTCAGGTTGAGGTCCCATATGTTGGGACCTCACTTGAGATGTCTTAATGCTACGTCCATGATTCCAAGGTCTCATGGATATGAAATGTATGATATATGAAACATAAAATTTATGTTATGTGAACATAACTATGATGTTTGACATATTCATTGAATGACCTTACTAATACGAATTAGGCAAGTAGAGAGACTTGATCTTCCAAGAAAGAATGTTTATTAGGAAGAGACATTCTTGGTCATGCATTACCGTTATGTGTTGCTACATATACCCACACTTAGTACAAGTGTGTACTAATTCCATACAATTTTACTATTTTATAGGTGCAGGTCAGATGACAGATTGAAGTGTCTTGTAGCGGGTTGGACATCATCGTTCTCCAAACCATTTGCTAGGTCCTCTTGATTTCGAGGATGCTACAGTTTTAGTATAAACATAAATTTAGAAATAGCTAGTGGATGTTTTCTGTAGCATTTCTTTCTTATTTTCATTTCGAAGCTTTGTAATATGTACGGGCTTGGCAAACTATTTATGATATATTCATCTTCTATTTTGAATAGATTATTATGATAGATGGTTGTTTCATTTATGCTGAGCTTAGTATATGATGCAATTAAGAATTTAATATATGAAGTCTAAGTAAAATTCATACTTATAAAAAGTTTTAAATTTTGTGCTAAAATTAACCACATGAATGTGATAAATACAAGAAGAGGCTTGTCTGCGTCCTCTAAGAGGTCAACGACAACAGTCTCGTCTGAGGTTTAGATTCAGGTCGTGACACGTAGCCTAAATTAGTTTTTTCATGATTATGGTTTTATGCAATAGTATGAAGTAAATATGTTGGAGCATGGTGGTTGTTGACTTATGTGACTTATGTTATATGTTATCTGCTGTTTGCAAAATTATATGTGTGATGATGCCTGTTACTCTTATAGCATCACTTTCCTAATCGGATTTGGAAAGTCCACAGACTTAACTTTCCATAACTCATATCATTAGGAGAGATCTCTTGTTAATCATGCATGTCCTTGGTGCGTGCTTACATATACCCATACTTATTACAAGTGTGTACTAATCCCACTACTATTAGGTGCAGGTGCAGGTAAACGCTAGAGCATCACGAGACTGCGCTTAAGTTATCCAAACGTGGATCATTCATCTGTATTTGGTGTGCCATCTTGCTTTCGAGAATGCCTATCTAGAATACAAAAGATAGGCATTCTCGAAAGCAAGATGGCATACCAAATACAGATGAATGATCCACGTTTGGATAACTTAAGCGCAGTCTCGTGATGCTCTAGCGTTAACCTGATCCTCCACCTAAAAGTAGTGGGATTAGTACACACTTCTAATAAGTATGGGTATATGTAAGCACACACCAAGGACATGCATGATTATGAAGACATCTCTCCTAATGATATGAGTTATGGAAAGTTAAGTCAGTGGACTTTCCAAATCGGATTAGGAAAGTGATGCTATAAGTGTAACAGGCATCATCACACATATAATTTTGCAAACAGCACATAACATATAACATAAGTCACATAAGTCAACAACCACCATGTTCCAACATATTTGCTTCATACTATTGCATAAAACCATAATCATGAAAAAACTAATTTAGGCTACGTGCCACGACCGGAATCTAAACCTCAGACAAGACTGGCTTCGTTGACCTCTCTGAGGTCGCAGACAAGCCTATATACGTCATTCTTACTTCATCTAGGTTAATTTTAGCAGAAAATTTGAACTTTTTATTTTCTCATTTTGTGATAAACATTTTCAGCTTAACATCATAGGCGCTAACAAAACAATCATCTAATATAGAGATAATCAATTGATAGAAACCATTCCTAATTTTATTAAAAGTATTTTTGCTAAAATGACACCAATACAAAGTTTGAAATAAATGTTGAAAGAAACACAAGTGGAACATACTCCACTAGCTAAAACCTACATCTAAGATAGATAATCATAGTATACATCCTCGAAAGCATAAGGGCCTACCAAGTCTTGATGAAAGCGCCACGTCCGAATAGATGTACGTCGACGTGTAAACTCTAGCATCCGCCTATGCCTGCACCTAAAAAAATATAGAGTTGTATGTGATTAGTACACTTGTACTAAGTATGGGTATATGCAAGCACACACCAAGGACATGCATGAGTAAGAATAGTTGTTTCCTAACAACATGATTATGGAAAGTCAAGGTAGTGGACTTGCCAAATTGAGATTAGGAAAGCTAGTGAACTTTCAAAATTTGTATTAGGAAACTCATGCAATGAGAGTAACATGCATCATCATACTTATCATATTGCACACAACACATAACATCTTACACAAAGCACATATCATATTGCATAGAGCGCAAAACATCTTTTATAACATTCATTTATATGACATGAGTCCTTGGAGTCATCGACTTGACATTATGACTTTTCAAAATAAGGAGTCAATATATGGGACCTCAACTAGGGAGTCAGCATTATTAAACACAGAGTCTGCTTCCTTCATTCATACGTACTTCAGTTCATTAATTCATAATCTAGTGTAAACACGAGCTATGCCTAGGAAGTAGTTTAAGACTCTCATTAGGTTTGTTGTGCAGTCACCAAGAATAACCTAGAATCATTGCTTGAGTCTAGCTCACCTCTTGATTGTCCTATCCTAACACCTTTGGTATCATTCATTTCATCGTGTACATCGTTTGAGGTTGGCCTCATTCATTCATTAATAACTTTAACTTTAACCGACATAGATCACTTGAGCATCATGAATCCAAAATCTTCGCCACACCGAAAAGAGGTTGAATCCAGGCCAGAAGTGACCCTAAATATGCTAGCGTATTTAGGGGATTGAACCCTGCTTGATCCCTATATTGGCAGTATAAGTTCAAAGACTAGGAGATATAAGGAGACCCATACCCGGCATGCCCGACAGTCTCATCTCATGATAGTTACGTGAACCTCCGCCCTTCCAAAAATAAGGCATCACCGCTCGTAGCTAGTCTATCGGTGCTCAGTTTAAGTTACATTTCATTCAACTCATATGTAATGGAAGTTGCCTTCTAGTATGAGGAAATCATAGCTCAATATCGGATTTCTCATCTCATCATTAGTATGGAGTGTGTTAATCTTAATACTTTCATTAGAGTGTTCATAGAGACTGGTCATTTTATTAACCTTACACTCTCATAAGTGAATACGTTTTGGTAACATTTACTTGGGCATTTGAGATTGCTCTCATCTTTTACATTATCCTCATATCATGTTGTCACCACATTCATTATCATTAGCACATATTCTCGTCACTATTACACACCCCTTTTTACGTGAATGTTCATTTCATGATATGCCAATGCACTTGGACATTTAGTGTGTTTCACACTCTTACTCAACACTTCTAGTGTTTCATTATTTCATTGTTCATTTCATTATTTCATTGTTCATTGCGTCATATGCCAATGCACTTGGCCATTTAGTGTATCTTACACTCATACTTAACCCTTATAAGGTCTATTTATTTCATTACATACATCTTAGGTTTACTTATTTATAATCGTATACTAGACTTATGGGTCCATACATGCAAGCCATGAGGCTTCATTCACAGTTTGTTAATTGACTCATAGCGTCCTAAGATTATGTATGTATGCAAAGATTTCTATTTTGATCTAATTAGGTGACATTATTCTTAAACATTTAATTCACGTATGATTTAATGTATCAATACGGATATTTGGGGGAAGGGAACCCAATTTCGAATCCCTTGAACAACACTTACATTTTTCCTTGATTTTATTTGTAGTCCTCATGACATTGGGACACTAGAGCGAACCCAAACATCAACATTTCTTTTTAGTTCTTTATTACCAGAACTTCTCTCCTTTGGCCGAGGGGTTTTGGGTTCGAATCCCCACACCCCCCTTTTTAGTTTCCTATCTATATTCCTTGTCCATTTCGGCTTAACCAGGAGGTTGTGGGATCAAACCCCCACAACCTCTCTTTATTTTTTTTTCTTTATTTCACTTGGGACTTAGAGGTTGTGGGTGCGAACACACACAACCTCCTTATTTTTTTTATTTTCATTTAATAGCTATTTACTTAACCGTTGGCAGTGAGGTTGTGGGATCGAGCCCCCACAACCTCACTTTATTTTCTTTTTAATGTATCGCTCTGTCTCCTCCTTCAGCCAAGAGGTGGTGGGTTTAAATCCCACTCCTCCCATTATTTTTATAACTTTAAAATTCCCCTCTTACTCTCTTGTTTGGCCGAGAGGTTGCGGGTTCGAATCCCACATCTCTCATTATTATTTTTTATGTTTTCACGTAGTGAGGTCTTGGGTTCAATCCCCACTGACCTGACATGTTTTAAATATACTTTTAAACCTCTCAACCTCAAGTAATCTGGCCGAAATTTCCATCACCAAGTGCTGGAAATATTATTAAATTTTCTAGCCTTTATATAAAAACATCCATACGTTCGTTTTGAGGTACTTTTGCAATTCGTTTAAGACATTCTTAGGTGTAGATTCATTGTTGTTTTAGATTAGATTATTCCACCTAAGATCAGCCACCTTAAAATTAAATTAACATCACAATTTACACAGCTTATGCACAATAATTACAATCATCAAACAAGCCATTTAAGACATCAAATGGAGAACAACAATAAACATTTTACACATTGCACCACATCATTTTCGGTTGACATCATTGAACATGCTTAATATTTCCAAACATAATATAATAAGGAACATCATATTTCACACATACATACCAGCAACCATAGCAACAACATTATTTCTAAACTAATTTAGATTGAAATCGGAAGGAGACTAGGGACAAGGAGTTCAACAATAAAGGGGACAACTCTAGTTTCATACGTTGATTTTTGTAGAAAGGAATTTCTCTTGGAGAAAGGATTCCAAAATAGAAAACCCATATCTTGTTGTTGATTTCAACACCTTCCAAGTTCTGCCCAAAACCTACACTAAAACGTCAAAACAAACCAGTCGAGAAGATGATGCAAAGTTTTCGGTTCTTAAGTTTGCTTGCTTGCTTGTAAATTTTTTTTGGTAAGTTCTTTGAGTGTAGAGAACTTTTGATTGTTTTCTAATGCTTTTATATTCTTTTTATGCAGCCAACAAAAACAATTTGGACGAGAGAGAGAGATTTAGGCATGAGAGAGAGAGTTTGTGTGAGATAGTGCCTCTTAAGACTATGATAGTTTGCAAGACTTAGTCAATTTAACAAAAAAACCTTAATTAATAAATAAATAAATATCTAAATAATAATTAATAATAAAATCTGATTTTCATTTTTAAATAAGACATTAATTATTAATTTGTTAAATTAATTCACCAATAACAAAAATCACATTAAATCATTGCTCCCACTTAGGTTCGAACCCAGGTGCAGCAAGACTTCATTTTAAGGGTGCAATTTCGGCCCTCTCTCCCAAAATTGCCCCTCCACTTTATTAATTAAATAATTAATTACATATATTGGGTAATTACGATACTACCCTTAGCTAGTAAAAAGACAATTTTACCTCTAGACCCTTCAATCATAAGATTTCTTCTTTTTATGTCCGGTAAAGACTCCTTTGAGTAAATCTTCGTATTCCAGATCCCTACATGGTTGGACCCAACCTTTCCAAGTTAGTTGGCTTTTCTACAGCAAGGGTTCTGAGGTCTGGTTCTACGCGCATCAATCCGTGTGAACCCTTGTCTAATTGTAGGAATTCTTGACATATTAAGCATTTCATATCTTATCCATTTCTAGGGTTGTTAAACTACGCACTAGAGACATCACCAAAGGTGTCTTCCCCTACCCCCATAGACTTGAGTGTGAAGAATCGTTGCCTCGTCGGAGCCTCTTATTTTGAACCATTCGGTTGAACTTTCTCCTTCCCTTTCTCTCGACCTCTCATATACGGACAATCCTTCATCATTTTACCTGGTTTGCTACAACTATAAAAAGCGTTAGATCCCCTCCGACACTCTCCTCCATGAAGTTTGCCACACTTACTACAAGGTTGCCTCTCCTAAGGTGTATCTACTTCAATGTTTCTCTTAACTCTGATCTTGAATCCCTATTATAGCGAACCTTGACTAAACTTAACTCCCCTTGGTAGGAGAGTCCCTTTATAAACAAGGGCTTATCTTATTTAAGTTGTACTCTTCTTTGAAAAATTCTCCTCATCTTGCCTTGACCTGTCCCTTCCCTAGTGTGCTTCCTCTTCCTTCTTTTTTCCACTTGTTGGACATGTATTATAAGCATGGGAAGGTCCATGATATCATGCAGCATAGGTGACCTACACTCTTCCTCAAGATCCTCAGCAATCTTTAATACAATGTAAAAGGGAGGATTCATCCTCTTGATGTCCCTTAACATGTTAGCCATGGTGCTGGTAGGTGGGTTCTTTCATGCAACACCTTGTTGCTCCGACTGGGTTGTCAAAGACTGAGCTTGTAAAGTGATTCCACGGGCCATCTCTACCAAGGTTGTCCTCACTTCTCCATCCGTCAACCCAGTTGGGTTAACAAGCATCTCCAATCCAGCAGGTGGAGCCTGTGGAGGAATTTGATCTACCCCATCAACTGCTCCTCCAATCTCTCCGCCTTTGTTTCTCCTCGTATTCATCTCTCCGAATCTCAAGAGTTGATGTTAGGTACCCTCATATTACCACGAAATCAGACATTAGAGCAGGCACGATAAGATCAGAAGAAGGAAATTTTCCTATGAATTATGCAGTCTCTACATCAGGATAGTGGTGCACTTCACTACCATGATTTAGAAACTACTTGATGTGGTTGATGTGAACTTATTCTCCTAAGCATTTAACCTAATGCTCTGATACAAACTTTGTCACAACCAGAGTGTAGACCCTAACTGAAACAGGCGTTGTTGACCTGTCAGAGGTGTTAGACAAGCATACATACGTCATCGTTACATCATCAAGATGAATTTTAGCAAAAAATTTTAACTTTTTGTTTAGTTGAAGTATACTTAGACTTCATAATAGGAAACATAGTATTCGAATAAGATCACCAACATAATTTCATAATCGTTCACAACAACCATCTAATAAGAAGATACTCAAATGAATGAAATAGTTCATAACTACATTTAATGTATACTTTCCAAAATGGCACCAATACGATGTCTGAAACAAGTGAGAAAGAAATGCTAGTGCAAAATCCTCCACTAGCTCATGCCTACATCTAAGCTAGAATGTAACTGATAGACATCCTCGATAGGAAGAGGGATTACCAAGTCCGGATGAATGCTCCACGTCCGGATAACTTCAGCGTAGTCTAGTAATGCCCTAGCGTTCACCTGCACCTGCACCTAAAGTAGAGTGTTGTATGGTAGTAGTACTAACTTGTACTTAGTAGGGGTTTATGCAAGTACACACCAAGGACATGCATGATTAAGAAGAGCTCTCTCCTAACGATATGAGTTATTGAAAGTTAAGTTAGTGGACTTTCCAAATCGGAATAGGAATGTCATGTTATGAGAGTAACAGGCATCATCACACATATAATTTTGCAAATAACACATAACATATTTCAAATAGCATATAACATAGTTCATATTATTCATTCATACGCCATTAGACCTTTGAATTATGCACTTCACATTAAGATTTCCCAAAATGAGGGCTCAACATATAGGACCTCAACTAGGAAGCCTTCTTTAACAAACACAGAGTCTGCTTCGTTCATTCTTACGTACTTCACTTTCATTCATTAATAGGCTAGTGTAAACACCAGCCATATTTAGGATGTAGATTAAGAATTTCATCGTGTTCGCAGCGCAATGACCAAGAATGACATAGTGTCATTTCTTAAGTCTACTTCACCTCTTGATTATCCAATCCTAACATCTTTGGTATTGTTCATTTAATTATGTGCATTTTACATGAATTTGGCCTCATTCATTATTTGGGAAGTTTAACCTTAACCGACATAGATCATGTGAGCATCAAGAAATCCTGTGTTTAACCCACACTGAAAAGAGGTAGAATCACCGGCCAAAGTGAACCAAAATATGCTAGTTTATATCGGGAGTCGAACCTAGTTTATATCGGGAGTCGAACCCTGCTACAACCATATATTGGCAATATAGCTTCAGACGAATCTCTGCCTTTCAAAAAGAAGGAATCACAACTCATGGCTAGCATATCGGTGCTCATTATAAAGTTCCATTACATTCATCTAATACATCATAGAAGTTGGTTCTAGCATGAGGGCATCATAGCTCATTAGATGATTTCTCATCTCACCATTAGTATTAAGTATACATTAACTTGAATACTTTCATTAGAGTGTTAATAGAGACTGGTCTCTTCATTAACTTTACACTCTCATAGGTGAGTACTTTTGGTGACATTATATTTGGCGTAGGTACAACTTGTCTCACTTGCACTTGCCTTATATTGTGATGTCACCTTGTTCATTATTAAAATCTTTTTATTTCATCTATACTCACCTTTCATTATTAGTCATCGTATAACATACATATACTTTCTTAGAGTTTACATTGAGGGACATTGATTCTATGCGTTGATAAAACTTTTCTCACTTTTACTAGCCTATCCTCATGTAGCCACTCTTTCTTGCATATTCATAGTTTAGTGTGAATATACTCTGTTAGAAATTTCATTTAGTGATACTGATTTTTAGGCGTAGATGCAGTTTGTCTCACTTGCACTAGCCTATAGTCATGTAACTCTTTTCATTTCTTATTCATCGTATCTCATAAATATACTCTCTTAGAATTTCATTTTGTCACATTGATTTTTTGGCCTACATACGGCTTGTCTCACTTGAACCTGCATATAGTTATGTAGTCACTCTTTTCGTTACATATTAACTATGAATTCATTCTTGACACTTTATTTTGGAGAATGCTTGAGATTTGACTTTACATCATTCTACATTCCCCTTAGGAGTATGCACTTGGCCTTCTATTATGTTTCACACTCTTACTTAAACTTCCTAGGTTCACATCATTTCAATACATACATCTTAGGTTCACTTACTTTTAAACATACGCTGGACATATGGATCCATACGAACATGCCATGAGGCTTCATTCATAATTCGTCTAAGTAACTCATACTTACCCAAGATTCTTTGGTACAAGACTTATGCATCTTGGTGGTATGCCAAGATCATGATTTATATCCTTAGAGTCAGCATTCTTTAAGTATTTGTTCACGTACGACTTATGTGTCAATACGGAATTGGGCAAGGGAACCCGATTTCAAATCCCTTGAGCAACACTTAATATTATATTAAACTTGGTGATTGCAATTTTAAGATTTTGGGGACCCTAGTTCGATCCCCATCACTCCCATAATATTTACTTTCTTTTCATCTTCTCTTTTTTGTTTAAGTCAAGGAGGTTGTGGGATCAATTCCCTACAAGGTCATTCCATTTCTCATGATTTATCTCTTAATTTTATCACCTATTCAAGGGATTGTGGGTTCAATTCCCACTCTTCAAGTTTGTTTATCTCCTTTATTTTTCTGCTAACTCTCTCATCTATTCAAGAGGTCGTGTGTTCAATCCCCACTCTCTACATTTATTTTTCTGCATTATGTTTCTCCTAACTCTCTCATCTATTCAAGAGGTTTTGGGTTCAATCCCCACTGTCCACATTTATTTCTCATGAAATTTTTTAACTATTTTACATTTCGTGAGGTCTTGTGTTACAATCCCCAATGACCTCACAGTTTTAAATTTTTTTTAAAACCTATCTAAATTTTCAAATTTTTGGCCGAGACCGACATTTCCAGCAATCTTGAAATTTGGTCTCTTTCAATCCATCTTTTTCTCAAGTATTTATGTTTATTCTTTGAGTAAAAAAGGTGACATTTTTCAAGCAACATTACCCTTATATGAACATCACACTTTTAACATTTTCATAAACAAAAACACAACATTTTAAACATACAATATTCAGGCAGCAACATAGTTAATTTACAACACACATATACTCAAATAGTTAACTTAATACACTTTTCCGGAATAGATATGTCATTCCTTACATAATATCCAACTACACATTCAACACATAATCACAACCTGACCTAAAATTATCTACCAGAAGACATACCAATGCATGCTTTGAATCTTTCAAAGAATTTAATGACAGGTCATGAAACGGGGACAATCCAGTTTTTGAAATGCGATTAAACTTAACATTAATGGTCTCTTTGGAAAGGGGAAAAGAGAGTAAAAAACCCATACCGTAATATCGTTCAACACTTGTTTTAATGCTGCCTATTCCCACAACAACACTGCCTCACCATCAAAATCCAAAACCCAATCCGTCGAGAAGAATGTTGTTGATTTTTGTTTTTAGCTTAGCTTTTCTTTGTAGTTTTTGTGTGTATGTTCTTCATGAGTGAAGAACTATTATTTTCAGTTCTTTTGTTGATGAAAAACGTGAGAATGATAGTGATAGACATGAGAATTAGAGGATTAGGATTAGGAGAGTTAGGTGGAGACTTAGTCAAACTAGGGCTCCCCATTATTTATTATTATTATTATTATTATTATTATTATTATTATTACTATTATTATTATTATTATTATTATTATTATTATTATTATTATTATTGTATTAAAAATCTGATTTTCCTTTAATTAACTCAGCAAAATAATATTAATCAATTTAACTAATTCACTAAATACAATAAATTAATTAAATCATTGTTTCCACCAAGTCTCGAACCTGGGTGGAGCAAGATTTTCCTTAAAGGGTCAATTTTAGCCACCTCTACCCAAATTTTCCCTTAACCATATTAATTAATTAATTAGGGTAATAACAATACTATCCTTCACCTGGAAAAGACCATTTTACCCCTACAATGTCCCAACTTAATATTACCCCTTTTTAAGTCCGGTTATGACTCATCTAGGTAAATCGTCATATTCGGGTGCCCTACATGGCTAGACCCAATCTTTCCTAGCTCAACTAAATCACCAAGTTAGTTGGCTTGGCTTTTGCAGAGGTTTAGAGTTCTGGTTCTACGCGCATCAATCCGTGTGAACCCAGTCTAATATGGGCATTGTAGATACGTTAGATATTACATAGCATAGTAATTTTTAGGGTTGTTACAAAGCATGACTAAGAGTAAATCATATATTATTAAGCAAGACAACTACTCATGAGTCCTTATACAATCAACAACTACAATGACCATGTAAAGCCCCATAACCCTACTCAAGCAATTGACTTCAACAAGACACCATAACTAATGTTCAGATTCACATTATATAACATTTAGATATACATTCTGTCATATGTTAACAATATAGCCCAATACATACTCATAAGTGAACCAAGCAAGATATATCATAAATAATGTGCAAGTTCATCATGTACATATCATATATCCTTATAACATAAACATATGTAAGAACATCTTTCTCATACTCCCCTCAAGGCTAACTAGTGCAATTCTTTGGTAGAGTCACATGCCCTTACCAAGACTAAGCTAGACCCCTTCGGTTATCCTAGTTAGAGTTCAATCCCTTAATTCATTATACTTTTGGGGAAGATCTTGACCTAATAGATATAGACCACATGATCTAGTGTGGAATCCGGTGTCATAAGACCCTACACCGAAAGAAGGTGAACTACCTGCCAAAGTAGTAACTATATATGAAACATAGAAACTACGTGGATCCACTAGCTGGTACACCTATGGGGGAGACATAGTTCATGAACTAGGAGATGTAGTTTGGACCCTCTTTATGCACCATGCTTTATAGTCCCCAATCTTAAGAGTAATTTAGTGTTCTTACCTTCCCTATGAGGGAAGGGACAATATTCAATCTAGTTTACTCGTCCCTTTTGAAATGTCTTTAATCCTTAAATTATCAATCATAGCTTAGTTTAGGTCATAGGGTCTACCCCTTATAAAAAGCTCAATAAGAATTGTGTGAGTGTTTCATCACAATTCATAAAGGTGAGGTTAACACATTATATAGCTTTTCATAATAAGGCACATTGCTAAACATCACCACCCTTATAACCTTTACATCTTAAAAACATCACAACCATAATAAAGACATTTCAATTCAATTTCATACCACCCTATCAATCTTACTACAAGGCATACTCATCATCTAGGTCTTACCATCAACCCATATCTCAACCTAGTTAGAGTAATGATATCATCACACAATGAAAACCAATAAAATAACAAGGCCAATTACATCTCTATAACACAATTCAACACTAGATCATAGCTTAAGACAAGATACATAGGCCAATTTCACAATATACTTCACAATATTGGGGTTGGGAACTTTATGGGAGTTTAAGCTAGTTAATTAGTGTCCACTTAATCCATATATAAACCCTATACCACCTATGTAATTAAATTACTTAACATTAAAACGTGCACGAAAATCAACCCTCACATACGGAACCCCGCCGACGAGCCGTGTTTGAGTCTAC
The DNA here is from genome assembly GCF_001406875.1 of Solanum pennellii. Lineage (NCBI taxonomy): Eukaryota > Viridiplantae > Streptophyta > Magnoliopsida > Solanales > Solanaceae > Solanum > Solanum pennellii. The sequence continues at coordinate 36,636,489 of NC_028643.1, forward strand.
TAACCTATACGTTTCCATCCTGCACTCTGTTGATGATTTCAGAGACTGAGCAGGTGAGGGGATTCTTCGTTTTGTCAAAGTGTGGGACAACGGTGGATCCTATGCATTTTCCACTCCTAAAAAAGCTAGTCAAATAACATAAGTCACACTAGTACCCCTTTGAATGAACTTCCGAACGTCATGGACGTTCTTTGATGTTTTTGGTTCTTAAACTTCCTAAGTAACCTAAATTTATTAAAATGGACTTAAAAAAAGTACTTATACCATATGACAGCTATGTTAGGATTTACGACAGGTCTTGAATTTTCAAAAAGTTACATTATCCCCCCCATCAGAACATTCGTCCTCGAATGATACTAAAACTCTTTTGAAGGAAGGAATAGACTAAATTAGCAGCCCAACAAACAAAAATACATAACAACATAACCATAAATCATATATTTTCAATAAGAAAATTTCAAAACTCCACTTACCACACATAAGGTTCAAAACACTTAATCATGAGGTATCTCCTTAATACAACACACATGAGCAAATAATATATTACATGAGTCAATTAGCACAAAGTTCAACTTACCAACATGCTGCATATAATTTCAAAAAGTCTCACCCTATCAAAATGCACAACATGGCTCAAAACAAGCGAAAAGCAAAATTTCATGTTTCAAAGGAAATATTTCTGTAACTTCACTGTGAAGTACTCAAAAATGCACATTTTGGAAAACTCCACCCATAAATCAAGAAACATCATTTCCTAGACATATTTATATAATTAAAAAAAATAACTAACCTCAATTATTAAAAAGATGAGGATAACGAGACTTTATGTCGGCCTAGGCCTCCCCTGTTGCACCCTCAACTGGTGATTTCTCCATAATACCTTTACGGTAACCACCTCCTAGTTCCCTAACTTCTTGACTTGCCTATCAAGAATTTGAGACAGAACTTCCTTATAAGAGATATTATCCCTGGCACCAAGACCCTCAAAAAGAAGAATCGACTCGGGATCACCGACACATTTCTTCAACATAGAAACATGGAAAAACAGATGAACCGAAGCCATTTCATTAGGGACTTCCAATTCTTAGGCCACCTTACCAACCCATTGAAAAATTTCATGGGAACCCACATAACGAGGACTCAATTTTACCTTCTTTCCAAATACAAATACCCCTTCATTGATGAAATTTTCAAATACAAATCAAAATCTCGTCTTCTATGATCAGCATAAGACTTTTGCCAACTATAGGCCATTTGAAACCGGTTCCTTATAATATGAACCTTATCCATAGTATTATAAATCAAATCGGGACCAAGAAGCGAAGTCTCACCCACTACAAACCAACCTATAGGTGACCAACATCTCCTACCATACAAGGATTCATAGGGAGCCATGGAGATAGATAATGTAAGTTATTATAATTAGCAAACTCATCAAAAGGCAAATGTGTATCCCAATTCCCGTTAAAATCAATAATGCAAGCTCTAAGCATATACGGAAGGGTTTGAATAGTGCGTTCCACTTGACCATCCGTTTGGGAATGACAAGAGGTACTCAACTTCACCTTACTATCCAATCCTTTTTGGAACGATCTCCAATACCTAGATGTGAATTGTGAACACCGATCAGATATGATGGATAACTGAATACCATGGTGACACACAATCTCATCTATGAAGATCCTAGAATAATCCTCCGCCAAATAAATACTTTTGACGGGAATAAAGCGAGCGGACTTAGTCAACCTATCCACAACCACCCATATAGAATCATAGACCTTTGAGTTGGAGGTAAACCCACTACAAATTCCATATTGATGTCTTCCCACTTCCAAGTATGAATTTTGATCTCCTGTATAAACCACGAGGCTTTCGATGCTCGACCTTTACTTGTTGGAAATTGGGACACTTAGCGACAAACTTCGCTATGTCCCTCTTCAAACCTTCCCACCAATATTTCTCCCTTAGATCATGGTCCAATTTTTTCGAACATGGATGAAATTCATCAAGGATGCAGTCACTAAACACATCTATATCGTGAATATACAATCTCTCTTTGTACCTTAATTCATCATCCCCCCCTAAGGAGAATGACTCATTTAACATGCGTAGAACAGATTCTTTAAACTATATTAATAGTTGATGAAGGTGTTGTGTGAACTTTACCTCAACAACTAAGGATGACTCGGAGTTATGATGGACTATGGCACCCCCACCATAGAACCTTCCAACATCACCCCCAACCTAGCCAACCTATGAACTTCCTTCGCTTGGTCTTTCTTGGCTTAATCAATGTAGGATCCACATTAGCCTTGCTGGGGTGATACAGGACACTCATATCATAATCTTTCAACAACTCTAACCACATCCTTTGTCTGAGATTCAACTCTTCTTTGGTAAACACATATTGGAGACTCTTATGGTCGGTAAAAACATCAACATGAACCATATTGAAGTAATGCCTCCATATTTTCAAAGAAAACACCACGGCCGCTAAATCAAGGTCATGAGTGGGATAGTTTCTCTCATAAATCTTAAGTTGCATTGACGCATAGCCTATCACTTTCCCATGTTGCATAAGCACACACCTTGAACCCACACGGGATCCATCACATTACACAACAAACCCCTTTGTATAGTCCGATAAGGTCAACACCGGTGCGTAAGTAAGCCTATCTTTCAACAATTGAAAACTCTTATCACATGCCTCAGACCACTCAAACGTCTTGCACTTTTGGGTCAACGTAGTTAAGGAAGATTTAATGGACGCAAAACCATCCATAAACCTCTAATAATGTCCTGCTAAACCTAAGAAAATCCAAATGTTTATCAGAGTCAATTGTTTAGGCTAATTTTTCACTGCCTCAATTTTCCTTGGGTCCACCTAAACTCCCTCACTGGAAATGATGTGCCCAAGAAATGCCACCTACCTCAACCAAAACTCACACCTTCTATATTAATCAAACAATTGATGTTCCTTAAGGGTTTGCAATACTACCCTCAAATTAACCTTATGATCACTCTCATTCTTCAAATATACGAAGATGTCGTCAATGAAGACGACCACAAATGCATCTAGGTAATTTTGAAAGTCTTCATTCATTAGGTCCATAAACGCTGCAGGAGAATTAGTGAGACCGAGCGATATTATTAAGAACTCGTAGTCCCCACACCTAATCCTAAAGGTTTTTTTTTGTACACCCTCACCTATCACCCGAAGTTCGTGATACCCCGACCTGAAATATATCCTTCAAAAGTAACTCGCGTCTTGGAGTTGATCAAACAGGTCGTCAATCCGAGGGAGAGGGTACTTATTCTTAATGGTGACCTTTATAAGTTGGCGGTAGTCTATACACATTCTCAAGGACCCATCTCTCTTCTTTACAAATAACATAGGAGCACCCCACGGCGAAATGCTAGGCCTTATAAAGCCCTTGTCTAGTAAATCCTTGAGTTAAGCCTTCAACTTCTTCAATTTGGACGGAGCCATCTTATAAGGAGGAATTGAAATGAGATTGATTTCTAGTAGCAAATTGATACCAAATTCAATTTCCCGTTTGGGAGAAATACTAGGAAGGTGATTAGGAAAGACCTTTGGAAACTCACGCACTATGGCTACCGACTCAATCAGAGGAATTTCGTAGTTTAAATCTTGGACTCTCACTATGTGATATTAACAACCTTTTGAGATCATTTTGGATGCTTTTAGACAAGAGATGATACGACATCTAGGAATAAAATTTCCCCCCTTCTACTCAACAATGGATTTATTTGGAAATTTAAACCTCACTACTCTTGTCCTACAATCAACAGTGGCAAAACATGCATGAAAACAACCCATATCCAATATAATATCAAATTTAAACATATCAAGTTCTACTAGTTCAACATGAGAAACTCTATTGGGCGACATTATATGACAATTTTTGTACACTCTTTTTGCCACAACCGAATAACCCACCGGATTAGACACTATAAAAGGTTCATGCAAGATGTTGGGTAAAATTTCAAACTTTTTAGGTGTGACAACCCGAAAACAACTATGTTGAGCAAGACCTAAGCTTACCTAGAATGCATAGGTTAGATAGGGTTCACACGGCTTGATGCGCGTGGAACCAGACCCCTAGACCTATGCACCAGCCAAGCCAACAAACATGGTGAGTTGGTTGAGCTAGGCACTGTTGGTTCCAGCCATGTTAGCTCCCCAACACTAGGATTCACCCGGGTGAGTCGTAACCGGACATAAGAGGGTTAGTCCTAGGTTGTAAGGGTTCTAGGGGTAAAAACGTAATTTCGAGCTATGGGTAGTATAGTAATTTCCCTAGTTTGATATTTAATTAATTAAATAAGGATTTTAATTAGTCAAAGTGGGCGAAAGCTCGGTGGACAAACCATTGTTTGACCGATCTCCACATTCGTGTTTGAGCCGAGTTTGAGGCATTAATGGGACGATTTAAATGATTGTAAATTAGACAAATATCGGGAAGGGCTTTATAATAACTTAATATTTAGATTATAATATGATTTTTTCATTTTAATTGTGTTGAATAAGTCAAAAAAAAACACCCAAGGAAAGAGGCACATGACTCCCACTTGGAGTGTACTCAATGTGCACTCAAAATTCATTATCTCTTCATAAAACATTTTTCAGCTTTAATTTGTAATTCAAAAACAGAAAAATAAACCTACTGTTTTACAGAGTTCTTGACTTCATCCATCAAAAATAAAAAGAAGAAATTTACGCCTAAGTGCTATAAGAAATCACGTAAAGAATTTCACTTGTGAACAAGAATCAAGGCTCGGAACAGAGGTTTATGCGTGGGTTAGGACGTGTGGTTGTGGATGGTTGTCAAAGTTGAAAAATTTATGGGTTTTCTTCTCTCTTGGTCCCTTTCCCAAGAGTCCCCTAAGATTTAGTAAGTATTCCAATCTAAAAACTAAGGTTCCCCCATTGTATGCCCCTATCATTAGATCCTCTGAAAAATTGATGTATGCGTTGGTATGTTTGCTGGTAGACAATCTTAGGAACGTTTGTGATTGTGTGCAATGTGATGTTTCCGGACATCGTATAATGATTTTATGTGTGTCTACTTTTATGTTTGTTTTGTGTACACGTTAATGCTAATACCATGAGATGCATATTACGGATTTTTTTCAAGAACGTTGTGAATTATGTTCTATGAAATTGTCGTTTTACGAACATATGATGATGAAACCATGATATTCATTAAAAGTAAGTGAAAGTGATGATATAAAATGAAATACTAATTGCCAAATCAAAATGAGTCTAAGACTCTCGTCCATGTACATTAGAGCACAAAGAAATGGTACGGATATATGGACATAAGTTTAGGCTGAAGTATTGGTTAAAGTTGATATAAAAATCTAAACCAAATTGTCTAGATTAAAATATAAGAAGATTAACTTAAGGACCTAATTCTAAATAGAGAACAGTTGGCTAAATTCAAATAATGAAAATGCTACACCTAGGAATCGAACCCGAGACCTCAAGGTTCTAACACTAGATGAAGAGGTCTTGATAAAATTAAAAGAAAATAATGTTGTGTGTAGGATAGGAATCGATCCCGGACTCAAGGTCAAACGTGTGAGATTCATAAGTATCATATCTAATCAAAAATATATTCTTCCCAAGGGATTCGAACACGCATCCCCTTGACCTAAATTGTGAGGCACATAAGTCTTTTATATAATAAAATAAAACACAACCACTAGGGATCGAACTCGGGTTCCTTGGATGAAAGTTCAAGATGTATAATTTTCCACAATATGCACTTAGATGATAATGAAACACTTAGAAAAATATGATTAAAACCTCATTGCTTGTACGTGGGGAAGTATCCAACGTACGTTTGCAAGGTGAGTGATCCTAAGCCACAAGTAAGAGAGGCACGGGTAAGAAGTGATTGAAATGCCTAGTTTCGGATCAAAAGAAAATCTAATACCACTTAAATTACGAAAGTAAGCCCTATATATGATGTAACCCGAAAGGGGTACTGCCATCAGTGTACAGTCAATAAAGGCTATGTACATGGTATATGATGTAAGTTGATGGCATGATGAAGAAATGAAAATTCACGTAATGAGTTGAGTAATTATTTTAAATGATAATGCTAATGAAAATGTTGACAACATGATAAGAGGATAAGATGAATGGTGCGACAAATCTCAACCAAACCTAAGTAAAGGTCACTAAAGGTACTCACCTAAGTGAGTGGTGAACATTAAGTGACAAGTCTCAATCACAATTTATATGTAAGTGTTGGGATAATTCACACTTAATACGTAAAGAAGAGATTAGAAATCATCTAATGATATATGACTACCTCATGCTAAGAAGTAAGCTTCAATGATGTATGAGTTGAATGTAAATAGGAACTTTAAACTAAGCATCGATAGGATAGCTATGAGTGGTAATACCTTCTTTCGGAAAGGGAAGAGGTTCACATAAATCTCATGAGATGAGACTGTCCACCAAGTTAGGTATGGGTCTCCCTAAATATCCTAGTCTTTGAACTATGTTTCCAACTTATGGAACTAGCTTTGTTCGAACCCCTAAAGCTCGCATGTTTTTGGTTTCACTTTGGCCAGTGACTCCACCTCTTTTCGGTGTGGGGGTGACACCGGATTTCATGATGCCCACATGATCTATTCCGGTTAATGTTGAAGTTCCTCAAAAAATGAAAGATAATGTAAAGATCGATATTTTTTCCAAGACAATGAGGTGGTGAAACCGGACTCAAGTAATGACATTAGGTCATTTTTGGTCATTGCACTTCATGATCCCGATTAGAATCTTAAACTTAATCCTAGGTATAGCTAGTGTTTAAATCAGCCTATGAATGAAAGAAATGAGTTACATGAATTACAAATAAATGAATGAAGCAGACTCTGCGTTTTCTAAAGGAGGCCCTCAGGTTGAGGTCCCATATGTTGGGACATCACTTGAGATGTCTTAATGCTACGTCCATGATTCAAGGGTCTCATGGATATGAAATGTATGATATATGAAACATTAAAATTATGTTATGTGAACATAACTATGATGTTTGACATATTCATTGAATGACCTTACTAATACGAATTAGGCAAGTAGAGAGACTTCATCTTCCAAGAAAGAATGTTTATTAGGAAGAGACATTCTTGTTCATGCATTACCGTTATGTGTTGCTACATATACCCACACTTAGTACAAGTGTGTACTAATTCCATACAATTTTACTATTTTATAGATGCAGGTCAGATGACAGATTGAAGTGTCTTGTAGCGGGTTGGACATCATCGTTCTCTAAACCATTTGGTAGGTCCTCTTGATTTCGAGGATGCTACAGTTTTAGTACAAACATAAATTTAGAAATAGCTAGTGGATGTTTTCAGTAGCATTTCTTTCTTATTTTCATTTCGAAGCTTTGTAATATGTACGGGCTTGGCAAACTATTTATGACATATTCATCTTCTATTTTGAATAGATTATTATGATAGATGGTTGTTTCATTTATGCTGAGCTTAGTAAATGATGCAATTAAGAATTTAATATATGTAGTCTAAGTAAAATTCATACGTATAAAAAGTTTTAAATTTTCTGCTAAAATTAACCATATGAATGTGAAAAATACAAGAAGAGGCTTGTTTGCGACCTCTGAGAGGTCAACGCCGCCGCTTGCGATTCGGAATACAGAATCCGGGTCATGACATTTGCTACAAGAGGTGTAACAAATGATAAAGTAGCACAACGATCATGTAAGGCATAATCATCAAAAACTTTCAACATACCATTCACCACGTCGGGAGAAGTCTCTTGCTCACCCCTAGATCGGAGAGCATACAAGCGGTTCTTCTTTGGAGTATCACTAAAACCACTTAATTGAGCTTGAACACTACCCTTGTCTTAACCCCTCACATTTGGGTAATCCCTAACCTTATGCCTTCTTTTTCCACAACAAAAGCAATTGTCTGTCATTTTGAGGCAATCACAATAGTGATTCTTGCCACAGTTTCCACAAGTTGGCTTCTCGTTCAGTGAATTAGTACCTCTTCCCTTCTTGAACATAGGGTTAGATACCCTATCACCACTACACTTTGGGAACTTAGCAGGAACTTGACTTCAATCCCGCTTTTTAAACCTAGGCTTGTCTTGTATCATAACTCTATTCTTTGAAGAAACCCGCTTCTTGAACCTAGCATCATCACTTTTCCTTCCAGCTCTTTCCTATTCCACATGTTTTTCATGCACCATAAGACGAGATATGTTCATATTGTCATGCAACATAACCTAATGACACTCCTCTTGCAAGTCATCAAACAACCCCGTCACAAAGTGGCTCATTCCATCTCTAGGATCGGAGACCAAGGGAGGAGAATATTTGGACAATTGAATGAACTTCACCACCTTGGCCTCCCTCATCTCTCTAGGGAAGAACAGATCCAGATATGCCTTCTTGAAATCTCCCAAGTCACCTACCCACCCTGAAGAGGCCTATTATCCTTCCATTGCACATACAAAGTTTAGGACACATCCTTGAGTTGGTATGTTGCAACTTGGGACTTCTCACTCGTGGACAACCCCATAGGCAAAAGTATCCTATAGACCTCATCAATGAGTTCTTGGGGGTCTTCCTCAACCTTAGACCCGTAGAAGATATGAGGATTCATTCGAGTTCAATCCCTTAGATAGGAAGCCATAGTAGTGACTTGTTGATGAGGATGGGGCACAACCTCCCAGTTTACATGGCCCGCCATAGCATGGGCTTGAGCCGTGGCTGTTTGTTCTTGAGTAGTCATAGCTTCGGCCATTTGTAGAAGAGCGGTCCTTATATTCTTATCCGTGAAAGGAGGTGGATTGACCGGTGCTTGCTCCATGTTTGAATCTTCTTCAAGTGAAGGAACTTGATTACCATGGGGAGGAGCACCCACATTTGCAATTTCCTCTTCAAGTATTCGTGTCGCATTCCTTCCTGTGTTCATTCTTCCTATAAACACAACAATATGATTATATGCAAAAGCACACAATAAGTATACTCTAATTGCACGATAAAAGAATTCTGAGAAAGAGAGCGATTCCCAGGAATCATATAGATTTCTATTCATAAGTGTGGCGCGCTTCACAATTATGAATACAAACCTACATAGACGTGGTCGAGAGAGAGACATAACTCAACGATATTCAACCTCATGCTTTGATACCATGTTTGTCACATACGTGTTTACCCAATAGACGTAACCAACGTCGTCGTCCTCTTTAAGGACTAAGACTAGCCTATTAGATTCATGTCATTACATTCACAGGTTGAAATAGAGGAAAAATTTAAAACTTTTCATTACATCTACTTGGAGGTTTACATAGACCTCTACATACACATAATATAGTCATATCGAGTATACATAGACACTTCGTATAGGAAGGTTACATATCCTTCTACTTTTATTGCACGTTATTCTATAGAAAATATCATAGTCATAAAACTGGTCTTACTCATAACCATCTATTTGGAGTATATAAAATTTGGGCATAGCCCTTACACCAATTCAACAAGATCTTATATAAGTCATACAAAAGTATAGTACTCAACTGAAAAATAAAGAATTGAAAGAGTCTTAAACTCATAACAAGTACATAAGCTAGATAGTGGCATTGTTCTCGGAAGTTGAGGACATACCATACTTTGATGGATGAGCAAGAAATCCAAGCCTTCTTCCATGTCTCCTTCCAAAAACTTCAATGACCGGAACCTAAAAAGGTCGGGGAAATAGTAAGAAAATGGTTTTAGTACTCCACATGTACTATGTATGTGACCATATGCACATATAAGAACAAATCATGCTAAAAAGGGACATTTAGTCAAAATATGACTTTTTATTAGTTTAAAAGCCTCATGCATTATCAAGTAAGTCATACCAATCAACCAATCATGTTTATTACTCAAATAAGAAATATCTGTACTATCATAATTGAGTCCATGATCTACTACAACCTTATCATCAAGATATCTTGATGACATCACAAGCATGACTAAGAGTAAACCATATCTTAATAAGCAAGACAACTACTCATGAGTCCTTATCAAATCAACAAGTGAAATGACTAAGCAAAGCCCCATAACCCTACTCATTTATGTAACTTAAAAAAGAAACCATAACCAATGTCAAACTTCGCATATTATAAGATTTAGATATACATTTCCATCTTATGTTAACAATATTATTCAATACATACTGATAATGGAACCAACCAATATATATCATCAAAAATGTTAAAGTTCATGATGTACATATCATATATTATTATAACATAAACATATATAAGAATATCCTTCTAAGACTCCCCTCAAGAATAACTAGTCCAATGCTTAGGTAGAGTCCCCTACCCCTACCTAGACTAAGCAAGACCCCCTAGTATATCCAACTTAGAGTTCAATTCTTTAATCCATTTTACCTTTTGGGAAAATCTTTCCGTAACCGACATATACCACATGATCTAGTGCGGAATCCGGTGTCATAAGACAATAAGACAAAAGAAGGTGGACTACTTGCCAAAGTAGTACCAAAACGTAAAACATAGCAACTACGTGGATCCACTACCTAGTATTCCTATGGGGGAAACATAGTTCAAGAACTAGGAGATGTAGTTGGGACCCTCATTATGCACCATGTATTATAGTCCCCTATCTCAAAAGTCATTTAGTGTTCCTACCTTCCCTACGTGGGAAGGGAGACTCCTCAATATAGTTCATTCGGTGCTAAGCTATATTCCCTTTTGAAATTTCTTTAAGCCTTTAATTATCAATCATATCTTAGTTTAGGTAATAGCTAGGGTCTACCCCTTGTATTATCATCATTATCAATAGCTCAATAATAATTTTATGAGTGTAAGTCCTTCCAAAACAATATATAATGGTGAGGTTAACATATTACATAGCGTTTCATAATAAGTCACATTGGTATACATCACCACCTTTATAACCTTTACATCTTAATAACCTCACAACCATAATAAAAACATTTCAATTCAACATCTTACCACCCTATCAATCCTAATACAAGGCATACTCCAACATAATACCATGACTTAACCACAATTAATTACAATAGGAAGTAAAGATAGAGATTCTAAGACTTACCAAGTGTTCCGCATATTTCATTATCAAGGTCTTACCATCAACCCATAACTAAAACCAAATAGGAGAGTTATATCATCAAACAATGATAACCAATAAGATAACAAGGCCAATTACATCTCTATAACACAATTCAACACTAAATCATAGCTTAATACAAGATACGTAGGCTAATTTCACAATATACTTCATAACCTAAATCACATCTCAAGAACTAGAATGATAGGCCTATAATTCATCTTAATTTATTTATAATAACACCACAGGATAGTAATCTGATAAATAACCAAGTCAATTGACTGATCACAATACAATATAGGTCAAGATACAACCTAAGGTTAGGGGTTGAGGATCATGTTCTTCAATTTAGATAAAACCATCAAAAATTATCACTATCAAGTTAAAACACATGTTAATATAATATATATAAACTAAATAAACCATTAACAACTCAATCTATGACTTCAATTTCGTAATTCGAAGAAACCTATAAAAAAACTCAACTTTTGAAATCCATTCTGAAGGAACCCTTTGAGGAAAGAGTCTCAAAGGTGAATTAGATACCATACCTTAACTTTTGATGAAAATTTGATTGTGAATTTTCCCCTTTCAGAACCCCAAACCCTTATCTTTGCTAGTCTTCAATGGTGAGTTCAAGTAGAGAGAGAAAGAAGATAGAAGAAACAGAGTTTGTATTGAGAGTTGTAATTAGATTAATTGGGGTTGGGGAATTTATATGGGAGTTTAAGATTGTTAAATAGACTCCCATTAATCCCTAACTAACCCCTAAACCACCTAATTAATTAAATAACTTAACACTAAAACGTGCAGCAAAATCAACCCTCAAAGACTTAACCCCGCCGACGGGCTGTGTGTGAGTCTACGGACCTACCCCCTCAGTTCTGCACTCTATCGATGATTTTAGATATTGTACAAGTGAGGGGATTACTGACAACAGGTGAACCTACTCCCTGTCAGTCCACACAAGGACAGTTTACTGCATCGTCGATGCACATTTCTTAAGGAGTGTTGCCTACAACTTCAAGGGTCCTCCTCAATGGACCTTGGTTGGTCCTTGGGGAGTCGTACCTTGATGTTTCAACCCTGATAAAAGTTAAACACCTATTATCCACAATTTTTATTCATTTCCAACTCCTAAAAAGTAGTTAAATAGTGTAAGGCACATAGAAATTTTTGTTCTTAAACTTCATTAATCACCTCAATTTATTAATATGGACATTAAAAAAGTACTTAGACGTAATGAAACCTATGTAAGGATTTACGACATGCCTTGAATTTTTAAAGTGTTACAATGTTGACGTTCACGTTCATATTGACGTTAGCATTGACATTGACATTGACATTTACGTTGACGTTAACATTGATACTGATGTTTACCTTTATTTCCATGGTCACATTGACATTAACATTGTCATTCACGTTGAAATTTACGTTTAGGTTGATGTTCACGTTTATGTTTACGTTCACATTCACATACACATTGATGTTGACGTTGACGTTAACTAGATGTTCACCTTCACATTTACATTTCAATGACAATAGAAGTTGATGTTGATGTTAACTTTCATGTTGACGTTGATGTTCACATTGACGTTCACGCTGACGTTCAGTTCTCCTAGACCTTGATGTTGATGTTGATATTGACATTGACATTCACGCTAATATTGATATTGGCATTCACATTCACGTTGATGTTCGCGTAGACATTGAAGTTCACATTAATATTGACATCGACATTCACATTGACGTTGATGTTCATGTTAATGTTCACGTTTATATTGATTTTTATATTGATGTTGACATTCGTGTTCACATTAATGTTCACGTTCATGTTGACATTGACGTTCACATTGACGTTGACGTTAACGTTATGTTGACGTTCACTTTCATAGTTATGTGTACGTTGACATTCACGTTGACGTTGACCTAGACGTTCATGTTGATGTTGACGTTAACATTAATGTTTATGTTCACGTTCAGGTTTACATTGACGTTAATTACATTACATTAAATTTCTAAACATTTCAATACACTACATTTACGTTTACGTTTACATTAACTTTAATATTCACGTAACGTTAACGTTGACATTCATATTGATGTTGATGTTTACGTTGTTGTTGACATTGACGTTCACAATGACGTTGACATTAATAATTACATGGACATTTGCATTGATGTTTACAAAAATGTTGATATTTACATTCATGCTGATGTTGACATTAACGTTACCATTTTCGTTGACGTTGATGTTTATGTTTAATTTTATGTTTGCTTTGATGTTGATGTTTACGTTCACGTTCTCATAGAAATTGACGTTCACCTTGACATTTTCATTGATGTTGACATTCACGTTAATATTGACATTCACATTAACATTCACATTGATGTTCACATTCTCCCTGACTCTTATCTTTACATTGAAGTTGACATCTATTTTGACATGGAAGTCTATGTTGACATTGAAGATGATGTTAACATTTGCGCGGACATTGACATTCACGTTTACGTTGATATTAATGTTCACGTTAATGTTTACATTGACTTTGAGGTTAGCGTTGATGTTGACGTTCACATTGACGTTTATGTTGACACAAACATGAACGTTGACATTCACGTTCACGCTCACATTGACATTGATGTTGATGTTGAAGTTCACGTTGACGTTCACCTTGGAATTGACGTTGATGTTAGTGTTCACCTTAACATTTACGATGACCTTTGTATTCACATCGACATTGACATTAATGTTGACGTCCATGTTCACGCTAATGTTGACATTGACGTTCACTTTCACATTGATGTTCACTTTCACATTGACGTTGATATTGGTGTTAATATTTAAGTTCACATTGACATTGACGTTGACGTTGATATTGATGTTAATGTTCAACTTGACATTGACGTTTATGTTAACATTCACGTTGATATTTAGGTTAACATTCATGTTCATGTTTATGATGATGTTGACATTTATGTTGACGTTCACCTTGATGTTAACGTTTATGTTGACGTTAACATTGACATTGACATGGACGTTGACGTTCATGCATATGTTGACATTTACATTCATGCTGATGTTGACATTAAAGTTACCGTCATTGTTTACGTTGACGTTTACATTGATGTTCACTATGAGTTGAAGATGATGTTGACGTTCACCTTAATATTTACAATGATGTTGACGTTCACATTGATGGCTATGTTGACGTTGACATTCATGTTGACGTTGACGTTATATTTACGTTGGTGTTGACGTTGACGCTCATTTTCACATTGACGTTGATATTGATGTTGACATTGAAGTTCACGTTGATGTTTACATTCACATTGACATTAACGGTAATGTTGACGTTCACCTTGAAATTTATGTTGACGTTCACATTGACATTGACGTTTACGTTCACGTGCACATTGATGTTGACGTTAACGTTCACATTGACATTTACAGTCACATTCACAATGATGTTGATGTTGAAGTTTATGTTTACATTGTTGTTGATATTTACATTGATGTTGATGTTCGCGTTGTCACTGATGTTTATGTTTACGGATACGTTGATGTTCACATTTACGTTGACGTTCACATTTATCTTCACATTTACATTCATGTTGATGTTCTAAATTATACAGACGTTCACGTTTATGTTGACATTCACAGTGATGTTGATATTGACGTTGAAGTTTATGTTGATAATGATGTTGAAGCTCAAGTAGATGTTCACATTCACATTCACTTTCACATTCCCAATTACGTTGTCATTCTCGGTAACTCTTACATTAACCTTGACACCAATGTTAACGTTAATGTTCTTGTTTATTTTGACGTTCACATTCACATTGACGCTGATGTTTATGTTGACGTTCATGTTTACGTTTACGTTCACATTAACGTTGATATTAATGTTCACGCAGTCGTTTCCGTTTATTATTATATTGATGTTGACGTTCATGTTAACGTTCATGCTTACGTTGATTTTCACGTTCACATTGACACTTACGTTAATCTTCACATTCACGGATATGTTGACTTTCACATTGAATTGAAACTAATGTTCACACAATCTTTGACATTTACACTGACACTGATGTTGATGTTGACGTTGACATTGATGTTCATCTAAACATTGATGTTCACATTTATGTTAATATTGACGTTCACATTGATATTGACGTTGATATTAACGTTCACGTAGACACTGACGTCGGTGTTCACATTGATATTAATATTGACGATCACGTCAACGTTCACGTTCACAATGACATTCTCATTGAATATTACATTGACTTTGACCTTGACGTTTAAATCAGGTTGACATTTACATTGAAGTTGACGTTTACACTGACATTGATGTTGATATTGACGTTGTTGTTCACGTGGACATTCACATTTACATTGATATTTACGTTAACATTTACATTGACATTGACGTAGATGCTGACTTTTACATTTATGTTAACGTTCATGTTTATGTTGACGCTTACGTTAACATTCATATTGACGTTGAAGTTAAAGTTCATGTTGTCATTGATGGTAATATTGATGTTAACGTTTATTTTTACGTCCACGTTAATGTTGACATTGATAGTGACATTCATCTTGATGTTTACGTTCACGTTGATATTTACATTGACATTCACGTTAACATTGACGTTGACGTTGACATGCACGTTCACGTTCATGTTGACATTAAAATAAACATTGATGTTTATGTTTACGTTTTTTTTCTCTTTCTTATTAACATTAACATTGACATTGACGTTGAGGTTCACATTGACATTAATATTGATGTTGATGTTGACAATCACCTTGACATTGACGTTTATGTTGACGTTCACATTGATGTTTATGTGAACGTTCACATTCACGTTTATGGTGACGTTTACTTTTATGTTGACGTTCACTTCGATGATGATTTTGATGTTGACATTAAAATTGACATTGACGTTGACATTAATATTGATATTGACGTTGACGTTGATATTCACTCATATGTTACGTTTACGTTCATGCTGATGTTGATTATAAAGTTACTGTAATCGTTAACGTTGATGTTGACATTGACGTTCACCTTGATGTTAATGTTGATATTGACTTTAACCTTAACATTTATGTTGACGTCATATTCATGTTGAAGTTGACGTTAATGTACACATTTATGTTGATGTTGACCTTCATGTTCATATTGACATTGACATTGACGTTGAATGTAACATTGATGTTGCCATTGACGTTGAAATTCAAATTGATGTTGACGTTGATATTGATGTTCAACTTGAAATTTACGTTGACTTTCACATTAACGTTGGCGTTGGTGTTGACATTCAAATGCACATTGACGTCGACGTTAATGTTCATGTTGATGTTGACGTTCATGTTCACATTAACATTAATGTTGAAGTTAACATTTACATATACGCTTGCATTGATGTTGATGTTTATTTTGACGTTGATGTTCACGTTGACGATTACATTTACGTTTATGTATAAGTTGATGTTCATATTTACTTTGACGTTGATGGTTATGTTGATGTTTATGGTGATGTTCACATTGACGTTCACGCTCGCATTCACATTGGCATTCCCATTTACGTTCTCATTGACATTGACATTCTCGCTTACTTTTACCTTTACGTTAACATTGCCGTTTATATTGACATTAACATTGACGTTAATGTTGACATTGCCAATAAAATTAACGTTTACATTGATTTTGATGTTCAAATTGAACTTTACATTTATATTTACGTAGACGTTCAAAATTACGATGATGTTCATTGACATTGACTTTAACATTCACGTTGTCATTGACATTTATGCTTACTATGATGTTGACAATGATATTCTTGTTCATGTTCACGTTAACATTGACGTTTAAGTTTAGTTGATGTTCATTTTAAAATTGAAGTTCACATTAACATTGACATGAACATTCACACATACATTTACATTTATGTTGACGCTGAGGTTACATTGACATTTATGTTTTCCCTGACGTTTACATTCTTCTTGATACTGATGTTTATATTGGCGTTAATGTTTACGTTAACGCACATATTTACGTTCACATTAACGTTCACGCAGTCATTTACATTTATGTTGATGTTGATGTTTGCGTTGACGTTCACACTTACATTAATGTTCATGTTCACGTTGACACTTACTTTGATCTTGACATTCACGTTAACATTGACGTTCATATTGACGTTGGAACTAATGTTCACGCAGTCGTTGACGTTTACATTGACGCTGATGTTGATATTGATATTTACATTGACATTGATGTTCACGTTCGACTTGATATTCATATTTACGTTCACAATGACGTTTATGTACGTATTAACCTTGACATTAATATTCACGTTGACATTGGCGTTGTCATTCACATTTATATAAACATTGATGATCACATTTACTTTCAAGTTGACATTCATATTGATGTTCACATTGACATTCTCACAGAATCTTACTTTGACATTTACAATCAGCTTGACATCTATATTGAAGTTGACATTCACGCTGACATTGACATGGTTGTTCACGTGGACATTCACATTTACATTGATGTTGACGTCATCGTCTACATTGAAATTGATGTTGACGCTGAAGTTTACATTAACTTTGATGTTCATATTTAGGTTGACACTTACATCAATGTTCACGTTGACATTGATGTAATGTTCATGTTTTCATTTATGCTGATGTTGATGTTTACTTCAGCGTTTACCTTTACATTCACGTTCACATTGCCGTTCACGTTGATGTTAACGTTCACCTTGACCTTTACATTATGGTGATGTGTACGTTGACGTTGACATTTTCATTAAAGTAAACATTCACGTTGTCATTGACATTTACTTAGATGCCGACATTGATGTTGACATAGACATTGATTTTTACCTTAACATTTACATTATCGTTCACATTCAAATTGGCTTTCCCATAGACGTTGATGTTGATGTTAACATTCATGCTGACTCTTAAGTTTACATTGATGATGACATTGACATTTACGTTCACAATCATATTGACATTTATATTTACTTCAACATTGACATTAACGTTTATACGCTCAAGTTTATGTTAATGTTAAAGTTCAAATTTACGTTGACGTTGATGTTGACATTGACATTAATGTTGATATTAAGGTTGACATTTATGTTGACGTTAACGTTGATGTTGATGTTCAAGTTAATGCTGACATTGACGTTCACGTTAATGCTAATGTTGACGTTAATGTTGACCTTGATGTTAACGTTCATGATGTCTTTTAAGTTTATGTTGATGCTGATTAAGTTGACATTAATGTTCATGTTGACGTTCACGATTACATTGAATTTCACATTCACGTTCACGCTGATGTTCATATTTATGACTACTCTTACGCTGACATTCACGATCACATTAACGTTGACATTCTCACTTACTTTCACATTTATGTTTACTTTGATGTTTACATTGATGTTGACATTGACGTTGATGTTCTTGTTGATATGTACGTTGACGTTGACATTCATATTAACGTTCACGTTCACATTCACGTTGAAGTTAAAATTGATGATCGCATTAACGTTCATGGTCGTGTTGACATTCATATTGACATTCACATTTACATTGACATTCTCACTGACTATTACATTTAGGATGGCGTTAACATTTATGTTGGCGATGATGTTCACGCTAATATTTATGCTGATGATAAAGCTTACATTTATGTTGACATACATATTTACGTTGAAGTTCACGTTTATAGGTTGACGTTATCGTTGACATTCAAATTGATGTTGATATTGACGTGTACATTTACGTTCTCGGTGATGCAAACATTAACATTTACGTTGATCTTCATATTTTCGTTGATACTGACTTTGACGTTCACATTTATGTTGACATTATCATACATACTAACGTTAATGTTCACATTTATTCACATTGTCATTGACGTTCACATTGATTTTGACATTAATGTTAATGTTGACGATCACGTTGACGTTAATGTTCACATTCTTGTTTACATTGACGTTGACATTCACATTTATGTATGCAAGTTATTGTTGACGTTCACGTTCACGCTGACGTTGAAGTTAACATTGGCATCATGTTGACATTCACATTCATGTTAACGTTGATGTTCACGTCGACGCTAATATTCTCGCTAACTCTATCTTTAAGTTGACATTCATGTTTTTGTTAATCTTTATGTTGACGTTAACGTTGACGTTCACGTTGACGTTGATGTTCACCTTGATGTTGACATTGACTTTTATGTTTATGTTAATATTTATAGTTATATATTGACTTTGCCATTTATGTTCACATGGATTTACGTTTGCATTGACATTGACGTTTACATTAATGCTAACATTGACTTTGATGTTTATGTTTATGTTGACGTTCCCAATGACGTTCACGTTCATATTTAAATGACACAAATGTTTATATTTACGTTGAAGTTCATATATACATTGACACTGATATTGATGTTCACATTAACATTCACGTTGACGTTGATATTTACATTGACGTTGACATTGACACTGATGTTCACGTCGATATTTACATTGACGCTAACATTCACGTTGACGTTGATGTTTATGTTAACATTCACGTTCATATTTAAGGTGACATTCACGTTCACATTGACATTCAACGTTCATATTAAGATTGATGTTCAGGATTAGTTGACATTGATGTTGATATTAACGTTAACGTTTACATTAAAGTTTATATTGATGTTGATCGCCATAATAAGTAGACATTGATGTTGACGTTGACGTTTTTGTTTCCATTGACGTTGACGCTAACGTTCATACAAATGTTGATATTTGCGTTCATGATGATGTTGATGTTGACACTATCATTGTTGTTGACGTTGATGTTGACGTCTACATTGATGTTGACGTGTATGCTGAAATCGACGTACACATTGATGTTCACCTTGATGTTGATGTTAATGTTGATGTTCTCCTTGATGTTGACATTGAAGTTGACATTTATATTTACATTTACATTGACGTTCACGTTGAGGTTGACATTGACATTGAAGGTCTCATTCACATTGACAAAAATAGTGACGTTCATATAGATGTTAGTATTGACCTTCACATAGACGTTGACATTGGCGTTCACATTTACATTGATGTAGATGTTTACATTTATGTATACGGTTATGTTGAAATTTACGTTTATGTTTATGCTTACGCTTACATTTATGTTTACTTTAGAATTGACCTTACTATTCACATTATCATTGACATTAATGTTTACTTAGTCAGTGACGTTTACATTGGAACTGATGTTGATGTTGACTTTAACATTGACGTTGAGGTTGTCATTCGCATTCACATGGACTTTGACATTCATGTTCACATTGACGTTGACTTTGATGTTAAAGTTCACGTTGATATTGACGTTCAAATTTACTTTGATGATGATTGTAATGTTTGCGTTGACGTAGACGTTAACATTCACACCGTGTTGATGTTAACATTTATTCTAATGTTGATATTGACGTTAACATTCACATTGATGTTCACGTTGACTGTAACATTGACATTCAAGATATGTTGATGTTGACATTGGCATTGAAATTGACGTTGACGTTCACATGGATGTTCACACATTCATTGACGTTCACATTCATGTTGACGTTTATTTTGATGTTGACATTCTTAATGCCCCAAAACAAACTAAAGTGAACTAGAACCTCATGAGTGTTTCTTGAGTTAATTTTGTTTTATAATGAGTTATATTAGTGTTCTTAGACAGTGTGTCAAGTTTGGTTAAGTTTGGAAGTCAAACATCCAAGAACATCTGGGTGTTCGAAAGGTGTGCGACAGAAAGTGCTTGTGTGTACTGATTTCTTTGAGAGAGTTTTACGTGTTTGTTTTAATTGAAATTGATGTGGGATCTTCTTATGATGACAATGTTTAGGGGGTTAACATTCGGGTAAGACTCCATCTAGTACCTACGAGGGCACCTAGAAGAGGACCCAACCTCTTGGCAAAAAGCTGCCAAAACAGTGACCAAACTACGACCGAAGGGATGGTCCGTTGGTCAACCAATGGTCCGTCGACCATGGGCGTAGATAGAAACTTGAACGAAGGATGGCAAGTTTAAAAAACCCTAAAAATTGATATGCTAAGTAATTCTTAATGTCTCTAGAATTCCAACGATTAGACCATGTTCACACGGATTGATGCACGTAGAACTAGACCTCTAAACCTTTAAGCCAGCCAATACAACTAACATGGGAAGTTAGTTGAGCTAGGAAAGGTTTTGTCCAGCCATGTATGGATCCCGAATATGAAGATTTACTTGGATGAGTCTTTAGCGTACTTAAAAAGGAGAAATCTTAAGATTAGAGGGTCTAGGAGTAAAATAGTCTTTTTCCAGGCTAGAGGTAGCATCTTAATTACCCTAAATATGTAATTAATTATTTATATAATAAGAAGGAGGGGCATTTTGGGGAGAGAGGGCCGAAAATTGGCTCTGATTTAAAAAAAGGTAAATTTATTTTTACCATTTAATAAAACCTTATTTGACTAAGTCCTAAACAATACTCATAAGCCGAAGAAAACTCTCATCTTTCATGCTCATCTCTCTCTTACATCTCTATCATTCTCTTTCTTGTACTCTCTTCCCAAATAACGTAAAAGAACATTTCCCAAAGTTCTTCCCACTTTAAGAACTTACAACGAAAAATAAAATAAACGCTAAGCAAAATACGTTAGGCCAAGGGAGGGTTTTCGGTCGAAAGTTAGGCGTTTTACCTTTGTTTTGGAAGTGAGTGTTGGAGAAGGTTAGGGCCGCAACTTCAAGGTTTTAACGTCATAAAAGGTATGGGTTCTCTTCTCTCTTAGTCCCTTTCCCAAGATACGCCTTAAGGTTCAGTATATTCTAATCCAAAATTTATGATTGTTCCCCGTTGCATGTCACTGTCACTAGCTCCCGTTGATTCGTAGGTTGGGTATGTTTGCTGGTAGATATTAGGGATTTAATGTGTTTTCGTGATGAATATGTTCATAAATGTGCGTTTGGAATCGTATGAATGACAATCTATGTTTTCCGAATATATGACTAACGTGCGTTTTAGTGTATTGTCTTTCCTATTGGTCACGGATTAGGTCTTGAAATGGCACGTTAGTTTTTTGTATTTTATGTACAAATGATTAAGTAAATTGTGAGGTTCATATGAAGTATAATGTGTCTGAATTGAGTGAGAAACTCTTGGCTAAACGAATCCATGAAAGTGCACCAACCACGATATAAATGAACAACGAAATATTCCAAAGAACTAATGTCTAACTTGATGAAAAAGATGCTAAAATATTTCAAAATTTCCAGCCATATGTTGATGAATTTTGGTCAAGTTAAAACGTTTTAAAATTTTATGAAAAATGAAGAAAAATAAGTGAGGTGACTGAGGGTCGAACCCTTGACCTCACCATGTTAAAAACCGTGAAATAAAAGTGAGTTTATAGTATTAAGGTGAGGGGGATTCGAACCGTGGTCTGGGCTAGAAAATGAAATTATAAAAATAAGAAATTAAAGGAGTGGGATTCAAACACACAACCTCTTAAACAAACTTAAGGAAATGAAAAGACAATGAATGTTGAGGCGTGTGAGAATCGAACCCACGACCTCTTGGCTGATTTAGGGATTAGACAGAAAAATAAAGTGAGGTTGTGGGGATTCGAACCCACACCCTCATGGTCAACTCAAAAAAAGTAAATGAAAAAAACTAAAATAAAAGGAGTTGTGCGGTTCGATCCCACAACCCCTCGGCCAAGAAAGCGAAAATTTAAAAAAAAAGAATTTAGAAGAAAATGAAGGCGTTGGGGATTTATTCTGGGTCCCCAAGCCGTGTGGACCAAAATAAAAATTTGAAAAATCTAAGTATTGTCCAAGGGATTCGAAACTGGATTCCCTTGCCCAAATTTCGTATTGATACATAAGTCATACATGATTAAATATTCAAGAATAATGTTGCCTACTTAGATCGAAATCAAGATCTTGACATACATATAAGAAGCAAAATGTTGTACCATATAATCTTAGGAAGATATGAATCACTTAAACGAACTATGAATGGAGCCTGATGGTTTGTTTGTATAGAGCCATAAGTCTAGCATACGTTTAAAAATAAGTGAACCCAAGATGTATGTAATGAAATGATGTAACCCTAGAAACGTTCACTATAAGTGTAAAACACACTAAATGGCCAAGTTAACTGGTACACAATGAAATGAAAATTATATAATGAAATGATGAAACCCTAGAAGGGTTAAGTAAGAGTGTGAAACACACAAATGTCCAAGTGCATTGTAATATGATGAAATGAACATTCACGTCAAAGGGGTGAGTAATTATGAAGATAAAATGTGCTAATGTTAATGAATGTTGTCACAACATGATAAGTGGCTAATGTGAAAGATGAGAGCAATCTCAAATGAGCCTAAGTAAATGTTACCAAAACGTACTCACCTTGAGAGTGTAAAGTTAATGAAGAGACCAGTCTTTATGAATACTCTAATGAATGTATAAAGAATAATATATACTTAATATTAATGATGAGAGGAGAAATCATCTTTTGAGATATGATGTCCACATACTAGAAGCCATCTTCAATGATCTATGAGTTGAATATAATGGAAATTTATACTGAGCACCGATAGTCTAGCCATGATCGTAATGCCTTCTTTCAAGAAGGGCAGAGGTTCACGTAACTGTCATGAGATGAGACTATCTGGCATGCCAAGTATGGGTCTCCTTATATCTCATACTCTTCGAAACTATAGTGCCAATATAGGGATCTCACAGTGTTCAATTCCCATGTGCGCTAGCATGTTTTGGGTAACTTTGGCCGGTGAATCCAACTCTTTTCGGTGTGGGGAAGACACTGGATTACATTGTGCTCGCATGATCTATGTCTCTTAAAGTTAAAGTTCCCAAAGAATAAATGAGGCCAGCCTCAAATGATGCACATAATGAAATGAATGTTGCCAAAGGTGTTAGGATAGGATGATCAAAAGGTGAGCTAGACTTAATTAATGACACTAGGTAATTCTTGATCATTGCACAGCGAACCCGATGAATGTCTTAAACTACATCATAGGTATAGCTGGTTATCAATAGCCTATGAAAGTAATGAAATGAAGTACGTATGACTGAATGCAGCAGACTCTGTGTTTGCTAAAGAACACTCTCTAGTTGAGGTCCCATATGTTGATCCCTCATTTTGGGAATCCTTAATATCAAGTACATGATTCCATGGTCTCATGGCATTTAAATTAATTATATGAAAGATGTTATGTGCTATATGCAATATGTTATCTGTAAGATGTTATGTGATGTGTGCAATATAATAAGTATGATGATGCATGTTACTCTCATGGAATGACTTTCCCAATCCAAATTTGGAAAGTTCACTCACTTTTGTAATCCAAATTTTGAAAGCTCACTAACTTTGCTAATCCCAGTTTTGCAAGTCCATTTACTTGACTTTCCATAATAATGTTGTTAAGAGAGAGTTGTTCTTACTCATGCATTACCTTGGTGTGTGCTTGCATATACCCATACTTAGTACAACTGAGTACTAATCCCATACAATTCTACAATATTAGGTGAAGACACATGTGGACTCTAGAACTTATAGTTTTACGTGGTAGCTATCCGGACGTGGATCTTTCATCCGGACTTTGTAAGCTCTCGTGCCTTCGACGATGTATACCGTTATAATCTAGATTATATGTAGGCTATAGATAGTGGATCAAGTTCCACTAGTGTTTCTTTCCACTTTTGTTCATACTTTTTATTGATGCCGTTTTGGAAAAAATACGTTTGGTAAAATTATGAACTGATTCTTTCATTTGATTATCTCTTTATTAAATGGTTGATTTGTTAACGCCTATGATATTAAGTAGTATGTATACATGTATGTTAAGAAACAAAAAGTTTCAAATTTTCCGGTAAATTAACCTAGATGAAGTATGGATGACGTATGTAGGCTTGCCTGCAACCTCCGAGAGGTCAATGACGCCGGTCTCGTCTGGGGTCTCGATTCTGGTCATGACAAAGATAGTATCAGAGCAATAGGTTAAATTATGAAAATAATAATTTCACATCAACCACATTGTGTAGTTTCGAAGTCATGGTCGTGAAGTGCACAACTATCCTAAATTAGAGACTATGTCATGATAAGGATAATTTTACCTTATTTTGATCTTATCGTTCCTTTCGTAATATCTGATTTTCTTGGTGTGATGAGCCTGTATAACATCAATGCTTGTCAATTTTTGAAGATAATAAATACAAGGAGAACAATTGGTCAAAGGAGAGGAGTAGCAGCTGCTGCGAGAAATCATATTCAACCCAAGGTTCTAGATGATGGAGTGGCTATGCCGGTTAACCCTACTAGGTTGAATGATGCTGAGGTGCGGGTATCTCTGGACCAGATGGCACAGGAAATCAATATGCAGGCCCAGGCCATGACTGACAAGGTCAACCGACAGAATGTTCAGAGGGAGAACCTACCGGAACGCAGTATGGATGACAGGCTGAGAGACTTTACGAGGATGAATCCTCCTATATTCATTGGGTCTAAGACTGCGGAGGATCCATAGGAGTTTGTGGATTAGGTGCATAAGATATTGGTGGCTATAGGGGACAAAGATACTTAGAAAGTAGAGTTGGCTTCCTATCAACTCAAGGATGTTGCACAGACTTGGTGCAAGATGTGGTAAGATAGCCGAGTAATGGGCGGAGTTCCAGTCACTTGGGAGCTGTTTATGACATCCTTTCCGGAGAGATTCTTTCAAAGAGAGATGAGGGAGTCCTAGGTTGAGGAGTTTATCAACCTTAATCAGGGATCAATGACAGTTAGAGAGTATTCCCTTAAGTTGTAAAACTGTCCAGGTATGCTACTTCCTTTGTATCTAACAGCAGTGATGAGATTATTAGGTTCTACACAAGAATCAATGGAGATTTTTAGAATGATTGTCGGTATGCGATGCTCCATGATAAAACGGACCTCTCCAGGTTTATTGTGCATGTCAAGCAGAGAGAGGACATCCGGAAGAAGAGAGGCGTTTGTTATGCTAAGAGGCCTAAGCCTCATGATCAGGAAGGCCCTAGCAAAAGGGGCAAAAGGAATAACTTTAGCATCTGTGATCTTCCCAAATATATAAAGGGGAACCAGAGTTCAGGGAACTCTAACTTTCATAGGAGTACATTACTTAGAGAAGACACAACCGAGTCCAAGAAGGGCAATGGAGATGAGATGGAGCGTCCCAGAAAGGAGTGTGCTAAGTGTGGCCGTGCTAACAATGGATATTACAAACAGGGCACTAATGCCTGCTTTGGTTGCAGTTAGAGCGGGCACATGGTTAAGGACTGCCCACATAAAAGAGGTTAGGCTTGTGGTAATGCTTATCCTAGGCTTAATCCACTGGATGCAGCAGCAGCCGAGCCTCCTAAGAGGAACAGGTTCTACGCCCTTAAGGGCATGGAGGAGTAGGAGAAGTCCTCTGATGTGGTCACAGGTGTGCTGCAAGTATTCTCAACTTCTTTTTATGCTTTACTTGATCCAGGGTCTACGCTTTCCTTTGTAACTCTTTTGCTTGCTTTCACTTTTGAGATATTGCCTGAAGTTCTACATGATCCTATAGTGTTTAGTACACCTTTAGGAGAAAATATAAGAGTTGATAGAGTGTACAAGGATTGACCAATAGTTGTATGTGGTAAGACTATCTGTTTAGAGTTTGTTGAGTTACCTATGAATGAATTTTACATCATTATTGGCATGGACTGGCTTCATAGTTGTTATTCTTGTATGGATTGTCGTAGTAGGGTTCTGAGATTTTTTTTCCCTTATGAAGAAGAGCTAGTCAAGGAGGGGTACACCTTGAGTCATCCTAATCCCTTGATTTCGAACCTTAAAGGTAATAAAATGATGTCCAAGGGCTTATTGTGTCATTTTGTTAGTGTTAATGATTTAGATCATGAAATTCCTTCCATAGACTCACTACATGTAGTTAACGAATTCCAAGATGTATTTCCTGATAATTTGCCTCGAGTTTCTCCCCCTCAAGAGATTGACTTTGGTATAGACTTAAAACCCGATACTAAACCAATTTCAATTCCTCCTTACGGAATGGCTCCAGCTGAACTCAAGGAGTTGAAGCTGCAGTTAAAAGATCTCACTGATAAGGGTTTCCTTTTGCCTAGCATATCACCTTGGGGCACTCTACTGTTGTTTGTGAAAAAGAAAGATGGAACCTTAGAATGTGTATCGATTATCGGCAACTCAACAAAGTAAATATCAAGAATAAATATCCTCTTACAAGAATATATGACTTGCTCGACCAACTACATGGGTCTAGTTTCTTCACGACGATGGATCTTTGTTCAGGGTGTCATCACCTTACGGTTAGGGATGTAGATATCCTAATGACAGCCTTTTGTACCCGTTATTGTAACTATGAATTCCTAGTTATGTCATTTGGTCTCATGAATGCACCTGCTGCATTTATAGATCTCATGAACAGGGTTTTCCGTGAATACCTTGATTCCTTCGTCATAGTATTCATTTATAATATTCTCATCTTCTCTAAGAACAAGAAAGAGCATGAAAAAACATTTGAGACTAACTTTGGGGTGCTTAGACATCATCAGTTCGATGCCAAATTCAGCAAGTGTGAATTATGTCTTTGATCAGTGACCTTCATGGTTTATGTTGTGTCCGCTATATCTGTGGAGGTAGATCCCAGGAAGACTTAACTTTTAAGAACTGGCCAAAAACTCTTACTCCAACAGATATTCCTAGCTTCTTGGGATTGGCTGGTTATTATCGCAGGTTTGTGGAGGGTTTTTTCATCCATTGCTACCTCATTGACAACTTATACTAAGAAGAAGGCCAAGTTTGAATGCACGGAGGCTTATTATAAGAGCTTCTAGGAGCTCAAGGATTGAGTCACTTTAGCCCCGATGCATACATTGCCTGAGTGTGGTGAGAATTACACTATGTATTGGAATGCATCTAGGGTTTGTTTGGGTAGTGTTCTTATGCAGGATGATAATGTGATAGCTTATGCGTCCAGACGGCTCAAGGCTCATATAAAAAAGTGTCGCACTCATAACCTAGAGTTGGCAGTTGTGGTGTGTGCAATGAAGTTGTGTAGGTACTACTTGTATGGGGTGTATGTCTATGTGTTGATAGACCACAAGAGTCTCCAGTACGTGTTCACATAGAGAGAGTTGAATCTACGTCATCAAAGATTGTTGTAGCTGTTGATGGACTATAACATGAATGTCCACTACCATCCAGGTAAGGCTAATGTTGTAGCAGTTTATTTGAGTATGATGAGCATGGGATGTACAACCAACGTTGAGGAATAGAAGAAGGAGTTGGTAAAGATATACATAGACTGGCCAGACTGGGTGTGCGGTTAGTTGACTATACTAGTTGGGGTGTTTCAGTTTATCCTAGTTCTGAATCATCCTTAGTAGTTGAAGTTAAGAAGGTTCAACATCTATATCCTGTGTTGATGGAGTTGAAGGACTCAGTGTTGGTTAATATGAATGCGTCTTTTGCTTGTGGAGATGATGACATACTCAACTACAAGGATAGGCTTTTTGTACCAGTTGTGGATGATTTGCGAACCAGGATCATTGCAGAGGCCCATGGTTCCTGATATTCCATACATCCAGGTTTCACCAAAATGTATCATGATTTTTTAAGCAGATCTATTAGTGGGATAGAATCCAGAAGGACATTGCAGAATATATGGAAAAATGTCCTTATTGTCAAAAAGTTAGGAAAGAATATCTTAAGCCTGGCGGTCTTACTCAGATGATAAAGGTTCCAACGTGGAAGTGGGATGCCATTAATATGGACTTCGTATTTGGTCTTCCGAAGACTAGGAGACTGCATGACTCCATATGGTTTAGTGTGAACATGATGACGAAGTCTGCCAACTCTATCCCTATGAAGTCTACTTACAAATTCGAGGATTATGCAAGACTCTAAATATGTGAGATTGTGAGATGGCATGAGATTCCTTTGTCTATCTTTTCAGATAGAGGAGCTCAATTCACTTAAAATTGCTGGAGTTCCTTCCAGAAGAGCTTAGGCACGCAGGTGAAGCTTAGTACTGCCTTTCATCCTTAGATTGATGGGAAGGCAGAGCGCACCATTCAGACATTGGAGGACATGTTTAGGGCGTGTGTGATTGACTTCAAAGGTAGTTGGGAGGACCATCTTCCTTTGATAGAGTTCTTGTATAATAATACTTATCCCTCCATCTTTGGGATGACACAGTTTGGGGAATTATATGGTAGAAGATGTAGGTCTCCAGTTGGGTGGTTTGAGGTTGGAGAGTCATCTATTTTGGGTCAAGAGATCATTCATGAGGCCTTAGAGAAGGTCAGGGTGATCAGGGACAAGTTGGCTACTGCTTACAGTCTTTAGAAATCTTATGCAGACAACCGGAAACGCCCCTTAGATATTGATGTTGGTGACCAAGTCTATTTGAAGATATCACCTATGAAGGGGGTGATGAGGTTTGGCAGGAAGGGGAAGTTAAGTCCAAGGTATGTTGGGCCATATGAGATCCTACAGCGTGTGGGTGAGGTGGCCTATGAGTTGGCATTGCCTGCAGAGCGAGCTTCTATTCATCCAATCTTTCATATCTCTATGTTGAAGAAGTGCCTAAGTGATCCAACATCGATTCTACCAGTTGAAGGTTTGGGTGTCGACGAAGAATTGTCCTATGAGGAGGTACCTGTTTGAGATTTTAGAGAGACAGGTCAAGCGGATAAGGAACAAGTAGATTGCCACAGTGACGGTATTGTGGAGGAATCATCTTGTTGGGGGTGCTACGTGGGAGGCCGAGGCCGATATTAGATTCCTCTACCCTCATTTTTTCGGCCCTTGAGGTTATACTTCCAACTCTTTTGTCTAAGTTTCCTTATTTCTTCATTTTTTGTTGTTATTTCTTTAATGAGTATAGTAACTATGTTATGATCTGACTGGCATCACGCTTGATAGTTAGTAGTGTCATTCGGGGACGAATGTTCCCAGTGGGGGGGGGGNCCTCAAAATGGATATGCTAAGTAATGCTTAATGTGTCTAGAATGCCTACGATTAGACCGGGTTCACACGGATTAATGCACGTAGAACCAGACATCTGAACCCTTACCAGAGACAAAACAACTAATTTTTTAAGTTAGAAGAGCTAGGAAAGGTTAGTTCCAGCGATGTAGGGCTCCCGAATATGAAGATTTACTGGAATGAGTCTTTACCAGACATAAAAAGGGGAAATCTTAAATTTGGAGGGTCTAAGGGTAAAATGGTCTTTATCCAAGCAAATGGTAGAATAGTAATTACCCTACATATATAATTATTATTTAATTAATAAGGTGGAGGGGCATTTAGGGGAGAGAGCACCGAATATTGACTCTTACAGTTAAGTCTTTCTCCACCCGGATTCGAACCTAGGTGGAAGCGATGATTTAAATTATTTGACTAAGTCCTAAACATAACTCTTAAGCCTAAGAAAACTCTCATCTTTCACGGTCATATCTCTCTAATGTCTCTATCATTCTCTGTCATGTTCTCTAGGCCAAAATGACGTAGAAGAAAAGAAAATTTACAAAAGTTCTTCACACTTGAAGAACTCAAAATGAAAAATAAAATCAAATGCTAAGTAAAATACGTTAGGTGAAGGGAGGGTTTTCTTTCAAAACTTCCGTGGTGAAACATGGTTTTGGACGTGAGTGTTGGAGAAGGTTTGAGCAGCAACTTCAAGGCTTGAAATTTATAAAAGGTATGGGTTCTCTTCTATCTTGGTCCCTTTACCAAGAGACCCCACAAAGTTCAGTATATTCTTATCCGAAAACTAGGATTCTTCCCCTTTGCATGTCCTTTTCACTAGCTCCAGTTGATTCATAAGTTCGGTATGTTTGCTGGTAGATATTAGGCATGTAATGTGTTTTCGTGATGAATATGTTCGTATATGTGTGTTTGGAATCGTAAGAATGACAATCTATGTTTTCTAAATATATGAGATACGTGCGTTTAGGTGTATTGGAGCCTATTGGTCACGGATAAGGACTTCAAATGGCATGTTAGTAATGTGTATTTTATGTACAAATGTTTATGTAAATGTTGATGTTCATATGAAGTGTAATGTGGCTGAATTGAGTGAGAAACTCTTGGCTAAACGAATTTATAAAAATGCACCTAAAATGTTATAAATGAACCATGAAATTTCCCTAAGAACTAATGTGTAACTTGATGAAAAAGATGCTGAAAAATTACAAAATTTCCAGCCATAAAATGATGAATTTTGGTCAAACTAAAATGTTTTAAAATGTTATGAAAAATAAGTGAGGTCACTGAGGGTCGAACCCGTGACCTCACCATGTTAAAAACCATGAAAATAAGTGAGTTAAATGTATTGTGCTGAGAGGGATTCGATCCGTGATCTTTGCTGGAAAATGATATCATGAAAATAAGAAATTAGAGGAGTGGGATTCTAACCCACAACCTCTCAGACAGACTTAATAAAATTAAAAGAAAATAAATGTTGAGGTGTGCGGGAATCGAACCCACAACGTCTAGGCTGATTTAGGGATTAAAGAGGAAAACAAAACGAGGTTGTGGTGATTCGAACCCACACCCTCATGGTCACCTCGAAAAAAGTCAAGCAAAAAAAAATTTTAAATAAAAGGGGTTGTGGGGGGTCGATCCAACAACCCCTCAAACAAGAAAGAATTTTTTTAAAAAATAAAAAGAAGTAAGAAGGAAATAAAGGCGTTGGGCTTGAACTTGTGTCCCAAATCCGTGTGGACAAAAATAAAATAAATGAAAAATGTAAGTGTTGTCCAAAGGATTCGAAACCGGTTTCCCGTGCCTAAAATTCGTATTGACTCATAAGTCATACGTGAATTAAAGGTTCAAGAATAATGCTGCCTACTTAGATCGAAATTGAGATCTTAGCATACATACAAGATGTATAAGTCATGTACCATATAATCTTAGGAGGATATGAATCACTTAAACGAACAATGAATGAAACCTCATGGTTTGTTTGTATAGACCTATAAGTCTATCATACGTTTAAAAATAAGTGAATGTAATGAAATAATGTCACCCTGGAAGAGTTAACTGCGAGTGTAAAACACACTAAATGGACAAGTGCATTGGCATACGATAAAATGAATATTATTCAATGAAATGATGAAACCCTGGAAGTGTTCAGTAAGTGTGTGAAACACACAAATGTCCAAGTGCATTGGCATATGATGAAATTAACATTAACGTAAAAAGGGGTGAGTAATTATGAAGAGCAAATATGCTAATGTTAATGAATGTGGTGACAACATGATAATAGGCTAATGTGAAAGATGAGAGCAATCTAAAATAAACCTAAGTAAATGTTACCAAAACGTACTTAGCTATGAGAGTTTAAAGTTAATGAAGAGACTAGTCTTTATGAACACTCTAATTAAAATATTGTGAATAATATCTACTTAATAGTAATTATGATATGAGAAATCATCTATTGAGCTATAATGTCCTCATTCTAGAAGCCAGTTCCCAATGAATGCATGAGGCCAGCCTCAAATGATGCACATAATGAAATGAATGATACCAAAGGTGTTAGGCTAGGATTATCAAGAGATGATCTAGACTTAAGTAATGACACTAGGTCATTCTTGATCATTGCATTGTGAACTTGATCATAGCTGGTATTTACACTATCCTATGAAATAAATGAAATGAAGTACATATGAATGGACGAAGTAGACTGTATATTTGCTAAAGAAGACTCCCTAGTTGAGGTACCATATCTTGAGACCTCATTTTGGAAAGTCTTAATGTCAAGTCCATGATTTCAACGTCTTATGGCATATGAATGAATGATCTGAAAAATGTTATGTGCTATTTGCAATATTTAATGTGGTATGTTTAAGATGTTATGTGTTGTGTTCAATAAAATATGTATGATGATGCATGTAACTCTAATGGCATGACTTTCTCAATCGAAATTCGCAAGGCATACTCACTTTCCTAATAAAAATTTTGAAAGCTCACTAACTTTCCTAATCCTAATTTTTCAAGTCCACTGATTTGACTTTCCATATTCGTGTTGTTAGATTAAAGAGGTGTTCTTACTCATGCATGTCCTTGGTGTGTGCTTGCATGTACCCATACTTAGTACAAGCGTGTACTAATCCCATACAATTCTACAATTTTAGGTGCAGGCACAAGTGGACGCTAGAGCTTACAGTTGCCGTTGCAGCTATCAGGATGTGGAGCTTTAATCACGGCAAGGTAGGCCCTCAGGCTTTCGATTATGTCTATTGTTATTATCTAAATTAGATGTAGGCTAACCTAGACAAAGTAAGGATGACATATGTAGGCTTATTTGCGACCTCAGGGAGGTCAAAGACACCGGTCTCGTCTGGGGTCTAGATTCCAGTCGTGGCAGCAAGGCTCCAAATGGGACTAAGTCTCAATCAAGGAGACCTCACCAATGGTCGATCCTTTGACAAACGGTTCATTGGTAAAGACTGCCCCTAGCCTTTACTGTGAACTCTTGGGGTGTTTGGTAAATTCAGCCCAAATATTTTTTGAAACTAGGAAGTTATTTTTAGGATTTTAAGTTATACTAGGTTATTTTTATGTCCTAGACCAAGACAAGACCCCTCACTTCAAATATTCAAACTCACTCTCGAAAGAAAACCCTCACAAAGTCACAGTTGGAGCTAAGACTCAAGGAGGGCAAGAAGGGCCTGTTTGGCCGTGTTTCTTCACAAAGTATTAGTGGGTTTCCTTTTAATTGAGGTATGGCTTCCGAAAGATTTCAAAAAGGGTTTCAAACTCTATTTTCTTCTTTCTTTGATTGTAAGCATGAGTATTCTTATAAGAATGTTTAAGTGATTCAAAGGTGTTTATTCTAGCTTAATTCATGATTTTAATGGCTAAACCGAAATGAACTCATGTTTATACAAATTTCAAACTTTGAGCTTGTGAAATGGGTTAAATAAATAATTTTGTGTAGGGTATAAACCTTGGTTTTCTTGTGTTCTTTATGTTTAAATACTGCCCTAAGGGCCTTTTTATGAAGAAATTTTTAGAAAATGATTATACGTGGTGATGTCTTGGTTAAATGGTGGCTTGCTTATATTGTCTTATATTATGTAATTCTTGTGATAAATTTCTCTTGACTGGTATGGTCCTCCTTCTTCTTGGCGGTGTTCATTTGATGAACTTGACATTACTAAGTATGTATTGTGAGTGTGTTTTTGAAGGCCTAATATGTTAAGTGAAGTTATATTGAAGTTAAGTCTTGTCATGTGTTTTGCGAAGTTGAATTGCATGTTTGGCTTAGATTATGCCTAAGTGAAGTATATGATTTTGTGAAGCATGTAAAGTGTTTGAATTAATGAATGTAGGTCTAAAGAATGTATAGAAGGTAATGTTAATGCAATGATGCTTATATGCAAAATGTGATCACAAGTAGACACACACACTTAAGAGAATGTATGAATCTAAGTTGAGAAAAATAGAGAAGATTTGAGGTGGACACTCTTCGTGAGTGGAGATGAAGTGACTAGTAGCAACCTCACTACATCCTAATAGCTTTCTAAGATCGGTCGGAGGATGAATACCCTTCATGAATGGAGATGTGGTGTTCACTAGTTATCCTTAACCCATAGTATGTAATATTTAGAATCCGTGGGGGTAATGTATAGCACCGAGATGATATGAAGAAGAGGTGGTTACACTTCGTGAGTTGAGATGTTGTATTCCAATGTACATCTTGAGATTAGTAATCCTCTTTAGTAGAGAATGATTTAAATAGTAGAAATCTCCTTATCCCTTAACTATGCGCCCACATAGGTCTAGCTATTGGGCAAGCCATATAAAAACTAAGAGAATGATCTTAGTTTAGGTAAGCGAGGATCCCTCATTCGATAGGGGTTAATATCGGGATTCCATGTCT
Source organism: Solanum pennellii (assembly GCF_001406875.1). Lineage (NCBI taxonomy): Eukaryota > Viridiplantae > Streptophyta > Magnoliopsida > Solanales > Solanaceae > Solanum > Solanum pennellii. The sequence continues at coordinate 36,671,657 of NC_028643.1, forward strand.
AGATATCATGGTCTATGTTTGTTAAGATAGATCCCACAAAAGAATTGAATGAACTAAGTCTTCTGAAAGAGTGTACTAATTTGGGTAGGTGGTGGTATGGGATGCTATCTGGCCATTGCAATAGGTAGGAATTCCGAAAGCGAAGTCTTAGGTGGTTGATTGAGTATTCTTCAAATATATTGTCATTGAGTAGGGGCTTATTATCATGAGGTGAGTAAGTCAAAAAAGGGTAGTCTAAGGGATCACTTCGCTGTGTATTGAAGGAGGAATATGTGCACTTCCTTCATGTATTATCTTGGTGAATCTTTGAATAACCTTGGTAGGCAAAATTCAATGAAAATGAGTTCACTTCCTAAATGACAATACCTAGGAAGCTCACTGTTTTTGGAGTCAAAATGGGTTCGATGTAATATTCTAAATAGTTCACGGTAAAATTGGAAAGTTACTGAAAAAATTCTTTCTTTTAAAAAATGATGGAAGTTCTTCTCTATGTTTTACATTAGGTTTCTTATATTGTTTTACTTCTATATTCATGAATGTTTAATTATTTTGCATGAAAGCTTATTTTACTAAAATGTCCTTTTTTGCATATTTTTGCATATGCCATAGTCAGTACATTTTTTTGTACTCACCCCGTACTTTTCTGTACTCTATAAGTAAAAGTTGGAAGCTTTTGAAGGTTTAAAGGTGAATCTTATGAAAGTTCCTCTCAAGAAAAAATATGTCCTCGTATATTTGAGGGCATAGTTCTTTTCATAGTTTTTTATTTAAAGTCTTATTATGTATTTCTTTTTAATTTAAAAAAGTCGTGTCCCTAAGATGTTATGTCGTGTCTTTAAGTTTGCTTGTGATGATGAAATTTATTAAGTATTCATGAAAGGTTTTCTTTTATTAAGTTATTCGAGATAAATTTTAAATCGGCACTACTTTTCATGTCTTATATAATGAACGATAGTTAAATGGATAGTAAAAGACACCAAAGGGACTTGGTATAAGAGCATAAGATTATGGGAAATAGTTTAGGGTATGAAAAGTCTCACAAGCCACATCGAGTAGTATCTTGGTCATTGGTGTGAGTCGCGACAAATCTATGGACAAGAGGATATAGGGTGATAGAAGTTAACTTTCATCTCTATTCGAATGTCGTGCCTTAGATTTGAGTCATATAAGGTGTCTTTTATCAATCTCTTATATTTTTGTTTATGGGACATGAATATAAGGAGTTCAACCTCTAGAAGGGAGGAGGGAGGTGTAGATAATAAGAAGATCTCTTCACGAGTTGGCCAAATTCCTATTGTTGGCCTAGAGGAAGAGAATGAGGAGTTTCCCCTTTAAGAACCTCAAGAGCCTCCGAAACCTCAAAAGTCTCAAGTGCCTCCTATGCCTCAAGCTCTTTTTGTTGAAAGAGATACGACTTATGCGGAGTTGAAGGCTGCCCTAATGAACTTGACCCAACTCATGACGACTCAAGCTCATGTCGTCAACAATTACTTTGTTGCCCAAGCTAACCAAAAAGTTGGACCCCAGCCTAATTCAACTACTCTGCCTCTAGTATTTGAGATTTCATGAGGATGAAACCTACAAGTTTTCATGGCACTAAGGTGGATGAACATCCAAATGTTTTCATAGATGAAGTTTTTAGAGTGGTCGATTCTATGGGTGTGATCCCTTGGGAGTAAGCGGAGTTAGCCGCTTATCAACTCAAATATGTGGCTCAAGTGTTGTTTAAGCAATGGAGAGTTAAGAGACCCTAATAAAGAGGGTCGGTTGATTGGGAAGAATTAAAAGAGGCTTTCCTATATAGGTTTAGTTCCGCTAGAGTGGAAGGAAAGAAGATGGTTGAATTCATGAACTTTCCTCAAGGGGGAATAAATGTGCAAAAGTACTCTCTCAAATTCACCCAACACTTTAAGTATGCCTCAACCATGGTAGCCAACCCTAGGGCTAGGATGATAAAATTTGTGATGGGAGTGTATAGCTTGGTGGAGAAATAGTGTCGTACGAATATTCTTCTTAATGACATGGATATCTCTAGGCATATGGTCTATGCCCAACAAATTGAGGAGTCCATAATTAGGGATAAAATGCAAGAGGGCAAGAGTCCTAGGTTGGATGATTCTAGTTATCAAATGCCTAAGAAGAGGTTCTATCACCAATATTCTTCCATGGGAAATAAGGATAGGGCTAAAAATAAAAATTCCCAAGGTGGTGGCTATACTTTTGAAAAGGCTAGGTGCCTACTTGTGGGAAGCAACATAAGGGTAGGTGTCTTACCGGAATGGATGGTTGTTTTGCATGTGGTAATAAGGGACAGAAGATGAGGGACTTACCTAACATCAAAGCAATACGTAAAGAGGTCAATTAAGCTTCCCTAAGTCCTAATGGGCCAAAGAAGAACCCTTCCTATGGGATGGGAGCTAGGAAGGATAAGTAATCTGGAGTTGATTGTCCCGGTAAGTATTAACTCTTTATGATTGTTATTTTTATATTTTGAACTGAGTTTATATGGTTTCATAGTTCATATGATTATGTCATCTTGATGAATTGCTCAAAGAATGAATTTTTGAAAAATTGCATATATGGCAGTGTTAAAGTTTCAGTTCACTGTGAAAATTTTGCATTTTGAAATTTTTTTGCCTTGCCTTAATTGAAGTTTCAATGTGTGAAAGAGTATTTTATATGAGCATTTTTAATATTTTAGAATTTAGTTCGTCCATTAAAGAAGGTTAAGGGTGAGTTTTGAAGTTTGTGAAGTAAAGCAAAAGTTGCTTATGTTACTACCATTTGAAATAGTGAAATAATGCTCCTTTCTAGTTGATTCTTAGATTTTTAGTGTTTGAGACTTGATTGTAATGTGTTAAGTTATTCTTACTGATTCCTCGTTGTAATTAAGTTTTAGTGACATTCGAGGACAAATGTTATTCTAAATGGGGGAGAATGTAATGCCCCAAAAAAAACTAAGGTGAACTAGAGTCTCGTGAGTGTTTCACGAGTTAATTTTGTTTTAAAATAAGTTACGTTAGTGTTCTTAAGCAGTATGTGAAGTGAGGTTATGTTTTGAGGTCAAACATCTAAGAACGTTCGGGACGTTTGGAAGTTGTTCCTTAGAAAGTGCTTGTGTGTCTTGATGTGTTTGAGTAAGTTTTATGTGTTCTTTTCAATCGAAATTGATGTGGGATGTTCCTAAGACCTAGACAACTATTTTTAGGGCGTTAACATTCGTGTATGACTTTTTCTAGGACCCACGAGGGTCCCTATAAGAGGACCCCACCTCTTGGTAACAAGATGCCAAAACAGTTACCAAACGACAACCCAAGGGACAGTCTGTTGGTCAACTAACGGTCTGTAGACCATGGACGTCGATTGGACCTGCAAGTAAGGATTGCTAGGATCCAAATGTATCTAAGTCTCAGCCAATGAGAACCTACCAATAGTCCATCATTTGACAAATGGTCCGTTAGTGAAGACTGCTCCTAAAGTTGTCCCTTTCGTGTGAAGTTTTGCGGTGTTTGGTAAATTCACACCAAGTCTTTTATGATCCTAGAAAGTTATTTTTAGGGTTTATAACTCATATTAGGTTAGATTTAAATTCTAGACCTAGACAAATCTATGTGACAACAAGATAAGAGGCTAATGTGAAAGATGAGAGCAATCTAAAATAAGCCTAAGTAAATGTTACCAAAACGTACTCAGCTATGAGAGTGTAAAGTTAACGAAGAGACTAGTCTCTATGAACACTCTAATAAAAATATTGGGAATAATATATACTTAATAGTAATTATGATATGAAAAATCATCTATTGAGCTATGATGTCCTCATTCTAGAAGCCAGCTTCCATGACGTATCAGTTGAATGTAATGGAACTTTATACTGAGCAATGATAGGCTATCTATGAGCGGTGATGCCTTCTTTCGGGAAGAACGGAGGTTCACATAACTCTCATGAGATGAGAGTGTCTTGCATGCTGGGTATGGCTCTCTTTATATATCCTTGTCTTCGATCCTATAATGCCAATATGGTGATCTGGCGGGGTTCTATTCTCCATGGATGCTAGCATATTTAGGGTCACTTTGGCCTGTGATTCCACCTCTTTTTAGTATAGGGAAGACATTGGATTTGATGATGCTCACATGATCTATGTCGGTTAAAGTTAAAGTTCCCAATGAATGAATGAGGCTAGCCTCAAATGATGCACATAATGAAATGAATGATACCAAATTTGTTAGGATAGGACTATCAAGAGGTGATCTAGACGTAAATAATGAAACTAGGTCATTCCTGATCATTGCACAGTAAACCTGATGAAAGTCTTAATCTACATTCTAGGTATAGCTGGTGTTTACCCTAGCCTATGAAAGAAATGATATGAAGTACATATGAATGAACGAAGTAGACTCTTTGTTTGCTAAAGAAGACTCCCTATTTTAGGTACCATATGTTGAGCCCTTATATTGGAAAGTCTTAATGTCATGCCCATGATTACAAGGTGTTATGGCATATAATTGTTTGATATGAAATATGTTATGTGCTATATGCAATATGTAATGTGCTATTTGTAAGATGTTATGTGTTGTGTTGAATAAAATAAGTATGATGATTCATGTTACTCTAATGGAATGACTTTCTCAATCGAAATTTGCAAATCTTACTCACATTCCTAATCGAAATTTGGAAAGCTCACTAACTTTCCTAATCCCGATTTGGCAAGTCCACTTATTTGACTTTCTATATTCATGTTGTTAGAAAAGAGTTGTTCTTACTCATGCATGTCCTTGGTGTGTTCTTGCATATAGCCTTACTTCGTACAAGCGTGTACTAATCCCATACAGTTCTACAATTTTAAGTGCAAGCACAGGTGGACGCTAGTGCTTACAGTTGACGGTGCAGCTATCTGGATGTGGAGCTTTAATCACGACAAGATAGGCCCTCATGCTTTCGAGAATTTCGACTGTTATTATCTAGATTACATGTACGATAACCTAGATGAAGTAAGGATGACATATGCAGGATTGTTTGCGACCTCAGAAAGATCAAAGACACCGGTCTCGTCTGGGGTCTAGATTCCAATCCTTGCAGCCACGCTCAAAATGGAACTAAGTCTAAACCAAGGAGACCCCACCAATGGTCCGTCCTTTGACAAACGGTCTGTTGGTATAGACTTCCCCTACCCTTTACTGTGAAGTCTTGGGGTGTTTGGTAAATTCACCCCAAATATTTTTTGACACTAGGAAGTTATTTTTAGAATTTTGAAGTTATACTAGGTTATTTTTAAATCCTAGACCTAGACAAGATCCCTCACTTCAAATATTCAAACTCACTCTCTAAAGAAAACTCTCTCAAAGTCACCATTGTAGCTAAGACTCAAGGAGGGCAAGAAGGGCCGGTTTGGACGTTTTTCTTCACCAAATATTACTGGGTTTCCTTCTTATTGAGGTATGGTATCGATCCTTAAACCCTATTCCATTCAAGGAGTCATTTCTAAAAGATTTGAATAAGGTTTTCAAACTCTATTTTCTTCTTTCTTTGATTTTAAGCATGAGTGTTCTTGTAAGAATGTTTAAATGATTCAAATGTGTTTATTCTATAATTAATTTAATGATTTTAATGGAAAAACCCCAATGAACTAATGTTTATGCAACTTTCAAACTTTGAGTTTGTGAAATGGGTTAAATAAATATGTTTGTGTAGGGTATGAACCTTGGATTTCTTGTGCTTTTGTTTAAACACTACCCTAAGGGCCTTATTATGATGAAATATTGAGAAAATAATTATACGAGGTGATGTCTTCGTTAAATGGTGAGTTGCTCATATTGGCTCATATTGTGTAATTCTTATGATAAATTGCTCTTGACTGGTATGGTCCTCCTTCTTCGTGGCGGTGTTTATTTGATGAACTTAACATTACTTAGTATGTATTGTGAGTGTGTTTTTGAAGGCATAATATGTGAAGTAAAGTAATATTGAGGTTAAGTCTTGTCATGTGTTTTGTGAAGTTGAATTGCATGTTTGGCTTAGATTATGCCTAAGTGAAGTATATGATTTTGTGAAGCATGTAAAGTGTGTGAATTGATGAACGTAGGTCTAAAGCATGTATAGAAGCTAATGTTAATTTAATGATGCTTATATGCAAAATCTGATCACAAGTACACCCACCCACTTAAGAGAATGTATGAATCTATGTTGAGCAAATAGAGAAGTTTTTAGGTGGAAACTCTTCGTGAGTTGAGATGATGTGATTAGTAGCAACCTTACTACATCCTAATAGCTTTATAAGATTGGTCGGAGGATGAATACACTTCGTGAGTTAAGATATGGTGTTCACTAGTAATACTTAACCTATAGTATATATATATTTAGAATCTGTGGGTGTTATGTATAGCACCGAGAGGATATGAAGAAGAGGTGGTGACACTTTGTGAGTTGAGATGTTGTATTCCAATGTACATCTTGAGATGAGTAATCCTCATTAGTAGAAAATGAGTTACTTGGTAGCAATCTCCTTATACCTTAACTATGTGCCCCCATAGGTGTAGCTATTGGTCAAGACATAGAAAAGATAAGAGAATGACCTTACTCTAGGCAAGTGAGGATCCCTCATCCGATAGGTGTTAATATCGGGATTCCATGTCTAGATCTTATATTCTATGTTGGTTAAGATAGATCCCACAAAATAATTGAATCAACTAAGTCTTCTAAAAGAACGTACTACTAAGGGTTGGTGGTGGTATGAGACACTATCTATCCGTTACACTAAGTAGGACCTTCCGAATGGGAAGACTTGGTGCAAAGCCTTCTGCAAGAGTGTACCACATAGGGTATGTGATGGTATCGGATGCTATCTAGCCATTGCAATAGGTAGGAATTCCGAAAGAGATGTCTTTGGTGGTTTATTGAGTGTTCTTCAAATATATTTTCAGTGAGTGGGGGCTTACTCTCTTGAGGTGAGTAAGCCGAAAAAGGGTAGTTTAGAGGATCACTTTGGTGTGTATTTAAGGAGGAATATGTGCACTTCCTTCATGTCTTACCTCGGTGAGTCTTCGAATAACCTCGGGTAAGAAAAAAACCTATGGAAATTAGTTCACATCCTAATTTACAATACCTAGGAAGTTCACTATTTTTGGAGTCAAAATGGGTTCACTATAATGTTCTAAATAGTTCACTGTAAAATTGGAAAGTTACTGTAAAAATGCTTTCATTTACAAAAATCATGGAAATTCTTATCTAAGTTTTACATTATGTTTCTTATATTTTTTTACTTCTATATTCATGAATCTTTAATTATTTGGCATGACAACTTATTTTACTAAAATGTCGTTTTTTGCATGTTTTTGCATATGGCATACTTAGTACATTATTTTGTACTAACCCCATACTTTTCTATACTATATTAGTATAAGTTGGAAGGTTTTAAAGGTTTGAAGGTGAAGCTTATGAAAGTTCCTCTCAAGACAAAGTATATCCTCATATATTTAGGGCATAGTTCTTTTCTTAGTTTTTTATTTAAAGTCTTATTTTGTATTTCTTTTTAATGTAAAAGGGCTGTGTCCCTAAGATGTTATGTCGTGTCTTTAAGTTTGCTTGTGATGATGAATTTATTAAGTATTTATGAAAGGTTTCCTTTTATTAATTTATTCGTGAATTTTTTTAAATCGGCACTAATTTTCATGTCTTATGTAATGAACGATTGTTAAAAGGCTTGTAAAAGACCCCAAAGGGACTTGGTATCAGAGCATAAGGTTATGGGAAAGTGTTTAGGGTATAAAAAGTATCACAAGCCACATCTAGTAGTATCTTGGTCATTGGTTTGAGTCGCGACAAATCCATGGACAAGAGGATATAGGATGATAGAAATTCACTTTCTTATCTATTCTAATGTCGTGCCTTAGAGTTTAGTCATATAAGGTGTCTTTTATCAAGCTCTTCTCTTTGTGTTTATAGGACATGAATATGAGGAGATCAACCTCTAGAAGGGAGGAGGGAGGTGTAGCTAATAAGAATATCCCTCCACGAGTTGTCCAAGTTCCTATTGTTGGCCTTGGAAGAGGATGAGGAGGTTCCCCTTCAAGAACCTCAAGCGTCTCCGGAACCCCAAGAGTCTCAAGTGTCTCCTATGCCTCAAGCTCTTTTTGTTGAAAGACATATGCCTAATGCTGAGTTGAAGTCTGCCCTAATTAACATGACCCAACTCATGACGACTCAAGCTCATGTCGCCAACAATTACTTTGTTGCCCAAGCTAACCAAGGAGTTGGACCCCAACCCAATGAAAGTACTCCGCCTCTAGAATTTGAGATTTCATGAGGATGAAACCTACAAGTTTTCATGGCACTAAGGTGGATGAAGATCCACATGGTTCCATAGATGAAGTTTTGAGATTGGTCGATGCTATGGGTGTGACCCCTAGCGAGAAAGCGGAGTTCGCCGCTTATCAACTCAAATATGTGTCTTAAGTGTTGTTTGAGCAATGGATAGTTAAAATACCCTTAGAAAGTTGGCCGATTGATTGGGAAGAATTCAAAGAGGCTTTCTTATATAGGTTCTTTCCCCTAGAGTGGAAGGAGAAAAAGATGGTTGAATTCATGAACCTTCCACAAGAGGGAATGAGTGTTCAAGAGTACTCTCAAGTTCACCAAACTCTCTAAGTATGAACCAACCATGGTGGCCAACCCTAGGGCTAGGATGAACAAATTTGTGATGGGATTGTATAGCTTGGTGGAGAAATAGTGTCGTACGACAATTCTTCTTAATGACATGGATATTTCTAGGCTCATGATTTATGCCCAACAAATTGAGGAGTCCATAATTAGGGATATAATGCAAGAGGGAAAGAGTCTTAGGTTGGATGATTCTAGTCATCAAATGCCTACGAAGAGGTTCTATCACTAAGATTCTTCCATTGGAAAGAAGGATAGGGCTACAAATAAAAATTCCCATGGTGGTGGCCATACTTCTAAAAGGGCTAGGTACCTACTTGTGGGAAGCAACATAAGGGTAGGTGTTTTACCGGAATGGATGGTTGTTTTGCATGTGGTATTAAGGTACACAAGATGAGGGACTGGCCTAACATAAAAGCAAGACGGAAATAGGTCAATCAAGCTTCCCTAGGTCCTAATGCTCCAAAGAAGAACCCTTCCTATGGGATGGGAGCTAGGAAGGATAAACAATCAAGAGTTGATAGTCCCGGTAAGTATTTAACTCCTTATGATTGTTATTTTTATGCTATGAAATGAGTTTATATGGTTTCATAGTTCATATGATCATGTCATCTTGATGAATTGCTCAAAGAATGAATGTCGAAAAAATTGCATGTCTTGCAGTGTTAAATTGAGCAGTTCACTGTGAAAATTTTGCATTCTAAAATTTTTTTGCCTTGCCTTAATTGAAGTTTCAATGTGTGAAAGAGTATTGTTATTGAGCATGTTAAATATTTGAGAATTTAGTTCGTCCATTAATGAAGGTTAAGGGTGAGTTTTGAAGTTTGTGATGTTAGGCAAAAGTTGCTTATGTTGCTAGTGTTTGAAAGAGTGAAATGATGCACCTTGCTAGTTGATGCTTCGATTTTGAGTGTTTGAGACTTTATTGTTATGTGTTAGGTTATACTAAGTGATTCCTTTTTGTAATTTACGTTTTAGTGACATTCGAGGACGAACGTTATTCTAAATGAGGGAGAATGTAACGCCCCAAAACAAACTAAGGTGAACTAGAACACTCGTGACTGTTTCATGAGTGAATTTTCTTTAAAATGTGTTACGTTAGTGTTCTTAAGCAGTATGTGAAGTTAGGTTAAGTTTTTAGGTCAAACATCCAAGAACGTCCGGGACGTTTGGAAGGAGTTCCTTAGAAAGTGCTTGTGTGTTGATACGTTCAAACTTACTTCTCAAATAAGAAGTAAAGCGGTCGTGTCAAGTAAATAACCCAACTAGTGAGGTTGGGATCGTTCCCACGAGGAAAATCGTTTGGACTTAACTTCAATCTATTATTATTATTGTCGAGTGAATGACTTCCTTGGAAAGTAAAAAACATAAAAGGGGGGTTTCTATTTCTAAGTAAATGAAAATAACTAGCAAAATAAAAAGGAAACAACTAACAGCTTCGAATGTTGGAGTTTAATCGATTAATCAAAGTAACTAGGGTTTACGTGTTCTCCACAGGTTCATAACTTTATAATTCTAATTATAACAATTCTTTCCTAGTATCTTGCATGCAAAGTGATAAGTTATGTATTTCTAAATCCATGGTCCGGCATCTAGAAAATCTCACTCGGCACCTTGGTCCGGCTACGTGTGTTGCTATCCTAACCCTTATCTTTACCTCATATTAAGCATCGTATTCGATATTTGACTAAGTTATTACCTCGTACCAATCAATACTAGCCTATTATATAATATACACTAAATCTATGTTGATAATTCTTTTCCTATTATCTACCTCCTTGGTCCGACAAGTAGCATTAAGGCGAGTTCTAACGTTTTCCATCCGATAAAAAGACTTCTAAGCGAAAGAATTATTAATAAATAATGCAAGACACTATTCTAGAATTGTTATCTTAGTTAGGTTATACCTCATTATTTGCCTATGGTTCCACAACCCTAGTTATGGAGTTTAGTTACCCATAGTAATAATTACAATATTCAAATATATTATATAAGAATTCATGTACTAACTTCAATGAGAAAGAGTAAAATCCGAAAGCTTTCTTGATTAATCACCAAAAATCACCATAATAACTTGCAAGAATCTCAAAGTAATCAAGAATCTCACAAAAAGTCTAATGATAATCAAAAGTCTTACACTCATTCACAGAGTCTAATAATTATCCAGAGTCTAACATTACGGAGTCTAACTTCAAAAACGAGGTTTTTCGAACTATTTATAGAAAATAAAAACCTAATTACACAAGGACTCGATTTGTTTGAAATCTGTCAAAACGCAGCTGGGTCGACGGACCACGAGATGGATCGTCGTGGTCACGACGGACCGTCATGGACTCCGTCGTCCCATACTTGATGAAATTTCTTCTTATGCTCTCTTCATTACCCTCGATGGCAAGTATGACGGACCGTCATATGCACAACGGTCCGTTCGAGGGTCTTCGTTCCAAAACACTTCAACTCTTGGAATATGGGTACTGGGATTACTTCTCTGAACTTCATGACGAACCTGCAGATGGACCGTCATGGACTCCCTAACCCCACACTTGGTAAGACTTCCCCATCTTCCTTCAGCAGCTGCACTACGCTGCCACCTACGGACCGTCACAAGCATGACGGACCGTCACAAGCTTCGTAGGTGGTCTCTTCTGCATTTCTTCGCTCAAAAACCACCGCATACATCTTTGAAAAGATTTCCTGCAAATTAGGAGAAACTTATATAAAAATTAGCACAAAAAGGCTTTTGGACACACTAAACTTAATGAAAAAGTATTAATAATACTGTGATACCATGGTATATCAACACCCTCAACTTAAATTCGTTGTTTGTCCTCAAGAGACGCACTATGACTCAATACAAAATCTTTGTACTATAGTATCCATGTTTTATCCTTTGCAATCATTTGTCAATCAATCCCGATTAATCTTAACATATCTATGCATGCTATCACTATTAGGCCTGAACTATGTGGGATCAGAACATGACACAGACTCACCATGCACTAACACCTATCATCTTCAATTTATCACCGAGATGCTAATATTTCTTGTATTGCAACTAGTGTCCTCACTTTGAAACAAAATCCTCATTTTTCACACAATGAATTCTGTTTGAGTATAAGGATTACTTTTCAACACTCGCTCTCAGAACAAAGTCACACTCATTCATACCTATTGCCATAAGCTTGCCCTTTATTTTCACTGCCTTAAGTTCGCTGTACAGCCCTTCAGATTACGATAGGACTTTCTTAGCTTGTAACATAGGCTCAGGGTCAGGTAGGGTATATTTTGGTATAC
>NC_028643.1:36693603-36698466 GCF_001406875.1 Solanum pennellii
AACTTCCGATTCACGGAATAAGTAAAATAATGTTAAAAGTAGTGGTATTTCACTTTCGCCTTTTGGGTCCCACTTATGCTACACCTCTCAAGTCATTTCACAAAGTCGAACTAGAGTCAAGCTCAACAGGGTCTTCTTTCCCCGCTGATTCTGCCAAGCCCGTTCCCTTGGTTGTGGTTTCGCTGGATAGTAGACAGGGACAGTGGGAATCTCGTTAATCCATTCATGCGCGTCACTAATTAGATGACGAGGCATTTGGCTACCTTAAGAGAGTCATAGTTACTCCCGCCGTTTACCCGCGCTTGGTTGAATTTCTTCACTTTGACATTCAGAGCACAGGGCAGAAATCACATTGCGTAAACATTCGTTGGCACCATCGCAATGCTTTGTTTTAATTTAACAGTCGGATTCCCCTTTTCCATACCAGTTCTGAGTTGGCTGTTCGACGCCCGGGGAAGGCCCCCGAAGGAACCATTCCCAGTCCTACTCACACAGTTTTTCCAGAAATAAAATTTGCTGCTCAAAACGACTAAACAGGTCGTTACACTTTGGGGGGTCATCTCCATTTTATTTTTGTTGTAGTTGCTCCTTGCTTCCTTGCATAAATGTTGGGATCTCTATTCCCTCATTCTCTCCTTCAGCTAAAAAACACATGACATATTAATGTTTCCAAAGTATTCTTTATCTAGGTCAAAGAGAAAATAAAGAACATATGTATATTTCCCATTCATCACTGTTGATTTAGTTGTTTCTCGTGATGAAATCTTAGCCCTTTGATCTGGCTTGTCAATTATTACTCACTTTCAACAACTGTCAAGTTTTTCCATTTTGATATTTTTTCAGAAGATTGCCTACGTGTATAATTTCATGTTACATTATTCTTTTTCTCTTGTATGATACATAATTTGTTAGATTAGTTATTTCTGCATTCATCAGATGCGTACAAGTGTACAGATAGGATTTTACTTTGTATTTATTCTTTATGTTTAAATAGCTTTGTACAACCACAAAGGGAAAATAAAAAAAGATCCAATTATCTTTATATCTCTATTTTTCCTACATGATATCAGAGCATTAGGGTTAACAATCCTGGTTCTTCCTCATTGTTCCTATTGCCTTTATTCTCTTCATCGTGAACACCTAATTTTTGACGTGTTTATTTTACTACTATAATATATAGTAATGTATTATCTTATATTCTTTTTTGTATTTTTGTGTTATTTGTATTATTATTTTAATCGATCCAAACGAGCCAATTTTATTTGAATTGGATTGATTTAGATCAATTTCTGATGGTCAAATCAATTTTGACTCAGTCCAATAGAAATGGTTAAGATTGAATCTCAACCATTCATGATATTCTGATCCAAGGGCTATTATGAGAGCCTAACAAAAATACAAACTCCAAAAATTAACATTTTTTATTTAGAATTTTATTTTCTTCTTCCCTTTGCTCCCACATGCCGCCAGCCGGCCATCGCCACTGCTGCCAGCGGCCACAAACTTTTTGGCCCAAAAAAACATTAAAAAATTACCATCTCTTCCTTCATCCTCTACACAAATCCACAAACCATTCATTCTTATCCATAGCTAAACTCCATAGATTTAAGAAAAATCAAATATGAATCTTCACTCTTTTTTTTTAGATTTACGAAGTTTCGGTCATTCCCATCCCATATCCTTCACATATATGTGTAGAACTCTTAAAGGACTATGCATGGATATAAATTTTATTCCCAAAAATCGTCAAAAAATTTGTCAATCTTTTCCCCCTCTCAACCTCTATTCAAATTCGTCATTATCATTTTCTTTTAACCATAAAAGTTGTTTTGGTGCAGAATTTTATATTGTTTTATCGAAAAAGGGCCTAAAATACTCTCGAAATACTGAAAATGGTACAAAACTACCCTCCATCCACCTATTGACTCCAACATACCCTTTTCACCCACCCTTTGGCTCCAAAATACCCTTGTTATCCACCTTTGTGTTCAAAATTGACTACTTATTTAACTGTTTCAAATTTAAACTATTTAAATATTTTTTAAAATATTTGGCGCTCAACTATTGGATATAATTTAGTTTTACTATTATTTATAAACCAACCCACTACCCACCCATTACTAATTAAGCCCCACACAATTAACAAACCATTTCTAATATCAAAATCACCCTAAACACTACTAAAGCACGACGAAATTACCGATTTTTGAAAAGGACATTAAAAATTATTGAGTCCGAATTGAAGCCCCAATCAAATTTAGGTTGAGCCGCTTATTTAGGGGGATGCTTTCAATAGGATTTTGTTTCAAGTTTGAATTCAAAACATATGATTAAAAGTAAAGAAGTAGTACCTATCAAATTAATTCATGCGATTTTAAATATAATTTTATAAATATTTCTTATTTGTTTTAAATATTAAAAATTTAATATATTCTTTTTGAAAATTTATCTATTAAGTAACATCACATAATTGAGACGAATGAATAATTAAGATGAACATAGTAAGACTTTTAAGTTTATTGGTAATTTTTATTTAGATACTTGAATTGTAATTTTGATTAAGGACTTGAATGTATGATAATGTACTTCTAGACATTTTCGCCTCAAATTTTTAGAAAGCCTCATTGTAGTAGATTTCTTGTTCTGCATTAATAATGAAGAGGGTTTATTAATTGGGTGTGATTTTATTAGTAATGGGTAGCTAGTAGATTGGTTAATAAATTATATTAATAAGTTAAATTATAACAAATAGTTGAGCGTCGTGTATTATAAAAAATATTTAAATAATTTAAATTTAAAATCGTTAAATAAGTGGTTAATTTTGAACCTGGAGGTGAATGAGAAGGGTAGCCAATAGGTGGATGAGAAGGGTATTTTGGAGCCAATAGGTGGATGGAGGATAATGTTGTACCATTTCTGATACTTCAAGGGTATTTTAGATCCTTTTCCGTTGTTTTATTAGTGTTCTTTAAGTTTATCATGTCGAAGTTGTTGTTTAAATTTTGTTTTATTTTTTATGTTTTATTTATAATCTTAATTTGTTGTGTTTGATCTTCAAAACTTTAGATGTTTGAACTTTGTATGAGTGGACTGATTTTCTCTTGATTTTTGGTTTTTGATGAAATGGGAAAACATTTTAGGCCTATTTTAAATTTTTTAGATGAATCATTAGCGATTATTTAATCATGAATAAGAGAAATGTGTCATCTAAAATGACATTTGGGCCTATTTTAAATTTTATGATGACCCATATTATTTTTTTATTCAATTAACGAAATTAAAAAATAACTTAAATACACAACTTTAAGTTTCTTATTGTCTACTTTTCCATACTTAGTTTAAAAATAACTTTAAACCCTTGTTTAACTTGTAGTCGAAATCTTGCAGATACATAATTCACTCTTTCCTCCCACGTTCACCACTCCCTATGTCACTCCTTTTTCTCCATAGTTTTACTCAATTATCTTTTTAGTTACAAATCATCATCCCAAATTGATTTTCAAATATTTTCTCTCTTAATCGAACAAATTTCAAATATCAGTCTTCACTTTTATATTTTACGTTTTCTCTCATCATTGTTTTTAATATTTCAGTCGATTTTTATTTCAGTTATTTCTTATTGATACATATCATACTTCGTCTTCTCCATCCTCTCTCTCAAAGTTTTTCATCTTTTTATTTCAATTTTTATTTTATTTCATCATGTTATGTTTGATACACATGGATTGAGGTACTAATCGAAAAGTATATGATTCTGATGATGAAGATTGGACAGAAATAGAATAAAAAATTTTGCATGACCCTTTAAACTTGAGGAATGAGATGAACAAAGATGTTTCAGAATCCTTTAAATCAAAGGTTGCAAACCCTCTAACCCCCTCCCCCCAGAAAAAAAACAAGGGACCACCACCCAAGCCACTATTATCTAACCTTCATTTTCTAGCGTATGCATTTTTAATCTTCATTAAAATTGTTGAGATTTGTATTGTGTTTGATATCTTAAATTGAAATTGAATGATATATTACATAAATATACTATATTGTTTAGTAAAATTGGGTTAAAAAATTGTACATGCAAAAATTCTATCTTAATTTGATACATATCAACTTTAGATTTAGTTTACACTTATAAAATCATTGTTTTATATGTGTATCTAGAAAAATGTATCGTAACAACCCCAATATGAAATTTTTTTAAATCAAATTTAACAAAAAAAATAGTTGATGTATCCATTCTGTATAATATATCATGTTTTGTAATAAGTTCTACTAATTTTTTATTATGTAATTTTTTGTGTATCAAATTTTTTGTACTATATATCATTAATTGTTGTGTGGTGTGATTTGGTGTTTTATTTATGTATCTGAAATATCTTTGATAAATTGTATGTTTTTTCTTTTTAATATTGCAGTCACTCAAGTACAAAATAAAAAGGGTACCAACACATGCCATACAATTTGGTGTCCATTTTAATAATAATTTTTTGGAGGATTTTCAAAAGTCTATAGGGGAGCATGTAGTTGAACTGTTTAAGGCTACAAAATATTTGAACCCTATTTAGATATCCCTATATGTAATTTTCAGGGCAAATCAGTAAGTATTTGCTGTTGTTAGAGTTGGAACAGGACAACACTAACGTGTTGCATATTAGACATGCAAATGGGGTTATCTTGAAATTTGGTATCAATGAATTTGCAATAATAACTGGTCTTAAAGTTAAAGGCATGTCACGACCCAAAACCGGGCCGCGACTGGCACCCACACTTACCCTCCTATGTGAGCGAACCATCAATCTAAACCTTAACATTTCAATTTAATATCGACAGAAAGTAATGCGGAAGACTTAAACTCATTAATAAAAA
>NC_028643.1:36704054-36704713 GCF_001406875.1 Solanum pennellii
AACTTAGCCTCATACGCAGTGACTGTCATCCTGCCTTGCTCTAGGCTCAAGAACTCATCCCTTCTCCTATCCCTCAATGACCGGGGTATATATTTCTCCATAAACAAGCTAGCGAATGATGCCCAAGTCATAGGTGGTGCCTCTGTTGGTTGACACTCAACATGTGACCGCCACCACATTTTGGCGTTTCCTTGAAACTGATAAGTCACAAACTCCACACCAAACCGTTGTACTATACCCATCTTATGTAGTAACTCATGACAATCAACCAGAAAGTCGTAGGCATCCTAAGATTCAGCACCCTTAAAGACTGGAGGTTTCAATTTCAAGAACTTACTGAAAAGTTCATGCTGATCGCTTGTCATTACAGGCCCTGTAGTCAGATGAGGAAACGTGTCTATTTCTAATGGAACATCCATGCGGGGAGCCGCAGCAGTTGCCTGTTGCACTTCCGGAACCTGGGGTGCTGGTGCAGAAAACACTGGAGGTGTCTGGCCTTGATCAGATAACCCACTAAGATAAGCCAAAACCTGATTGATCATTTCTGGGGTTGGTTGGGGTGGCAATCCCTTATTCTGTACTTGTTCATTCTCCCCTTCCTCCCCCTCTATTACCACTTCCTCAGTTGGTGGAGGAGTCACCGCCCTAGTACCAGATGG
>NC_028643.1:36706922-36710808 GCF_001406875.1 Solanum pennellii
TGGAACGAGACACCTGCGACGGTCCGTCGTGCCCACGACGGTTCGTCCTGCAGGTCCGTCGCCAAGTTCAGAGAGTCGATTTCAGTACCCAAATTTCAGAAGTCTAAGTGTACTGGAACGAGACCCCTGCGACGGCCCGTCGTGCCCATGACGGTCCGTCGTGGGTTCCGTCGACTCACACAGTTTTTCCAGAAATAAAATCTGCTGCTCAAAACGACTAAACAGGTCGTTACAAGGCAATACCAAAGATTTTGAATACCCAAAATCAAATCCCCGTATGCCATTCCAAAATTCTTTTCCTAATGCAGTGAATCGTATAAGCAAGAATCATCTAGTCCAACGATTTCTGGGCAACAAAGAGGACAATCAGGATGCACTCTAAATGTCTATCTTGTACTTTATCCATACATTCGTTTTGGTTCAAACTGGTGATTCATCAATATCTATTGTCGGTTTTTTAATGGTTGAAGATGGTAGATATCGAGATTATTTTTGGGAACATATTTCATTCTCAAAACTCATCATTTCACTTAGACAAGATTTCGATCTTAGAAAACAAATATATCGGTTATATGGAATAACTTATGCACTTACCGTATGGATATACGAATTTGCATTTCAATTAATTTTTTTTATTTTTAATCATGTATTATCTACGTTTATAATTTATATTGTACATTTTTGTATAGACCGCGGGGTATATGTTGTTACATTTTCAGAGTATCTGAGAGACCAAATCAAAATATCATTTATTGAATTTCGTTCTGAATACCTATGCAAAAGATATGGAGCATTTTTGTGGATTTATGGCAGCGAGAATGCTAAATGTGCATACGTTAGTGAGAATAATGATCCACCAAAACCTAAGGGCGTAGTCATACCACCACCAGAAGAAGACTTGATTCACATAGAGTAGTATACATGCGTAGACAATGTTTTATGTTTTTTTAGTTTCTTTTGACAATTTTACTAAAGTTTTATTGTGTTTTTATACAGTATGAAATACTATGTTTTGCTTATAAAAAGTTAAATTTCAGACATATTATGACATTACATAAAGAAAAGTGTTGTAAATAACATATAATGTATGATACATGTATTCATTGTGATTATGTATCTTCTCATTAATCAAATATAATATCCTTTTCATATAAATAGGTTTCTAAAAACTTAATTTATATGATTCATTATTTATAATGAATATTATACATGAAACTTAATATATAATTATGTAAAAATTAAATGAATCTCATAGTTGTGCTAAATTTTTTTTGACAAAATAGTTGTTTAGTGTATGTATCATATAAATTATCACACATAATAGCTAAACAGAATTAACATATTGTATATGACTAAATATATATTGAAATGACCATTTAATACATAGAATTCATCAAACATTATATAATTTAATGTGTATGATACATTCGATTTTTAAGGTATATGATATATTAGCTTATACATTACCCAACAATTTATTTATAATTATATCAGCATCTTAAAATTTATTTAACAGAATTAATATTGTTACACAAATCAGTACAAATTATTTTTATGTAACAACAGTTTTGAATAATAATTTTAAACAATAAAACTTAATTATTTTAATAATAAAAATGATAGTAGTTTATGTGATAAATTATTCAACAAAAACATAATGTCTTATAAACATTAAGATAATTTCACATTTCTTTTATGAAGAAAGTACATGTTCTTCTGTTGTGACCTTCTTATCCACATTGTCTTCTGTTCACTTTAATCTTTTCATCTGCATTCTTTTTTCTTCTTTTCCTTGGTCGTCCAGCTAATCGTTTGTATCTAGGTGGATAAATTGTTTTAGCTAGGACATACTCAGGAGTTGACCAATCTTCCTTATCTGGCATTGAAACCATTGAAATCTCATATGTTTTAGCCAATACATCAAACTTGTAACAATTAGAGCATTATAGAGCATCATATTTTTTTTCTGCATGAAACCTTCATAGGCCAACCACAATTATCAGAAAAGCATACAAACATATAGTTGTACAGTTTAATACATCATATTAATACATATAACAATTACATGTTATAATATATAAAATACTATTGTCCAAAGTAACCTAAAATCGATGTACATTAATGTATCAAAGTAGTAAAAGATCAACACAATTAATTTAGTGCATTATTTTATTAGATTCAGATTAAATTTATTTGTACACGTACCACAATATTTTGGAATGTATTGGTTACATGATTGTTGTACTGAATTATTTACTATTTCAACAATATTATTTTAACGTATCAATAGTATGAATTCAATGTATCAACAAAAAAATGTATCATTTACCAATCTAGCACAAAACATATTCAACAAACTAAATGAAAACACAAATCAAATACTTTCTAATTAATAATGTATTGTTCATTTAAAAAATATTTATCTCACCACTTACAGATAAAGAATCCAAACACAGTTCTTCACAAAATACATCAAATACTCTCATATATTTGTCTATTAGATCTCTTTATTTACAATTAAAGTTATTCTTTATTTTATATTTCGCCATCGCATCTACGAGTGTTATTTTATCCTTATATAATTGACCTGTCTTCACCTCTATAATATGTGAATCAATTATGTAATTTATAAATTTCAATTATGAAATATAATACGAATCACAAATTCTTGATTCAACCACCGGAAGAGCTCTTGTATCTTGTGTTGTGCCTTTTATACAACTAATTTTTCTGCATCTTTCATCAAGGTTATGTACATCACCGCCAATCTTTTCACTTGTGTTAATGCATAATAGATACAATGCAAATCCTGGCTCACTTTTTTTTCACTTCTAAATATAATTCAACATCTATGTTGTTCTTAATTTTCATCGGAGATGAGTTACCTTCTATGATGTAACGAATTTCAATGTTTTTCTTGATACATCGATATCCAACTCGGCTAAAATTGCATCTTTGAGTTTTTAAAACGAAACTGATTTTCCAACAATGATTTCGTTACTTTTGTAACATTCATATTTAACTTCATTGATCCAAATTCCTAAATGTCTCAGTAAAATTGATATATACATCATGTATCAACAAAAATAAGCATTTGTTACTTTTTCTCAATCAATGAATGTTCACAAATTGTTATTCAACGTTGAAGATATAATTTTAAATTTTGAAATTCGAAAGGTCAGAGCAGATAACCTATTAATATAAGGATTGTTTGTATCAGTAACGCTTAAATTAAGCTAACTGAATTACCAAAATTAATTATTACAGGTTTATTTTTCTTTTTACGCCCCAACAATAATTTGTTTACCTTGTATCAGTTATATTGTATCAGATTGGTAGCTGTGTATCAAACGCCTACCTTTTTAAGGGATCTTTTGTAAATGTAAATTAGTTGGGATATGATGTAATTTTGTATCTTACATTAGGTGATTCCTTTAATTTTTACTTCAATTAATGAATGAAAGAAATGAGTCATCTAATAGGGCAAAACAATCTTTTAATTAATATAAAAATTAAAAAAAAAGGAATTTCATTGGTCATCTTGGGTGACACTTTGGAAAAACAAAGAGTCTAATGCATGTATTGACTCTTAAGTTTTCAAGAAGAGCGGGTGGGGGTGGGGTGGGTGTCACGACCCAAAACCGAGCCGCGACTGGCACCCACACTTACCCTCCTATGTGAGCGAACCAACCAATCTAAACCCTAACATTTCAATTTAATATCAACAGAAAGTAATGCGGAAGACTTAAACTCATTAATAAAAACCAATTCAAAACTTCTAAAATTCAACATCTATTATTCCCCAAAATCTGGAAGTCATCACCACAAGAACATCTATGATCAAATTACTAAACTAAGAGTATTCTAAGAAGCTAAAATAAACAAA